>NW_020837947.1:86149967-86521500 GCF_003676395.1 Aethalodelphis obliquidens
CGGAGCCTGTGCCCCGCAACGGGAGAGGCCAAAAAAGTGAGGGGCCCCGGAAACCAAAAAAAAAAAAAAAAAAAGCAGGCAAAAATGAAATAAAATAATTAAGAATTCTTGTTGGGTTTATAGCAAAAAGAAACTAGGTTTTCAGTTACAAAAGAGTAGTATTTGAAAGGGAAATCTGCTCAATACTCCCTAATAACCTAAGTGGGAAAATAATTTGAAAAAGAATAGATACATGTGTATGTATAACTGAATCACTTTGCTGCACACCTGAAAGTAACACAACCTTGTTAATCAACTATACTCCAGTATGAAATTTTTAAAAAATAAAAAAATTTAAATCTACATAATACCTGATAAGCTCAGAGCAAAATGAAAGAGTTTAAAAAAAAAAAAAGAAAGAAAGAAAGAAAGTTGACCATGTCATAGAAAAAAACAAAAAAAAAAACCCACAAAACCTCTCAGGACCTCTCTGAGGAAATTCTGGTCAGTTCTCCAAGCAAGCAAATTAGGCAGCTTTGTGTGTGACCTCTGCGTGGCCTTGAGAGGCTGCCCCCAGCTATGCTTGCACAAGAGTCAGGAAATAGTATTCCTGAGCATCCTAGCAAAGGTCCACTCATTTCTCCAGGTCTCTGGCACTTCTCTCTACAAACGGAAGAATTTTGGCTAGATCCATATTTATTTCCTTTCAGTTTTAGTTATTTTTTATGTTAATTTTGCTCATTTTAGCTTATTTCACAGACTCCACATTTAAATGGTGTTAAGGAAATGAAACAGTTTTTCTCAGAATATTATGCATTACAATTATAGCAACGTAATCTTTCAAAAGATGTAAAGCGTACCAGAATGTACACAGTTGTGATTTGCAGTTGTCTGCCAGCACAGAAAACAGTTGAAGCACTGAATTACTTTAGCTCATTTTTGTAAATCCTAGAAAGGTTTTGTGATGCCATCTCATGACACTCATGGCTTCTAAAATAGGGTTCTATCAGAGTGTATTTTCAAATAAAAATTTGAAACACTTGGAGAATATTGTTCATGGACTTTCTTAAACAGAATGGATATACATATACATATAGTGTCAAAATATAGTGTAAAATGTATAAAAAATAAAAGTTCCTTACAAAAATATAAATGCTGAAAGTGATATAAAATTTAAAAAAAAATGCTAAAACTATTTTCAATAGCCAAGACATGGACGCAAACTAAGTGTCTATCAACAGATGATTGGGCAAGGAAAATGTGATATATATATATATATATAGATATATATATATATATATATAGCTAATACTCAGCCATTAAAAATAATGAAATAACGCAGCAACAAGAATGGGCATAGAGATTATCATATTTACTAAGTGAAGTAAGTCAGACAAAGACAAATATCATGATATCACTTATATTTACAAAACAGGAACAAACACAGATGTAGAAAATGAGGGATAAATTAGGAGTTTGAGATTAGCAGATATAAACTACTATATATAAAACAGATAAACAACAAGGTCTTACTGTATAGCACAGGAAACTATATTCAATATATTGAAATATACCATAATGGAAAGGAATCTGAAAACAAAACAAATATATATATATATATCTGAATCATTTTGCTATCACCAGAAAATAACACAACATTGAAAATCAACTATATATATTTCAATTTAAAAAAAATCAGAAACAAAAACAAAAGAAAAAAATGCTAAAGAAAAATAGTGGGCGTTGTATAAATCATGCTATGTGAGTCTGAAACATTGACACTAATAAATACAAACAAAAGTAGTATGCTGCAAAAAATGTGATCAACAAAGGATACATTTATTATTGCTCTTTGGCTCAGAAAACATGAGAAACGAAGATGTTAGTGAGTTTATCAAATGAATATTATCATTCCTCCAAAAGCTTGTATTTAGTTCCTATGATATATTAGATTCTTTGTTGAGCTACGTAGATGAATGCAAAATGTTCCTCAGACACTTGTCTTCCTGGTGAAGTAAAGAAATATAAAATAATATCACTAGTCCTAAAGAAGACATTTTTCAAAGATTTTTTTGACATACCTCAAACTGCTTTCAGTGCACAAGGATATAATATAAGAACAAGCAGAGTTTTCAGGTTTATGAATAAGCTTGATGAGAATGTTTTGGAGATGTGGGAAAGGCACATTAGAAAATTACGTGTGAGCCATAAAGTAGAAGGCATCATAAGAATGCGCATCCTATAAGTCATATGCCCCAAACTTTATAACCTGGAATTTTTTCTTGATATTATAATAAGTATTCAAAATTGGGGAAATTTTCATCTCCCAAAGTTTAGAAACTGTACTAAATAAAAGTCAAAAGATTTCTTTTACTGAAGGACTTCCAGGTTGTTTACATACTGGCATGTGTTGTACACACCAAGATGGGTTACAGTAGCAATATGGTATTGAATCCAGCAAGACTTATCTTAATCTTATTTCATCTTGGAGACCTATTTCCATAGAACACTCTGTTCCATTCAGGACTGTTTAGAAGTCACCTATATAGAGTAAAATTGCTTAAAAGACAACTGGAACTGCAGTTTTACCCTTATCTTAAGCTTTTCTGTAATCATGCATTCTTTCCTTTGACTTTTACAAGCAATTATGTGCTTTATTCACATTGAACCACTTATCATTATTCTAAAAATTCTATCACCCTTTAATCTTCATAATGCTGTTCCTTGTGTCTGAAATACCTTTTTTTCTACTTAACAAGCTCCTGTTAACTGCAATATCATCTTTTCTCTTTGGATTTTTCTGGCTTCTATCAACAGTTTCCTTATTTGTATTTTCTTAGCACTTTAGAGAGAGATCCATTACAGCATTTCTAATCTCATACTATTCTATGTCTATGAATGCTTGTTGAATTTAATTTTATTAAGATGCAGAAATGAGAACTGGGTAAGCCTAGGATTGAAATTGTGAGTACATAGTTGAGTCAGAAAAAGTATAAATATACCCCAAAAGAAGAATGCTTTATTTAGAAGGCAAACTTGAAATTTACAGAAAGCATAATGCCAGAGAGTCTTTTATCAGATGTTCACATAAAGGAGACATTGGCAACATTGAGTTATAACACAAAAACAAGGATAATTCTTCCCCAATTGTACGCTGCTGTTGAGAATGCAAAATCATGCAGCAGGTGAGGAAAAAAGTGTGGAGGTTCTTCAAAAAATTAAAAATAAAACTACCATTGAGGTCAGGGTCCCAAAGAAGATATTTTAACCCCTGTGTTCATTGCATAGTTATTCACAATAGCCAAGATATGGAAACAAGCTAAATGCCCATCGATAGGTGAGTGGATAAAGAAAATGAGATAAACACATAAAATAGCATATAGTTCAGCATTTAAAAAGGAAGAAATCTTACAATGTACAATAACATAAATGAACCTGGAGGATATTATGCTAAGGGAAATAAGTTAGTCACAGAAGGACAAATACTGCATGATTCAACTAACATGATGAATTTAAAATAGTCAAACTTATAGAAGCAGAAAGTAGAATGGTGGTTGCCAGGGGTTTGGAGAGGGGAATAAGCATTGTTCAAAGGGTATAAAGTTTCACTGATTCAAGATAAATAACTTCTAGAGATCTACTGTAAAACATAGTAACTCTAGCTAATAATAATATATTAAATTTTAAGATGTAAATCTCATATTAACTGATCTTATAAAAGCATACATTGTGATCTTTAATCTTTCAACTACAGTAATATGTGAATACACTATTATGTGGGTTAAATAAATTTCATACTTAAATGTCATATAATAACCAATTAAAATTGGTCGCTTTTCTTTTCAATTTCCCATCCTATCTGTGGTAATCAAGATCAAAGAAACTATCCATGTAAAAACTACATGCTGAAGAAAGTATAATATTTCCTCTTATGCCCTTCAACTATCATCTGGGTTTAATGTTTATGCATGCATTGGGAAATGTCCTAACACAAAAACAGTTTAAAGCCCTTGTCACCATTACATAACACTATTTAATGTTTTCCTACTTTACCCCTGTAAATAATTTCTGACACTCAGAACATTCATAATTGCAGTTGTCAGGACATTAATTTATTATTTTGAAACAAATTTTCTATTTAATACTACTTTAGTGAAACAGCAGGGTTGTATAAATTGAGTAAAATCATCCTCAAAATGTTCAAATGTAGTATAGACGAAGAAAACAAAAAGGAAAACACAAGTGTTAAATTTTCTCCTTATAAGTAGGCTTTCTATTCTGCCATTGACCTTTTAACCATCCCACCCCCAATACCATACTCTTTTAATTACTATAGATTTATAAAGTATATACCTCTAAATATCTGATAATATCTGTCTCCCTTCTTGCTTGATAAAAGTTTTCTTGGCTATTCTTGATTCTGCCTTTGAGTACCAGCTTGTAGGGTTTTTATTAGAACTTCCTTAAATTTGTAGATTGATTGTAGGGAGAATAGTTTCTATAAGATATTAAGTATTATATCCATATCTATTTCTACATTTATTTAAATAACACTTTTGACTTGTAAGAAATATTTTGTAATTATCACAGATGTCTTGAATATCTTTTTCTCAAATTGTTTGCTAAAATTGAATAAGAAATGTATCTATTTTACACTGACAATTTATTCAGCAAACTCGATGTACACTTTCTTCCAAAAGACTGTCTTTTTCAACGTGGATTTATGATATGGTACAGGGTTTCCCACCATTTGTAGTGGAACACTGCTGTGTCACAAATAGGTTACAATTGTACAAGATATTGACCTGAATCTTTTAGCAATTTTTGCATATCCCCTGAGATGAATACTGCTGAGAAGGACTGAGTAGACAATCATAACATCATTTGTTCTTTTCTTTTTATTCACATCACATTGTTCAGTCTGAGTCCCTCAGGACAACATTGAATAGATGCGGTGATTGCAGTCTTCCTTCTCTTGCTCTGTGTTTTTAAAGAAAATGTTTATAATGCTTCACCATTAAACATAAAGTGTGTTGTTGTTGTTAGTAAATACATTATCAGATTTAGGAATTCCCCTTTCATTCCTAATGTTCTGGCATTTTACATGCAGAGTTTGTGGAATTTTATTAAGTATCGTTTTTCCTGCATTGAATAAGATAATTCTGTGATTTTGTTTCCTTAGGCTGCTAATGTGACCAATTACATCAGTAACTGTGTTTGCTGCTAGACTCTTCTTGTATTCTTAGACATAATGCATTTTTTAAATAAAATGTTATAGTCAGTGTGAAAATTTTATTTAATATTTTTACTTATAGATAATTGTATAATCACATGCAGTTGTAAGAAATAGTATATAATGATACCATGTACCCTTCATCCTGTTTTCCACTTGTTAAGAATTTAATCTCTCCTTCCCTTTACACTTCTTAGCCATTCTGTCAATGACTGTAAAAATGTTTACATAATTATTTACTTAAAATTTTTCCTGATTTTTGTCTTCTTTTAAATAATATACACTTTGTACTCAGATATATAAAGAAAAACTCAATCAGGTAAGCAGTGAAAATAGAACTAAGAAATGGCAAATACTGAAGTGTGAAGCATTACAATCTTTGACTTACAATACTATCTTTAAGTCTCATTAAACCTTTACTTTCATAAATAAATAAGATTACAATGGCATTTTCATTTACTCTAGCACAAGTGTAACATTTCATTGTATAGGTAACATTCAAAAATATTGACAACTTTTTGTTTTATAACTCTGTAACTTAATCAGTTAATGAAACACATTCATATAGAATTTGTCTTCAATTTTTTTTCCCTTAAATTAGTGAGAAAACCTCAGTTAATTAAACATAAAATTTAGGGACTTTAGGTTCAGATGTGATGTTAATGCATTCATTTATTCATAATTCAAACTGACCCAGCAACAATGCACAATATAAACCTTGCAGAATATTAGCCTTTTAGCCCTTAAGAGCATGGGTATAACAAGTATTAAGCATGCCTTGAATGCTAGAGATAACTGAGTTATAAAATTTCAGAAAATAAAGAGAAGATTTTGACTGAATTAAGGAAAGTAGGTCTTCACAGAGAAGTAAGAATATAAATAAAGCCTTAAAATATTGACATAGTTTTCACGTAAAGGAGACATTTCAGATGATTTAAGGAGTGGCACACATCAGTGTTTCTAATAGTATGTGATTTGTCCAGCAAAGGAAGGAGGAAGGGGACAGATTCAGGTCTCCATCATGCAGCTTCTCAAAAGTGATACAGTTTAAAGACAGCTTGCTTCTTTAGGTAAAACATATGCAAATGTTGGAAAGCACCCATTATAATTTTTTTGTTTTGCTTTTTAATATTGCCCTTTCTATCTGCAACATATTATGTTCTCCGCCACCTGTGGGTAATGGTTCATTCCTCATCAAGACCCAGTAACATTTAGCAAAACTTGGCTCCCAAGGACCCTTGCCACGAAACCCTCCCCATTACTCCCCAGCCACTTGGCCCTATTTCATTTTTACTGAAGCGTTATTCACTCAAAAGGGCAGGTTTATAGGGGAAGATGATGAGATCAGCTGGGGTTACATTGAAACTCTGACTCTCAAGAGGGCATGTGCTTAACAGTAGGAAATACAGCTCTGTGATATCACTGTGTAAACTACCAATGTGATTTGAAGAGGATCTGTAATTCATATTTCAAATCACATTGTCAAAACAAAGCATGTTACTTCAACTCATTAATTTTTCCTCTGGGCCAAAACAAGGATTAAAAGTAAATTAAATAAATTGAAGAGACAAAACTAAATCTATTTAAAGTAGAAAGTAAGTGTATATTCAAATTTTAAAAGTCATTTCAAATTTCCTTCTGGTACTAGTTTTTATTAGAAAATATCCTTATAAAGTCATCATCTCATTAACAACTCCTGAAATAGTTCTATTTTCTTGCCTTTAGGAAATTTATACATCTATCCCTAAGAGCCTCTAGGCTGACCCAAATTTTTAGATGTTTTACAGTCACTGACCCTCACTGGGTGTTATTACTTTCATCTCTAATATAACGAATTTGGACATGATTTAATTATTTCTGGGATTTTTCCAACCTCAAACATTCTCTAAGTCACAATTTCATAGCACTAAAAAGAATTGCCTATGAAGAAAATGTTAATATCCAGATTTTCCGATATACTCCAAACTTTTGTATCTCATTGCCAACTTAATATGTTTCCTTGAATGCTCATTAGTGTGTCATGTCTTAAATTCAACAGGCCCCAAAAGAAACATCATGTATTCCTTCCCCTATTCCTACCTTAATTATTATCAGTCCACTCTTCTAGTTGGTCATGGCAAAAAACTTGCATTTATCCTTGACTTCTCTCTTCTCTTACTTCTAAACTGAATGCCTCAGAAAATCCTGTTACCCCTGCCAACAAAATGTAATTAAAATCTGTCTGATTTTCACTACTTTGTTTGCTACCATCTCAGTGCTGTCATCTTTCCTGACCTATTCTCCTAATGAATCACTCTTCCTCTGCCTTAGACTCTAACAGCAGCAAGAATTATTCTGTTTAAATGTGAATCAGATCATGTCACTCTGCTAAAAACTTCCACTTAATAGCTGTCTTCATCACTATAACCGGAACCTGTAAGATGTCACCTACATGGTCTGACCTCCATCTCTGACCTCACCTCCCATCTCACCACTCCTTCTCTTACCCTTTTGTAGTCTTACTCACCTTGTTGATCTGTAAAGTGGACATTTCCTGACCACATTATTTTAAAATAAACTGTATGTCCGCACTTGAACACTCCTCATCCTCTCTTTTGCTTTTTTTTCATTGTCACCAATTAACTTGCTATAGGTTGTAATAATAATAATAATAAGTATGTATATATATATATATATATGTATGTATTTACCCTTCTCTTCAACCCATGGAAAACTCATGGAAGGGATAATTTTTATCTGTTTTCTTCATTTTTCTATCTCCAGTGCCTTAGAAAAACACCTAACACAAAATAACATCATGATTTTTATACCAATGACTAACTCAGGGGGAAAAAAGCCTGTTCATGAAATTTTTATTTCAATACTGTCTTATGAAAAGCTTAATATTTACTCTGAAAATACTGCAATATTCCTTTAATGTTCCCTTTACAACTTTGAGTAATACTCATCTGCTTAGATTCATAGAACTAAAGATTTTAATTAAGTGGATTTGGAGTATGCCGTTATTACTGGATGTTTTCTTATTTTCCAGAAGGAATCTGGTGAAGGATTTTACTTTATTGTATTCCATGTTTAAAAAAAAAAAATACAATACAACAACTTACCAGAGATATTAGCTTGACACTGTTAAGTGTAAACATTATGAAACGTTTATATTTGAACTTTGAAAATTTAGGCAAGTTCATAAAATGATGAAGTACATTTAATTTTGTAGTTGTTTCTTCATGCATTTAATTTGAGTTTTAATAAGCTAGGGTTTATTACTGGAATTACTAGTTTAACGTAACAAAGCCAACTTTGACTTCATACTTCATTTTATTTAATGGGTGTTTGGAGATAATCTGATCCTGATATTACCTAATAACACTTATTTCTCAATCAGATGTAATCAAGAACACAATCTGATCAAATTATTTTTCAGCATTTGATAATGTTTCCACCAATAATACATGACTTTCATAATTAATGAACAAATATATTTGATAAATATAATACATTCAAAATATCTGAAGAAGAAATCTATTCAGAACAGGAACACTGTAGCCAATATTACACAATATATTATTCATTTTATCATAATTATCATACGCATATTAGTTGACATCCTAGGATATGGTAGTATCACTCACGGAGAAAACTTGAATAGAATAAAACTGATTTTAGCACAGAGTATGGAGGAGTATCAGCAATTAAAGTGAAAATGAAGTATGAGGCACTGAGACACTAATATGAAGGCATTGAGAAGGAACAATGTAAGAGGTAGACAGTGACATTCAGAAGTCAAGGTGAAGGAACATTCAGAACATAAGGCATGGGGAGTGACTTCAGAGAGATGGCAGAATGGGAAGTCCCAGTCCTTTTCCCCAAAAAGCAACACTGATTTAAAAATAGCATATGGATTAAAATACCTCCAAATTCAAGTTAACTAGTTATAGTATGCTGATGAGCTCAAACCTGATAGCAACCACATGGAACAGGGAGGAAACACAATTTCACTTTACCCACAGAATCCCCTCTCCCAAGTTGACACAGATCAGCACCAAGGAAGCTCACCTTGCCCATGAATTCTCCCATGGGAGAAAGAGAGTGGAGCCTGGATCCCACATCCTTGGCTTTCAGCATATTTACCTCAGGAAAAGTGGTGGTGCTTACCATGGTCAGTGTAACTCCAAAAACATGAAAGAAGGCACACAACTCAGGTAGGAGGGAGAGATGTGGAGCATGCACATCCATTAGAAAAGTTTGAGAGTTTCCCAGACTCTCTAGGTGGGCTGATCATTGAAGTCTTCTCCCTGTCAAAGCCTGTCTATAAGGACTGGGAAAGAGGTGTCTGTTTCTACAAATATGTAGATGTGACATGACTGTTTCTTGTAGAAACATGTAGAATGAGGGAAATAATATGACCCAACAAAAACCATATCTCCAGTAACCAAGCCTAAGGAAATGGAGATGTATGAATTGCCTGCAAAAGAGTTCAATATAATCATCTTAAAGAAGCTTAGCAAATCAAAATAGAACACAGATGCACAACTAAACAAATCAGAAAAATTATAGGTAAAAAAATGAGGTTATAAACAATGAGAAGGCATAAAAATAAATAAATAAATTCTGGGGCCGAGGAATACAACTAAAAATTTAATAGAGAGCTTCAATATCTGACTTGGTCAAACAGAAGAATGAATCAGTGAACCTGAACACAAGTCTTTTGAAATTATTCAATCAGAGAGGCAGAATGAATAAAAAAGAGTAAAGGAAGCCTAAGGGTCTCATGAGACACCTCAAATGAACAGATATACATTGTATGGAAGTTCCAGGAGGGTAAGAGGGAGAAAGGTGCAGAAAGCTTAAAAAAATAGTGCCCCCAAACTTTCCAAATTTGGGGAAGGAAGTAGCCACAAGATTCGTGAAGCCCAAAGGACCCCAAAAATGAAACAGAAGTCTACAATGAGACACATTATAACCAAATTGTCAAAAGTCAAAGACAGAGAATGAATTTTGAAAACAGCAAGAGAAAATTCTCTAATCATGCACAAAGGAAATCCCCATAAAACCATCAGCGTATTTCTTAGCAGAAATATTTTAGACCAGAGGGAGTGGAATGATATATTCAAAGTACTGAAAAGAAAAAAACAAAAACAAAAACTATGAACCAAGAATATTAGACTTGGCAAAACTGTCCTCCAAAAATGAAGAAAAGAAAAATATTTTTTTAGACACACACACACACACACACACTAGAACTGTTTTAAAACCATACTAAAGGAAATTCTTTAAGTTGACAAACAGCAAAATGAAAGTCTATGAAAGTATAAAATTCACTGATAAAGGTAAATATATAGACAAACATAGAATACTCTCATACTGTAATATTAGGTTTTATTAACCCTTTTTTAATTTTACTATAGAAGTTAAAAGACAAGCATATAGACTCATAAATATAAGCTGCTTATGGAAGCTTTGTGGTAACCACAAAGAAAAGATACATAAAGACATATAAATTGAACTCCCTAATCAAATAAATAAAGTGACTGAATGGGTAAAAATATAATAAATAGCTATATGCTATTTACGAGAGACTTATTTTAGATATAAGTAAACATACAGGCTGAAAGCAAAGGGATGGAAATGGATATTCCATGCAAAAAGTAAACAAAAGAGCAAGAATGGAATTACTTATATCAGGAAAAGTAGACTTTGAGTGAAAAACTGTCACAAGAGATAGAGAAGGATGTTATATAATGATAGAAGAGTCAATTTAGGAGGGCAATAAGACATCAGAGCACCTAAATATGTAAGGCAAACAGTGATAGAATTGAAGGGAGAAATGAACAGGAATATAATAGTAGGAGACTTCAAGACCCCACTTTCAATAATGCATAGAACAACCAGACAGAAAATCAATAAAGAAACAATGCACTTGAACAATGCCATATACAAATGGCCCTATGAAATATATACAGAGTATTCCACTCCAAAACAGTAGAATACATATTCTTCTCAAGAGCAAACAGATCTTCCTCCAGAAGGGATCACATGTTAGGTCACAAAACAAGTCTTAACAAATTTATAAAGATTGAAATCTTATTATTTCAAATATATTTGCTGACCAAAATGAAATGAAACTAGAAATGCATAACAGAAAGAAAATTGGAACATTCACAAATATGTGGATATTAAACATGCTCATGACCAACCAATAGATCAAAGAAAAAATTAAAAGGTAAAAAAAAAAATCAGAAAATGTTCTGAGATAAATGAAAATGAAAACACAATATACCAATACTTATGGGAGACATCAGAGGCATTATTAAGAGGGAAGATTATATTGGAAACACCTACATCAAAAATGAAGAAAGATTTCAAATAAACAACCTAACTTTAGACCTCATTGAACTAGAAGAATAAATTAAGCCAAAAATTATGAAAGGAAGGAAATAATAAAAATTAGAGCAAAATAAACAAAATAAATAACAGAAAAATAGTAAAAAAAAAAATATCAAAATAAGAGTTGGTTTTCTAAAAGATAAACAGAACTGACAAGTCTTAATCAGAACAAGAAAAAATAGAGAAGACTCAAATAAATGAAATCAGAAATGAAAGAGAAGAACTTACAGCTGATATCACAGAAATAAAAAGGCTCATAAGAGGCTACTATAAACAATTTCATGCTAACATACTGGATAACTCTGAAATAATGGCTTAATTCCTAGAAACACACAACCTAAAAAGACTAAATCTTGAAGAAATAGAAAATCTAAAGAGATTAATAACTAGTAGAGATTTAATCAGTAATCAAAAACTTCCAAGCAAAGAAAATCCCAGGACCACATGGCTTCACTGGTTAATTCTACCAAATATTTAAAGAATTACTACCAAGCGTTCTCAAACTCCTTCTAAAATTGAAGAGGAAAGAACACTTCCAAAGCCATTTTATAAAGGCAGGATTACCCACTTAACAAAGCCAAGCAAAGGTACTACAAATAAAGAATATGACAGATCAATATCCCTGATGAACATACAGAACATACAGAATGCAGAATTTTTCAACAAAACTCTAGTCAATCAAATTCAACAGGATAATACACCATAATCAAGTGGGATTTATCCTTTAGATGCAGGCATGATTCAACAAATACAAATCAATTTACTTGATACACCATATTAATATAATGAAAGATAAAAATCACATGATTATCTCAATAGATACAGAAAAAAAGCATTTGCTGTAATTCAACACTTTTGTATTGTAAAAACTCTTAACCATGTAGGTATACAAGGAATATAACTCAATATGATAATGGACATATATGACAAGCCCAAAGCTAACATCATGTTCAATTAAGAAAAATAAAAGCCATCTCAAAGATCAGTAGTAAGTCAAAAATGGCCCCTCTCACCACTTCTATGCAACACAGTAGTGGAAGTGCTAGCCAAAACAACTAGGGAAGAAAAAGAAATAGGATTCCAAATTGGAAAGGAGTAAATACATCCCCTTTTGCAGACACCATGATCTTATATGTAGTAAGCCCTAAGGCCCCATAAAAAAGTATTAGAGCTAATAAACAAATTCAGTAAAGTTACAAGATATGAAATAAATATGCAAAAATTTGTTTCTATACACAGACAATTAACTATCTGAGGGGCTTCCCTGGTGGTGCAGTGGTTGGGAATCTGCCTGCCAATACAGGGAACATGGGTTTGAGCCCTTGTCTGGGAAGATCCCACATGCTGTGTAGCAACCAAACCCGTGCACCACAACTACTGAGCCCACACAGCTAGAGCCCATGCTCTGCAACAAACCACTGCAATGAGAAGTCCGTGAACCACAAGGAAGATTAACCCCCACTCGCTACAACTAGAGAAACCCTGGGCACAGCAAAAAAGACCCAATGCAGCCAAAAATAAATAAATAAATTTATTTTTAAAAAACTATCTGAGAAGGAAATTAAAGAAATAATCCTGTTTACAGTAACATCAAAAAGAATAAAGTACCTAGAAATAAACTTAAAAAAAGAGGTGAAAGATGTACCCTGAAAACTGAAGAAAGCAATTAAAGATTACAGAAATAAGTGGAAATATGTATTTATATACTGGAAGACTTAAAGTGTTAAAATGTCCATACTAACCAAAACAATCTACAGATTCAATGTAATCCTCACCAAAATCACACTGCTATTTTTTATAGATAAAGACAGCCAAAAATACACATAGAATCACAAAGAGTCCTGAAAAACCAGAGAAATATTAAGAGAGAACAAAACTGGAGGCATCCCACTTCTTGATTTCCAAATGTATTGCAAAACTACAGTAATCAAAACTACAGTACTAGCTTAAAATAGACCTATAGATAAATGGAACAAATAGAGAAACTGGAAATAAACACACATATATGCAGTCAACTGATCTTCAACAAGGGAGCAAGAATACACAATGGGGTAAGCATAGTCTCTTCAACAATGGGTGTTGGGAAAACTGGATATCCACATTCAAAAGAATGAAACCGGACCCTTACCTTACACCATATGCAAAAATCACCTTAAAATGGATTAAAGACTTAAACATAAGACTTGAAACTATAAGCCTCTGGAAGAAAATATAGCAGAAACATTTTTGACATTGCTCTTGGCAAATACTCCCTGGATATAACACTAAAAACACAGGCAACAAACCCAATAATAGATAAGTGGAACTATATCAAACTAAAAACTTCTGCACAAAGAATCAATAAAATTAAAAATCAACCTATGGAATGGGAGAATATATTTGCAAACCATATATCTGATAAGGTGTTTATATACAGAATATATAAAGAACCCCTACAACTCAATAGCAAAATATAAATAAATAACCCAATTTAAAAATGAGCAAAAGTCTTTTTTTTAACTTTTTATTTTATATTGAAGTATAGTTGATTAACAATATTGTGTTAGTTTCAGGTGTACAATGAGCAAAACTCTTAAATAGACATTTTTCCAAAGAGGACATACAGGGTTTCCCTGGTGGCGCAGTGGTTGAGAGTCCGCCTGCCGATGCAGGGGACACGGGTTCGTGCCCCGGTCCGGCAAGATCCCACATGTCGCGGAGCGGCTGGGCCCATAAGCCACGGCTGCTGGACCTGCGTGTCCGGAGCCTGTGCTCTGCAATGGGAGAGGCCACAGCAGTGAGAGGCCTGCGTACCACACAAAAAAAGTACATACAAATGGCCAACAGGTATATGAAAAGGTGTTCAGCATTACTAATCATCAAGGAAATGCAGATCAAAACAATGAGATATCACTTTATACTTATTAGAATGGCTATTATCAAAAGAACAGAAGATAAGTGTTGGAGTGGATATGGAGGAATTGGAAATCTTGTACACTGTTGATGAGACTATAAAACGGTGCAACTGTTATGGAAAAGAGTATGAAGGGTCCTAAAAGTATTAAAAATAGAACTACTATATGATCTAGCAATTCCACTTCTCAGTATATAGCCAAAATAATTGACATCAGGATCCTAAAGAAGAGATTTTTACTCTAGTGTTCACTGCATAATTATTCACAATAGCCTAGATATGGAAAACACCTAAATGCCCAGTGACAGATGAATAAAGAAAATATGGTATACAATTTCAATGGAATGTTATTCAGCCTTTAAATAGAAGGAAATCCTGACATATACAGCAACATGGATGAACCTGGAGGACATTATACTAAGTAAACCAAGCCAGTCACAGAACGAAAAATACTGCATAATTCCACCTATACAAGATATTTAAAATAGTCAAATTCATAGAAACAGAGTGTAGAAAGGTCTTTTCCAAAAGCTGAAGGAGATGAAAATAGGAGGTTTTTTTTTTTTTCCCAAAGACTATAAAATTTCAGTTTTGCAAGATGAATAAATTTTAGTGGTCTGTTGTAAAACACAGTGCCCATACTTAATAATACTGTACTATACACATAAAACTTTTAAGATAGTACAGCTCATGTTAAGTGTTCACAATTTTTAAAAAAATGTAGGGAACAATCCACACTTTAATTGCTGCTCTGCTGACAGGTAAATTACAAAAACACTGAAAGTGTCATTGGATTCTGTGGTATGATGATGGTTAGTGATCTTGTCCACACCTGAAATCATGGAAAGAAAATCTAGAGTTGAAGCAGTGGACATAGAAAATTCAAGAAATTTGACTCTGAGTTAAGTTAACTTGGGGAGGTGCAAGACAAAATTAGTATGATCTCTGGTTAAACTCAGGACATACAGGTGGAACCCTGGGTCAAACACAATGCTTTTACCATTTATAGCTGTGCCAATTTAAGCAAATGACACAACTTCCTTATACTTCATTTTCCTAAAGTATAATGGTAGTAATACAACCACCTGATGGAGCGGAGGAATAAAGCAGCTATCTGTGTAAAGATGGTAGAACTCTGCCAAAATGTTATTATAAACTATTAAGTAATATTGTCATTACAATAATTAAAAATGACCTTTCTCTGCCTATCAAGTGGTATTTTCTTCATGTATTTTACAGGATGTTTTCCTCAGCTACAAATTATTTTTACTTATTTCCTGGGAATTCACTCTAAGTAAGAAATAATTCTTTACCCCTGGTATTTCTCACAATGCCAATTATTCTCTTCCCCTTCCCTTAGTCAAGTGCCCAAATTGTCTTCTTAGGTTGTAAACTGGAGGGTCGTTTCTTCCAAAGTAAATTAGCAGACTGAGGAGTGAGTCTGCAGTCAGAGAAGAGAGCATCTTAGAAAGTGTATTTTATTACCTAACACTTCTCTTTATGGACATCGGAGTGATTTACTATTTGTACTTTTATTTCTTAGATTTTGCTATTATAAATAATGTTATCATATAAATATGAATCTTTGTATATATCACTGATTATTTTTGTGGTCAAATTTAGAATAAAATTTTAGATATAAAACTATTAGGTCAAAAATATAAACATTTGAATGATTCTTGAAAGTGATTCTTGAAATATGCATACTAAGAAATTTCCTTCACGATTTGGCAAGAAAATTTATAATCTTACTACTGGTATATAAAACAGGTCATCAATACTACCCTCACTACAGTGCTTAATATCGTTACAAAAATTAGAATAAATTTGCTAACTTGAGTTTATGTTCTCATTTGATATGCATAATATCTTATTTTAATTTGCATTTTATTACTAAGGAAAGAAAAATCACTTTATTTTTTTATTTTCTGATCATAAAATGTAATATGCATGTTTTGTTTTAATTATATATCCTATTCTTTACATGGACTACCTAAGTGAAAACACACCTAAGTGAAATATATAATTTTGAATCTCCTGTTTTCATTAACTACAATTTCTTAAATAATATTCTGAATATGATAAACCACATACTGTATTTCCATGGCATTAATTTTTTCAAATATGAAAGACTATCTTCTGTAATTTCCATTATAAAGTGATTCACATCCAATATTGAACAAGATACTACTACATCAAAATGTAGTCTCTCTTATTATTGCATGTTTCTAATCATTGCGTGTATTTTATGTTGACTCAAATATGACGCCTATCCTAACAAGCATTTCTAGTTCTACTCCTGTAGTGAAACAGGTTAATTATATTTTTCATGCATATGTCTATTTTTATATTTTAAAATAATGTACCTCTAATCTTATACCTTCAATGTTAAAACTTTTTAGTTCCTTAAATTGTCTTATGTGATTTTCTGAAATTAAAACTTTTGAGTATACTACATTCTTAATGTTTCAGAACAAAGTACTCTTATAAGTTTTAATCTTGGTTATATCCATGTACACAATTAAATATTGCATTCAAAATATCTTTTCATGGTGGTTTAGTACAAGGTTAAGTACCAGAGACATTGGTTCCACACCAGGGTCCTGCACTACTAACCTTGTTACTATTAGGAATATACTGATGAGGAATCGCTAATCTGACCATCAGGTGCTTCCACTAGAAAAAGGACATACATGTTTCTTCTTCCCTGAGCTTCCATAAGGATCAAATAATTAAGATTGTATATGCAAAATAGTTACCACAATATTTTCTTCATAAAATAACCTAGTTATTGCAGGGCCTTATGGGACGCAAATATGATTACTTTAAACATTTTCTTTCCTATTCTGTACAAGTTTGAACAGTTCCAAGACTATGTTAGATTACCAGGGCAATTACATTTACATGATCGAATTTGGGTCAAGCTCCCAGTATAAAGAACAAAGTCCCTGTTCTTTAAAACATGAATCTAAGTATCAAATGCGACAGGTTTCTCAGTAGAGAACATAAAACATTTCTGAATGAGGAATTGTTAGAGATTTGAAAATGGGTGCAAAGAGAGTTGGCGTTACATCCTGCTAATGGCTTTTAGCTGAGTATAACTACCTCTGTTCTTGAGAGTCCATCATTCAATTCGCTTCCTTGGACTTTCCACTTGCCCTTCCCTTAGAGTATCTGTCACCGGCTCCTAACACCTTTGTCCAACTTTACTGTCTCTTTTCTTTCACCTTTTCCTTGTCCTCCTTTACCAGGGCCAAAAACAAATGTCTCAGCTGACCAGTTTTTTTAGCTTCATTATTGCCTTGGCTCATGCTGACATATATACACTCAAGGAGAATTTAAGTAGCTTTTAAGCAAGATAGTTTCCCATGGAAAATTTTGTTTCTAAGAAGAATCTGCAGGAAGCTATATATATAATTTTTACTCCTGTGAAATAGTAAGCTATAAACTTATAGCAGCTGCTACTGCTGGTGCTACTTTAATGTATTGGTACTCATATCAATATATTTTAACTACATTGCACTTCTCTTCTACAAAGAGATTGGGTTTCTCAAAAAAACTATTGTCAGTCTGTATTTGTTTGATCCATTGGTTATATACATATTTAACCTGAAATCTATGAATCTTTATTCTTTTTTTCTTATATTTTATTCTGTTGGTTTTAGTCTAAAAATCTGAAGAGTAAGTCAAGTCTTGATCCTGGGATGACAACATTGTCAATCATTTTGTCCCTTCTTGTTCAAAAATAATTTTAGATTATAAGTCCCTTTATCTTTGGGGAATTGGAATTACTAATAAGGAAAAAATAGGACTCTTTCAGGGCCTTGCTTTTGTGGAGGCATCTGAATTTAGATAAGTCCCTCAGCAATCTTTTATCTTGACACTGGGCCAACATGTAAATCTGTATTAGGAAAATCTTATTTATCTTTCCTTTCTTCTAGGAGGTCTATAGTAAACTTCTACAATTAAACTGCTTTTGCTTGTTTGGTTAATACCTTTTTGAGATATAATTGACACACAATATTATATTAGTTTTAGATGTACAACATAATGATCCGATATATGCATTTATTGTGAAATGATCACCATAAAAAGTCTAGCAAAACTACTTTCTATTTCTTTTCAGTAATTAGCACTAAATTTGTGATTGGTGTATTTTCCATGCTCAGTTTAATGAAATTACAGTTTGAAATTCGACATAGTTTGAAAATAGTGAATTACATAGACTTTGGGCGGACAGCTAGAGACCTAACCATACATTTAGAAGTGTTTCTAAAAGAAAAATATAATGTTTGGTGTATGGAGAATGGAGAGGGAAGAATATGGAAAATCTACAATTGCCCTCTGTTAGTGTCACTCCCTTACCAGATAAATGTTAAGAAAACCTAGACTCAGAGTTGGAGCTTTTACTAATTCAAGTTAATTAACTCGCTTACGGCATGCACAATGATATGGTATGGTATTGCAGTAATGCCTGCAATATTCTGACAATAGAGGAAGTTCAATATCGGTTTTATTTATTGTTCCCGTGAAGGGAATTATCCAAGATTAACAATAAATGACATAACTAAGATATATCCAAGTTTGATCAAGATCTTAGTGTCTTTTTCAAACACAAAACTACAGCAGATCATTCCAAAAATAAGGGAAAGAAAGAGGAGCTAGAAATAATAGAAGACTTATAAAGAAATTCATATGACAGCTGTCATTTCAGCTGTAATAGTGAAATCTAGAAGATTGTAGAATAGCATTATCAGTGTTCTGAAAGAAAATTACTCCTAATTTAGAATTGTTTACTTAGAAAATATATCTTTCAAAAAAGAAAAGTGAATATGAGGGTGAGGAGATTATCAGAAAAATGAAAAAAAAGAAAGATTTAAATTAGGACTTCTAAAACATACACTCAGGAAGAAAGGACAAGACGTCAGAAGAAATATATAAGAATCAAGAAGGCAGATTTTTACATGAATAATGCAAACGAATCTAAAAACATATATTGGATAAAGTAGTTTACTCTGTAAGATGGATCAAGCAAGGGAAGTGGATATAATCTTATATAACAATCAATGTTATTCTATACACTTTTAATGGGCTGTTAGAACACACAATTTAAAAAGAAATGTTTTCTAGTATGAATACAAATATATAGGTTAACTATAGGACAAATCTAATATGAGATAGGAAAGCATATCTAGATCTTAATACATTTAAACATGTATAAATATATTAAGAGATATAACATTTTCATGCACAAGAAGACTATCTTAATTATGTCAATTAACTTTCAGTTTGATCTATAATTTCAGTGTAATTTGAATCAAAATCTTAAAAGGAATTTACCGGGCTTCCCTGGTGGCACAGTGGTTGAGAGTCCACCTGCCGATGCAGGGGACATGGGTTCGTGCCCCGGTCCGGGAGGATCCCACATGCTGCGGAGCGGCTGGGCCTGTGAGCCATGGCCGCTGAGCCTGCACGTCCAGAACCTGTGCTCCGCAACGGGAGAGGCCACAACAGTGAGAGGCCCACGTACCACCAAAAAAAAAAAAAAAAAAAGAATTTACCAAGAAATTTGATAAGATGATTGCAAACTTTGATTGGTTGGCCAGGTGATGGTTGTTATGCACCCCAGCAAGAAATGGACTGACTTGACCTCACAGATGTCAAGACCCATTACGAAGGTAGAAACAGGACACAGGTTATCCCCACACCAATTAAAGGAGAAAAAGGAGGTCAAACTTAAAAAATAGAGCAGAAGAGTGAGACCACCCTATGGTGAATACTACTTTTTAACACACACAAACAAAAACACAAGTACATATACACAAATAAAATTCACATTCAAAATATTAAAGCTAAAAGAAAATATTAATATATTTGATACCTTAATATTAAGAACTTCTAATAATTAAAACACAAAAAAGTTTAAACAGAGTCACAAAATAGAACTTTCAATACATGTAAACAATAAAAGATTAGTACTTAGGTTGTATATTAAATCACATAAATTATTAAGAAAAGACTTGCAACTCATTAACTTCTGTTTAAACCCCTATAACAAAATTCTTACATTATAATACATACTCTAATTTTTTTGCATATGTTTTTAAAAGAGAATATTATAGAAGTATACACAGCAAAAGAAAAACACAATCCAATTTATTCATTTGTATTTTCTTTGTTCCCCACAATTAACTTTCATAAAATCAGCTTTGATAGAGAGAAACAGGACAATTTAAAAAGTGGAGATAGCAAAAGAAAAAAACAAAAAGAAGTGGACTACATTGACTAAAAATCTTCTGCACAGCAAAAGAAGCCATCAATGAAAAGAAAAGGCAAGATATGGTATCAGATAAAATTTGCAAACCCTGTATCTGATAAGGGGTTAGTAGTAAAAAATATATAACAGATTTCTACAACTCTTAGCAACAACAGCAACAACAAAATAACCCAATTTAAAAAAATGAGCAAAGGACCTGAATAGACGTTTCTCCAAAGAAGACAAACAAATGACCAATACATAAATGAGAAAGTGCTCAACATCGCTAATCATCAGGGGAATGCAAACAAAAACCTCAATGAGATATCACCTCACACCTGTTAAGATGGCTATCATTTTTAAAAAAAGATAAAAAGTGGAGATGACAGCAGGACAGTCCCCTCAGGAAAACGTGCTTCAGTGAGTATGGAATGGGAGAATTGATCTGCTCAATCTACAGGCATTATATCACATTGACTGTGATCCAGAGTAGGGCAATCATGTTTTCCCCGTTGTTTTAACATTTAGAAGAATGTAATTTATTTAACTATTAATTTACTTCCATATGTAATAGCCACTAAATACAAGGTTATTTCTGTATTTTATCTAATAACCAGCCAAAGGAATAGCAATTTGTTTTAACACAAGGAGGAAAAAGTTAAAATAGTAATAATAATGTTAAAAATAAGATAGAACTTATGTTTATTCTGATTTATTTAGAAGTCTTTGTATTATAATCACTAGTTTGTTTTATGCATTTGAGTTTGGTGGGTAAATATAGTCATAAAAAATATTACATCTCTGGCATTAGTATTCCAGAAAGAAAATTGTATTGTCATAAACGCTCAAGTGTTCCAAAACTTGTTGGGACCAGTCATATCCATAACCAGGCTTTGGTGAAGACTGAAAAAGTAGTATAAGTACAGTCCCTAACCAAGAACTATAAACATTTGCCCTTCAAAGCCAGCATTTTATGAAACTTTAAAGGCCAACATTTTATAAAAGAGTCTTTTGGCCTCTATTCATTTTTGAAACTTTTTATGGAAAAGGGAAAGTCACATGAGAAGAAATCAAAGCATACCAAATTTGGTTTAGACACGTTAGTTGTTGTTTCTGCCTCTAATAAAACACACAGACTACTAGTGAAGCTTATCATCTGTTAAAAGGCAGAAATATCCCCCTCAACAATTATAGAAAAACAAAAAGACTTCAATTACCTACTCGGTCTCTTTGCTCTCATGGTTCTATTGGTTTCTGATATTCCTTAATATGAGTAAATTACAGCTACTGTTTAAATATGCTCTCAAAAGACAAAAAAAGATATCTATGGAGGACAAAGTTTTGAACCAGAAATCACATTTCAAAATTTTACTTGTTTTACTTAGGTACATTTACTAAGTATATTTAAAATTAGTTATGCAATTGTCCTCACTGGTTACAGAGAACATATATATGGCAGAATTAGTTTGCAATTCAAGGTTTTTTAAATGTAAAGTTTTCAGTCATTATTCATATATAAAAAGAATGTTTCCACACCCTTTTGAAAGAATAAGTAACCACAGTATTAAACAGTACCTTTGTAATCAAACATATATTTATACAATTAAAGGCTTTGCAATTGACCAAAATGATTGGTCAAAGCAGAGCTTTGTAACTGAAATGCACATTAAATGATAGTAGCCATTGGATTTTCTTTGTTTATAAATGTTTAGAACAACACTCTTAGATATAGAGACACCAAAGAAGAAAAACAACCTATAAGTTTATTTATGGTTTACCTGCCTGGCATGAATTACATTTTAGCAGAAAATGTAGAGGATTTTTTAAACATATTTATTGAACTATGATTGCTTTACAATGGTGTGTTAGTTCCTTCTTTATAACAAAGTGAAACTGATATACATATACTTATATCCCCATACCTCCTCCCTCTTGTGTCTCCCTCCCATAATGTAGAGGAATTTATATGCATTTAAAGTTGGAAAGGTAGAGAGCAGTTGAAGACATAATATTTCTGCAATGTTCAGACAGATGTGATGGATCCATTATCTATACACACCTAAATTAATACATAACACATCATCTGAATACCAAAGTATTTGAATATTTCTGTGATAGAAACAAAATTCCAAAGCATTTATAGAATTGAGATATATTCCCTAAGACATCTCCTCTAAAAAATGTAATTGTGTACTGATTCATAAAAAGAGATGGATATGATGAAATATAAAACAGAGACTTTTGATTAAAACATAGAAACATAGTTTTCAAATATAACAGGATGAATGTGTTTATTTAATATTGTATATTAAAAACAAGGTTTGGTGGCCCAAAAAGATGGGAAAGGACATGTCAAGGGAAGTTTTGGTTCTGAGAGCATAGAATGAAGAGCACAGGAGAAGTATTTATTTTCTGTGAAAGTGTTTTTGTGGAAAGTAAAGCTAGAATAAAGAAAAACTGAGATAATACATAGATCATTAGATAAATCTTAAGAGCAAGGTTAGATGAGAAAAAGGGAGACTGAAAATAGAAATAAAATCATTGTGGGGCACAATGAAAGGAAAGCAATGGATTGTTAATTTCCTGACAATTTACTGAGAAGAATGGTGCCCCCAGTCAGTAAGGAGGCAAGTAAGATTTTAAATATAGGAAAAACTTTTGCAATCTCGGTTTGAGTTAGTAGGGTGGGAGGCTACCAGGGCACAAGTTTTCATCAGTTCATTACATATTAGGTATACAGGAGGAATGGTGCCCTAAGAAATCTGGGCTTAAATTTGACTGAAATAGGGATAATTGAAGAAAAGAAGCACAAGAACCCAAAAGAAAAATTTGAAACCATGCAGGAAATTGAGAAATTGATGGGATTTATTTATCCAACAGACAAAAGAAAAATCATTCTAGAGATTAAAATAAACCCCAAGAAATAGTGGAGAAATTAAAAACCTAGAAAGAGAGATAAAATGGATAGGCCAGTTTCTAAGGAAAGTACTATGGAAGCACAGAAGGTTGGGGTCATAGTTGGGGACAGGGAAACCTATTTCGTGACTGGGCTGGGCCTGGATGAATGCAAGGGTGAATCAGTTGGGTGACTATAAGGGTGGAGGGAAATCTAGTTCAAAGAGAAAACAAAAGTCGATGCTTGACAATGTGGGGTCCAGCATCATTAGCAGCACCTGGGAGGTAATTGGAAATGAAAATTCTCAACTTTGGGTATCGAACGCAGGCCCACTGAATCATGAGCTTTGGAAAAGAGGTCCAGCAATTTGTACTCACAAACCCTCCAGTGATTTTGAGGTTGGCTAACATTTGATTACCAATAACACAAGCAAACACCTAGAGACAAGAAAGAACATCTTACTGTCACATATAATAGAAGTTATTTTTTAATCATTTATTTTCCTTTCAATTTTGCGCATGTACTTTTAATCACATATTTTTTTAATTGCATGTAATGTTATGAAAACAAAGTTCTCACAAAGTAAAATCCCACATAACTAGCACATGGACCGAGAACTAAAATATTCCCAACAATCCAGGAGCTCTCTTCACACCCCTTCCCACTAATAATCCCCCACCCTAGACTGCCAAAGATAGAGACTCTCCTGAATGTTTATAATTTAGTTTTCTGTTCCTTCATTTGGTCTTTATACGGATGGGATTTTTCACTATGTTCTCTATACTGTCTAACCTTTTATTTTCATGTGGCTTGTGAGAGTTTACATTTAGTTAAATGTATGATTGTATGCTTTTTAATTGTATATGGTCATTATTTAGACAATTTCTAGCTTGAGACGCTTATGAATGATTCCAGTATAAGCGTTCCTGCACTAGTTTTTGTGGCTTCTTTATAAGAATATATATATATATATATATATATATATACATATATACACCTATATATAGGTGTATATATGTATACCTACTACATATATGTATGCACTATATATAGTGTGTATACACTCTATATATGTTGCAGTCATGTTTTATATATTTGTTAAATGTTGGTAATTAATAACAGATCATTTCCAAAGTGATTGTGCTAACTTACACTCCTATTAGCATGTATGAATTTCCCTTTTCTATACAAGCACACATCACTCTGCAGGTCACCCATTTTTATTATAGTCACTCTTGAAAATACACAGCAGTGCTTTATTTTGGTTCAATTTTTATATCTATATTAACTAATAAGAGTGGGTGCTTTGAATCTTTATTGGTAATTAGATTTTTTGTGTGAAGAACCTATTTAAGTTCTTTTTTGATTGTTTTATGTATATACATATATGTATGTGTATCTAGAGAGTTTTTGTAATATACAATCATAATATATACACATAGGTATAATTTACATATTTGTATTCATTTGCAGGCATTTCTAATATACTCTGCATTTGCTAGTTATCAGTGTTAAAAGTGTTTTGTCCCTTTCTCTTATTCAGTTTTCAACCTTTAAATGGTGTCTTTGAACTAATAGATGTTCTTATTTTTTTCTTTTATCTTTATTAGAGTATAATTGCTTTACAATGGTGTGCTAGTTTCTGCTTTATAACAAAGTGAATCAGTTATACATATACATATGTTCCCATATCTCTTCCCTCTTGCGTCTCCCTCCCTCCCATCCTCCATATCCCAACATTCTAGGTGGTCACAAAGCACCGAGCTGATCTCCCTGTGCTATGGGGCTGCTTCCCACTAGCTATCTATTTTACATTTGGTAGTGTATATATGTCCATGCCACTCTCTCACTTTGTCAGAGCTTACCCTTCACCCTCCCCATATCCTCAAGTCCATTCTCTAGTAGGTTGGTGTCTTTATTCCTATCTTACCCCTAGGTTCTTCATGATATTTTTTTCCCTTAAATTCCATATATATATATATATATATGTGTGTGTGTGTGTGTGTGTGTGTGTGTGTGTGTTAGCATACAGTATTTTTCTTTCTCCTTCTGACTTACTTCACTCTGTATGACAGACTCTAGGTCCATCCACCTCATTACAAATAGCTCAGTTTTGTTTCTTTTTATGGCTGAGTAATATTCCATTGTATATATGTGCCACATCTTCTTTATTCATTCATCAGATGTTGGACACTTAGGTGGCTTCCATCTCCTGGCTATTGTAAATAGAGCTGCAATGAACATTTTGGTACATGACTCTTTTTGAATTATGGTTTTCTCAGGGTATATGCCCAGTGGTGAGTTTTCTGGGTCATATGGTAGCTCTATTTGTAGTTTTTTAAGGAACCTCCATACTGTTCTCCATTGTGGCTGTACCAATTCACATTCCCACCAGCAGTGCAAGAGTGTTCCCTTTTCTCCACACCCTCTCCAGCATTTATTGTTTCTAGATTTTTTGATGATGGTCATTCTTACTGGTGTGAGATGATATCTCATTGTAGTTTTGATTTGCATTTCTCAAATGATCAATGATGTTGAGCATTCTTTCATGTGTTTGTTGGCAATCTGTATATCTTCTTTGGAGAAATGTCTATTTAGGTCTTCTGTCCATTTTTGGATTGGGTTGTTTGTTTTTTTTATTATTGAGCTGCATGAGCTGCTTGTAAATTTTGGAGATTAATCATTTGTCAGTTGCTTCTTTGCAAATAATTTCTCCCATTTTGAAGGTTGTCTTTTCATCTTGTTTATGGTTTCCTTTGCTGTGCAAAAGCTTTGAAGCTTCATTAGGTCCCATTTGTTTATTTTTGTTTTTCTTTCCATTTCTCTGGGAGGTGGGTCAAAAAGGATCTTGCTGTGATTTATGTCATAGAGTGTTCTGCCTATGTTTTCCTCTAAGAGTTTTATAGCTTCTGGCCTTACATTTAGGTCTTTAATCCATTTTGAGCTTATTTTTGTGTATGGTGTTAGGGAGAATTCTAATTTCATACTTTTACATGTGCCTGTCCAGTTTTCCAAGAACTGCTTATTGAAGAAGCTGTCCATCCTCCACTTTACATTGCTGCCTCCTTTATCAAAGATAAGGTGACCACATGTGCGTGGGTCTATCTCTGGGCTTTCTATCCTGTTCCATTGATCAATATTTCTGTTTTTGTGCCAGTACCATATTGTCTTGATTACTGTAGCTTTGTAGTATAGTCTGAAGTCAGGGAGCCTGATTCCTCCAGCTCCATTTTTTCGTTCTCAAGATTGCTTTGGCTATTCGGGGTCTTTTGTGTTTCCATACAAATTGTGAATTATTTTGTTCTAGTTCTGTGAAAAATGCCAGTGGTAGTTTGAAAGGGATTGCATTGAATCTGTAGATTGCTTTGGGTAGTAGAGTCATTTCCACAATGTTGATTCTTCCAATCCAAGAACATGGTATATCTCTCCATCTATTTGTATCATCTTTAATTTCTTTTAGCAGTGTCATAAGTTTCTGCATACAGGTCTTTTGTCTCCTTAGGTAGGTTTATTCCTGGATATTTTATTCTTTTTATTGCAGTGGTAAATGGGAGTGTTTTCTTGATTTCACTTTCAGGTTTTCATCATTAGTGTATAGGAATGCTGGAGATTTCTGTGCATTAATTTTGTATCCTGCTACTTTACCAAATTCATTGATTAGCTCTAATAGTTTTCTAGTGGCATCTTTAGGATTCTCTATGTATAGTATCATGTCATCTGCAAACACTGACTGCTTTACTTCTTGTTTTCCAATTTGGATTCCTTTTATTTCCTTTTCTTCTCTGATTGCTGTGGCTAAAACTTCCAAAACTATGTTGAATAAGGTGGTGAGAGTGGGCAACCTTGTCTTGTTCCTGATCTTAGTGGAAATGCTTTCAGTTTTTCACCATTGAGGACAATGTTGACTGTGGCTTTGTCATATGTGGCCTTTATTATGTTGAGGAAAGTTCCCTGTATGTCTACTTTCTGCAGGGTATTAACCATACATGGGTGTTGAATTTTGTCAAAAGCTTTCTCTGCATCTATTGAGACGACCATATGGTTTTTCTCCTTCAATTTTTTAATATGGTGTTTCACGTTGATTGATTTGCATATATTGAAGAATCCTTGTATTCCTGGAATAAACCCCACTTGATCATGTTGTATGATCCTTTTAATATGCTGTTGGATTCTGTTTTCTAGTACTCTATTGAGGATTTTTGTATCTATGTTCATCAGTGATTTTGGCCTGTAGTTTTCTTTCTTTGTAACATCGTTGTCTGGTTTTGGTATCAGGGTGATGGTGGCATTGTAGAATGAGTTTGGGAGTGTTCCTCCCTCTGCTATATTTTGGAGGAGTTTGAGAAGGATAAGCGTTAGCTCTTCTGTAAATGTTTGATAGAATTTGCGTGTGAAGCCATCTGGTCCTGGGCTTTTGTTTGTGGAAGATTTTTAATCACAGTTTCAATTTCAGTGCTTGTGATTGGTCAGTTCATGTCTTTTATTTCTTCCTGATTCAGTCTTGGCAGGTTGTACATTTCTAAGAATTTGTCTATTTCTTCCAGGTTGTCCATTTTATTGGCATAGAATTGCTTGTAGTAATCTATCATGATCCTTTGTATTTCTGCAGTGTCAGTTGTTACTTCTCCTTTTTCATTTCTAATTTTATTGATTTGAGCCTTCTCCCTTTTTTTCTAGATAAGACTGGCTAATGGTTTATCAATTTTTTTAATCTTCTCAAAGAACCAGCTTTTAGATTTATTGATATTTTCTATCACTTCCTTCATTTCTTTTCATTTATTTCTGATCTGATCTTTATGATTTCTTTCCTTCTGCTAACTTTGTTTTTTTTTTTTTTTTCCTTCTTCTTTCTCTAATTGCTTTACGTGCAAGTTTAGGTTGTTTATTTGAGATATTTCCTGTTTCTTAAGGTAGAACTGTATTGCTATAAACTTCCCTCTTAGAATTGCTTTTGCTGCATCCCATAGGTTTTGGGTTGTTGTGTCTTCATTGTCATTTGCTTCTAGGTATGTTTTGATTTCTCCTTTGACTTTTCAGTGATCATTTTGTTATTAAGTAGTGTATTGTTTAGTCTCCATGTGTTTATATTTTTTACAGATATTTTCCTGTAATTGATATATAGTCTCATAGTGTTGTGGCCGGAAAAGATACTTGATACAATTGCAATTTTCTTAAATTTATGAAGGCTTGATTTGTGACCCAAGATATGATCTACCCTGGAGAATGTTCCACGAGCACTTGAGAAAAATGTGTATTCTGTTGTTTTTGATGGAATGTCCTATAAATATCAATTAAGTCCATCTTGTTTAATGTATCATTTAAAACTTGTGTTTCCTTATTTATTTTCATTTAGGATGGTCTGTCCATTGGTGAAAGTGGAGTGTTAAAGTCCCCTACTATGAATGTGCTACTGTCAATTTCCCCTTTTATGGCTGTTAATATTTGCCTTATGTACTGAGGTGCTCCTGTGTTGGGTGCACAAATATTTACAATTATATCTTCTTCTTGGATTAATCCCTTGATCATTATGTAGTGTCCTTCTTTGTCTTTTCTAATAGTCTTTATTTTGAAGTCTATTTTGTCTGATACGAGAATAGCTACTCCAGCTTTCTTTTGCTTTCCATTTGCATGGAATATGTTTTTCCACCCCGTCACTTAAGTCTATATGTGTCTCTAGGTCTGAAGTGGGTCTCTTGTAGACAGCATATATACAGGTCTTGTTTTTGTATCCATTCAGCCAGTGTGTGCCCTTGGTGGGAGCATTTAATCCATTTACATTTAAGGTAATTATCGATATGTATGTTCCTATTACCATTTTCTTAATTTTTTGGGGTTTGTTATTACAGGTTTTTTCCTTCTCTTGTGTTTCTCACCTAGAGAAGATCCTTTAGCACTTGTTGTAAAGACAGTTTGGTGGTGCTGAACTCTCTCAGCTTCTGCTTGTCTGTAAAGTTTCTAATTTCTCCATCAAATCTGAATGAGAAACTTGCTGGGGAGAGTAATATTGGTTGTAGGATTTTCTCCTTCATCACTTTAAATATGTCCTGCCTGTCCCTTCTGGCTTGCAGAGTTTCTGCTGAAAGTTCAGCTCTTAACCTTATGGGGATTCCCTTGTGTGTTATTTTTTGTTTTTCCTTTGCTGCTTTTAATATGTTTTCTTTGTATTTAATTTTTGCCAGTTTGATTAATGTGTGTCTTGGCATGTTTCTCCTTGGATTTATCCTGTATGGTACTCTCTGTGCTTCCTGGACTTGATTAACTATCTCCTTTCCCATATTAGGGAAGTTTTCAACTATAATTTCTTCAAATATTTTCTCAGTTCCTTTCTTTTACTCTTCTTCTTCTGGAACCCCTATAATTTGAATGTTGGTGTGTTTATTGTTGTCCCAGAGGTCTCTGAGACTGTCCTCAGTTCTTTTCATTCTTTTTTCTTTATTCTGCTCTGCAATAGTTATTTCCACTAGTTTATCTTCCAGGTCACTTATCTGTTCTTCTGCCTCAGTTATTCTGCTATTGATCCCATCTAGAGTATTTTTCATTTCATTTATTGTGTTGTTCATCATTGCTTGTTTCATCTTTAGTTGTTCTAGGTCCTTGTTAAATGTTTCTTTCATTTTCTCTATTCTATTTCCAAGATTTTGGATCATCTTTACTATCATTATTATGAATTATTTTTCAGGTATACTGCCTATTTCCTCTTCATCTGTTAGGTCTGGTGGGTTTTTATCTTGCTCCTTCATCTGCTGTGTATTTTTCTGCCTTCTCATTTTGCTTATCTTACTGTGTTTGGGGTCTCCTTTTTGCACACTGCAAGTTCGTAGTTCCTGTTGTTTTTGGTGTCTGTCCCCAGTGGCTAAAGCTGATTCAGTGCGTTGTGTAGGCTTCCTGGTGGAGGAGTCTAGTGCCTGTGTTCTGGTGGATGAGCCTGGATCTTGTCTTTCTGGTGGGCAGGTCCACGTCTTGTGGTGTGTTTTGGGGTGTCTGTGGACTTATTATGATTTTAGGCAGCCTCTCTGCTAATGGGTGGGGTTGTGTTCCTGTCTTGCTAGTTGTTTGCCATAGGGTGTCCAGTACTGTAGCTTGCTGGTTGTTGAGTGAAGCTGGGTGTTGGTGTTGAGATGGAGCTCTCTGGGAGATTTTCCCCATTTAATATTATGTTGAGCTGGGAGGTCTCTTGTGAACCAGTGTCCTGAAGTTGGCTCTCCCACCTCAGAGGCACAGCACTGACTGCTGGCTGCAGCACCAAGAGTCTTTCATCCACATGGCTCAGAATAAAAGGGAGAAAAAGTAGAAAGAAAGAAAGAAAGAAAGAAAGAAAGAAAGAAAGAAAGAAAGAAAGAAAGAAAGAAAGAAAGAAAGAAAGAAAGAAAGAAAGAAAGAAAGAAAGAAAGAAAGAAAGAAAGAAAGAAAATAAAATAAAATGAAGTAAGGTAAAATAAAATAAAATTATTAAAATAAAAATTATTAAGAAAAAAAAAAATTTAAGTAAAATGAAAAAAAACCGGACGGATAGAACTCTACAACAAATGGTGAAAGCAAAGCTATACAGACAAAATCTCACACAGAAGCATACACATACACACTCACAAAAAGAGGAAAAGGGGAAAAATAATAAATCTTGCTGTCAAAGTCCACCTCCTCAATTTGGGATGATTCATTGTCTATTCAGGTATTCCACAGATGCAGGGTACATCAAGTTGATTGCGGAAATTTAAGTCGCTGCTCCTGAGGCTGTTGGGAGTGATTTCCCTTTCTCTTCTGTGTTCGAACAGCTCCTGGGGTTCAGCTTTGGATGTGGCCCCGCCTCTGCGGGTAGGTCGCCAGAGGGCGTCTGTTCTTCGCTCAGACAGGATGGGGTTAAAGGAGCCGCTGATTTGGGGACTCTGGATCACTCAGGCAGGGGGGAGGGAGGGGTACGGGTGCTGGGTGAGCCTGCGGCGGCAGAGGCCACTGTGACGTTGCACCAGCCTGAGGCGCAACGTCCGTTCTCCCGGGGAAGTTGTCCCTGTATCCCGGGACCCTGGCAGTGGCAGGCTGCACAGGCTCCCCAGAATGCAAGTGTGGATAGTGACCTGTGCTCGCACACAGGCTTCTTGGTGGCGGTAGCAGCAGCCCTAGCGTCTCTTGGCCTTCTCTGGGGTCCGCGCTTTTAGCTGCGGCTCGCGCCCATCTCTGGAGCTCCTTTAAGCAGCGCTCTTAATCCCCTCTCCTCAGCGCACCAGGAAACAAAAGGGGAAGAAAAAGTCTCTTGCCCCTTCGACAGCTCCAGACTTTTCCCCGGACTCCCTCCCGGCCAGTCAATGGCACTAACCCCTTGAGGCTGTGTTCACGCCTCCAACCCCGGTCCTCTCCCTGCACTCTTACCGAAGCCTGAGCCTGAGCTCCCAGCCCCGCTCGCCCCGGCGGGTGAGCAGACAAGCCTCTCGGGCTTGTGAGTGCCGGTCGGCACTGATCCTCTGTGCAGGAGTCTCTCCACTTTGCCCCGCACCCCTGTTGCTGTGCTCTCCTCCGCGACCCTGAAGCTTTCCCCCTCCGCCACCCGCAGTCTCCGCCCGCGAAGGGGCTTCTAGGGTGTGGAAACCTTTCCTACTTCACGGCTCCCTCCCACTGGTGCAGGTCCCATCCCTATTCTTTTGCCTCTGTTTATTCTTTTTTCTTTTGCCCTACCCAGGTACGTGGGGACTTTCTTGCCTTTTGGGAGGTCTGAGGTCTTCTGCCAGCATTAAGTAGGTGTTCTGCAGGAGTTGTTCCATGTGTAGATGTGTTTCTGATGTATCTGTGGGGAGGAAGGTGATCTCCGTGTCTTACTCTTCCGCCATCTTCCCTCTCTCCGAGCCCAGAACTGTCCATTTTCATCAAAGAAATTAAAGCAAAAGAGCACAGTCATTCTCAGGCATTTGCATGTAGTCTATAGCTGCTTCCATGATACAAGAGCAGAATTCAGTGGTTCAAGAGATGTTATGACCCTCAAAGTCTAAAATAAGTACTGTCTGGCTTTTTAGTCAAAAATAATACATATATTTGCTGTAAAGTAAAATATTAAGTGTTCAGCTCCTTGCAATAAGTTGTGGGTTCAATCCTGGGAATCTGAGTAGAACAGCAGTGTAGTGAGAGCCACACTTTAGGAACTTAAAATTAATATGTTTAACGGTTAAAATTTCATGCCATGCATGGTTGAAACTGAATTAATAATATGAGAGTAAGAGTACTTAAATGGTATTTGTTAAAACATGCATAAACTTAATAACTTAAATAGTTATTTTCATTTATCTGAAACACCTAAATATCAAGCTTTTACACAATGACTTTTAACATGTATGAATATTAAATATTTGCATCAATTATCCTTTCTTATTCTGAAGCAGTTCTTCATCTTGACAAAGTCTTAAAGCTGTAATAAACAGGAGTCAACAAGTTAGCTGCCTTTCTTCAGTTTTCTTGCCTATCCATAGAGCATAATAGCTTTGTTCTTACATGAAAGTAGACTAAAATGAATTTGCATGACTAAAATGTTCAACTAACTGCTGTGCATTATTTTATACAGAATTGCTTTAGAAACTTTTGACATTTCATAAGAGGACTGACCAAAAGAACTTACTGAAATAATGATAAAACATTGCAATCTAAAATGATCTTCTATTTATTGTGATTTTTATGGATATACGCACCTTATTAGGATGGTGGAGATAGTTTGCTTTATAGAAACCCCATTATGATCTCCATTAAAGTAAAATTTACTTAGATTGATTTAATAAGATTGCTGCTTAATGTCTTAGTTTAAATTATTTGTGTTATGTGTGTTATATGTACATGACTGTATATGTATTTTGCTAAGTCTAAAATGAAAAGATGCATCACCCACTTTTGCATTTACTCTTCAGTAATTCTTTTTACATTGAACAGGTTTTTTTTTTTTAATGCTCCATATTTTGCTATAAAGGGGGTTAATTTCACATAGGGACTCATGCAAACACTTTAATACATTGAAGAAATAGAACCAATATATTCCTCTAGGCTGTACCAAACCGTGCCCACAAATAGTCATAGTTCATTTTTATTCTTAATATTGCTCCCAATGTTTTCATTCTTTTATTTGTGCGCAGATTGTCTCTAGTGTATTTATTTCATTTATTATCTTATCAAAAGCAGTTAATAGCAACTGAATCATTCTACTAAGTTTGTGTTTTCCAACTTCTTCTATAGCTGTTGAATAAGCAGGCATTTCAAGTCCTCTCAAATTACGTCAGGTGATACTTTGTAACGTTGGTAATCACCTTTTCAGCCTTTCACATTTCCTTGCTGCCCACCACTCATTAAACCAATACCAGAAGTTTTAAGTTCCCATAATTGCAAAATCTCAGTTTTGGTAAAATATTCTGTAGTTGTCATATTAGGCTAGATTACATTAACTCAACAAATACACCTTAACCCAATGATTTTCTCATGACAAGTCATTGGAAATCCGTTGCCTCTGCAGGGTAGATCTTTCCCAAGTATTGACTTAGGAATCCAAGTGTCTGGAATATTTTAGAGTCACCAAATGGAATATGTGGCTTCCAAGTGGCTAGAGCAAAAAGGATGAGAGATGGAAAGGCTTTGACCTGGACTGAACACCCAGAATTTCTATTAGGATTTCATTGGCTAGAACATGTATGGCATATAAAGATGGCTTCAAAGTCTTTGACAGATGAACTTTACTGTCTTCACCACATAGTTCCAAAAATCGTGGCTGTCTTTAGTGAGATGTCAGCTGGCAATCTGGCTGCTGGGTACTTCCTCAGCATCTCGTGGGTCACTTCTGCCCACTTTGGTTGTGTGCCCTCATCCTCTGCTACTTCACACCAACTTTGTATAAGTGTTTGTTTTAAATTTCCAATGGGAAAGCTAAGTCCATAGAACTAAGAGTCTATGAAGGGCATTATAAGTGGAAAAATAAAAGCCAATTTCAAAAAGTCACATGTTGTATGGCTCTACTTACATAATATGATTGAAATGACAAAACTGTAGAGATGGAGAAAAAATTAATGGTTGCCAGTAGCTAAAAATAGCAGGGCAAATAGGGGCTAGTGAGAATATGAAGGTGCAGCATAAGGGAAATCTTTGTGGTGATGAAATAGTTCTGTACCTTGAAGGAGGTGGTGGTTACCTGAATCTACACATGTGATAAATGACATAGAACCATATCCACACATTGTACTAATGTTGATTTGCTAGTTTTGATACTATATTATAGTTCTATAAGATGTATCTGTACCCAAGACTTCTTGGTACTATCTTTGCAACTTTATGTGAATTATTTCAAAATAAGTGCTGAAAAATGCACATTTCACTGTTCACTACTTTATCCTGTGGATTACCTTGTAAACTGCCACTACAAATCTCCACAGAGATATATTTATAAATTGGGAAAATTTTGTTTGTTTGTACAAGAAGCCAAAGTAAGATTTTATTTATTTTTATGTCTTTTTATATTTTACATATGATGTATCCTAGAATGGGGATATTGGACTAATGCTAATAATGAAGTAATATATGAGTCTTCTACCCTTTTTTACAGAACTGATCTAGTGGGCATGTGTTGTGGTGAATTATAATGGGGTTAGGTGGAATTCATATATTTTTATTATTAATCTGCCATTAATTAACCAACTGTGTGACATGTTGCAAGTTGCTCAACCTCTAGCAAAATTAGTTTTTTACTTAAAAAAATTCAACTATAAAACTGGATAATAATGGCCTTTTATAAATTCCAAGTTTGTCTTTAAGGATTTTATCAAATTGTATGGATATAAGTGCTATGGAAATGCCAAGCATTACCTAAATATGAGGTAGGGTCATTCAGCTAGTTTCTTACCATGGAGCCAATTAACACTGATGTCTTAAATATAATTAAATGTTATTTCTTACAAATATTTAATAGAATAATATGTTAATATATCACACCACTGAGAAATGCATGTTCATTCTTCTTCATGTGCTCAAAATAGAAGTTGAGTTATTTTAATATCATAATACCAGTGGTGTGGTCACTCAACATTTTAAACTGCTATTATGCCTTTATATTTTAGAATTTGGTACATGATTCAAACTTCAAATCAATTAACAGCATATCTTCTTCTAAGTGTTTTGTTTTTGTTTCTTTTTTTTTTTGGTTTGTATTCTCTTGCTAAGTAACTTAATTCTCTGTAGCTAAATGTTTCTTGATGCTCTTGTTCACATAATAATGAATGAGTTTTATATAAAGATTTTTTAACGAACCTGTTGTATACTGTTGGCCTTCGGTCATATACTGATTGGTTGACAAGGTTTATGAACTTGAAGTACAAATATGTTTTTTTTTTTTAACTTCAGTAGATAATTTCTGGAGGCCAGGTGTGCCATTTTTAGTAGGAAGTCAAATATTTCCCTTTTCAACTCTCCCCAGCAAGTATGAATTGTCCAAAAACCTATTCATTACCCAACAAGGAGTAAAAGAGTAAACTGTGCTTTTGAAATCCAGGATTTAACAGATATGGCAAGGATGTCAGGCCAGTACCATGGGTACTTTTTTATACCCAGTAGGAGGTGCCTAATGGAAATGTGCTAAACAGAATCCGACAAACACCTCAGCTCAGCAATGAAACAGACATTGATTCCAGTCTCATGGAAGCTGCAGTGGAACTACCGGACTTGGACCTCAACATCAGTACTTTATTCGTTCTTTTCGCATGATCTCAAGGTGGGGACTAGAGGCAGGCAAGTGCCTTTCTTAGGGCACAGACTTTCAGGAAGTGCCCACTCTCACATTGCATCCAGTGCCAAATATTTGAGTACTCAGCTCTGCTGTTGATAGACATTATATAAACAGATGATCATGGCCACAAAACCAGCCTCAATAAACCTGAAGGAATTAAAATTATATGATAACACACTCTTCAAATGTAACAGAATTAAATGAGAAATTGACAGCAGAAAAATTCTGAGAAAACTTCAAATATTTGGAGATTAAACAAATTTCTAAAATAACCTGAGTCAAAGAAAACATTACAATTGAATACAAACATACACAGCATACCAAAATTTATGAAATGTAGTTAAAACAAGGTTTACAGGTAATTTTATCATTCTAAATTCCTACATTAGAAAAGGAAAAGGTCTTAAATCAATATTCTAAGCTTCTACCTTAAATAACTAGAGAAAGAAGAGAAACTGAACCCAAAACACACAAAAGAAAGGAAGTGGTAAGATTAGGGAAAAATTGTTAAAATGGATAAGAAAAACTGATGAAACAAAACATTGGTTTTTGAGTAAAAGAAAACTGACATATCTTTAGTTGGACTGACCAAGAAATAAACAAGGAAGACACAAATTAACAAAACCAGAATTTAAAGTGGGGACATAAATAATGATCATTCAAAATTAAAAGGATTATAAGGAAATACCATGGACTCCATTATACCAAGAAATTAGACTATTTAAATGAAATGGACAAATTTCTGGAAAGACACAAATTATTAAAATTGTCTCAAGAAGAAACAGATAGTTGATGCAGACTTGCCAAATATTTAATCATAATCCTTATGAAATGTTCAAAAAATAGAAGTAAAGGGGAGACTTTTGAACACACTCTTATGAGGCCAATATTACCTTTATACCAAAACCAGGCAAAAAACAAGTAAGAGAACCACTTGTGAATATACATTGAAAATCCCCAACAAAATATGAGCACAACAAATCCAGAAACACAAAAAGCATGTTTTTGTACTCTAAAAAAGTAGAATTTTCTCCAAGAATGCAAGATTGGTTTAACATCTAAAAATAAATTAATGTTACTAGAATGAAGGACAAAACCACATAAAACCAGGACAAAAACCATTTGACAAAATCCAACACACAATCAGTACAAAAACTCTAAAACAGCTTAGAAAAAGAACAAAGCTCTCTCGACCTGATAAAAAGCATCTATGACAATTGTCCAGTTAATATCACCCTAATGAAGTGGTGCTGGCAGATTTTCCCCTAAGTACGAGAACAGCACAGAGATATCCACTTTCACTATCTAGTCAATGTTTTACAGGTTGTTGCAGACTTGGATAGGGAGAAAATAGATCGAAAAACATACAGATTGAAAAGGAAGAAGTAAAACTACCTTTATTAACAGATGTCATAATATCTTATGTAGAAAATACTAAGAAATGCAAAAAAAGAACTACCAGGCTTGTGACTGAGTTTATAAAGCTTTCAGGATACAAGATAAAATGCAAAAGTTAATTGTATTTTGATATACTAGCAACAAAATTTCAAAAATTAAATTAGAAAACATTTCCCTTTATAATAGTATCAAAAGGATAAAATGCTTAGGTATAAATTTAATTAATTAAATGAAAGACTTTAACTGAAAACTATACAACATTGGGAGAGAGATGAAAGAATATCTAAACAAATGGAGAGGTATTGCATATTCATTGAGTGGAACGCCATATTTTTGAGATGGTAATTCTTCCCAGTTTAACCTATTGATTCATTGAAATCCCTGTCAATATTCCAGGAGGTTTTTCTGAAGAAATTGACTAGCTTATACAAAACTTTATACGGACTGAAAATTTTTTAAAAAAGGAAAAAGTTTGATGACTGCCAAATTTCAAAACTTACTATCAATCTGCATTGATCCAGGCAGCGTATTATTGCATATGGATAAGTATATAGGCTTATGAGAAGGAATTGAGAGTCCAGAAGTGAACTCATGTTTATGATCACTTGTTTTTCCACAATAGTGAAAAAGGCAACTAAATAGAAAAAGAACAGTCTTCTCAAAAAAATGTTGCCTGGACAATTATATATCAACATGTAAAAAATTATACATATATAAAACAACATGTTATTCATATATATGAAATAACATATCCTTATCTCACATCATGCAAAAAATCAAAGGGATCATAGATCTAAATTATGAGCTAAATTGATAATGTCTAATAAATCATAAGAGAAAATCTTTATACTATTGGTTAGACAGACTTTTTAGATATTATAACAAAGCCATGATATATAAAATTTACAAGTTGGACTTAATAAAGTGAAAAACAGATTTGATAATTTAGACTTAATTAAATAAAAACTTTCCCTATCCAAAAGTCACTAACTGAGAAAATGAAAAGTCAAGGCAACACAAGGAAAAAAATATTTGCAAGTCACATATATCAATAACAGAATTGTATTCAGAATATGAAAAGAACACTCACTACTCAATAATAAGAAAATAAATAACACAATTTAAAATATTCTCTATATATGAAGGTAAATTTCATTAAGGAAGACATACAAATGGTTAATAAACATGAGAAGTTACTCAAAATCTTTATTCTTATGAGAATGCAAATTGAATTGAGATACTATTTCACAACCACTAGAAGAGCTATAATAAAGAAAATGGACAATATTAAATGTTGGCAAGAATGTGAGAAACAGGAACTCTCACAGATTGATGGTGTGAATGAAAAATGGCACAGCTACCTTGCAAAACAGTTTGGCAGTTTCTTATAAAGTTACACATAGGGCTACACTGGTGGCGCAGTGGTTGAGAGTCCGCCTGCTGATGCAGGGGACACGGGGTCGTGCCGCGGTCTGGGAAGATCCCACATGCCGCGGAGCGGCTGGGCCCGTGAGCCACGGCCACTGGGCCTGCGCGTCCGGAGCCTGTGTTCCGCAATGGGAGAGACCACAACAGTGAGAGGCCCGCGTACCAAAAAAAAAAAAAAAAAAAAAAAAAAAAATGTTACAAATAAATTTACACCTCAGCAATTTCTCTGTCAGGAATCTGTGCAAGAGCTACTAAAGTATATATCCACCCAAATACTTGTGAGTGAATTAATTGCTCATAAAAGTTAGTTGCTAAGAGAGTAGGTCTTAAAAGTTCTCATCATGAGAAAAAATAAAACAAACAGTAACTGTGTGTGGTTATGAATGTTAACTAGACTTATTGTGATGATGATCTCACAATATATACATACATTGAATCATTATGCTGTACACCTGAGGCTAAGAATGTTATGTGTCAATTACATCTCAATAAAAATGTTAAAAAGTAGAAACAACCAAAATGTTTACCAACTTGTGAATGAATAAACAAAATATTATATATATTTTGAATTGCTCTTTGGCAATAAAGAGTAAAAATAGTGATACATGCATGAAAAATTCTCAAATATTTTATTCTAAGGAAAGAAGCCAATCACAAAAGACAATATATTGTACCATTCCATTTATATGAAATGCCCAGAAAAAGCAAATCTGTAGAGACAGAAAGATTAATGGTTGCCTGAGGCTGGATTTGGGGACAAAGAGTGACCATAAAAAAGCCCTTTTTTGGTAATGGAGATGTGCTGAAACAAGGTAGTGCTGACGGTCCAATAGCTATATACACTCGCAAAAATTATTGATTTATAGATTCGCAGTGGGTGAATTCTATGACGTGTAAATTATACCATGATAAACATGTTTAAGAAGATTTCATGAACTCTAGAGACTTTTTCTATACCAAGTTTTTGTACATGCCTATGTTCATATTTTCTTTCTGTGTGTGTTTCATCTTTTAAGGTCCATTCTGTGAGGAGTCAGTGGAACATTTTGTTTCTCAGTCTTGTTGGAAAGGAGAAATTAGTCAAAATAAAAGCTCAGCTTACATTTTGGAATGCAAAGAAGGATATCTCAATCAAAGCTGTGAAACCTATGTCAATGAGTGTTCACCAAAACCATGTCAGAATGTTACTGACTGCATTGATATTCCAACGGTAAGTCTGAATCTAACATACAAGGGAGTGGTTTTAAAATATATTTTACCATTACTAAGCTGTTTGAAAAGTACAAATAATTAAACTTCTAATTAACATATTGCAATTTTCAAACTCAGGAACATCAGAAAATGTATTTAACTTGCTTATTTTCCCTGTTCCCATTTTAAATAGAAACCCCAATCTCAAAACTACTCTTCAATTTTAATTTTTGTTATTCTGACAGAACTCTCCTTTATGAACAATATAATGTTGTAAACTTTTCATTTTTAGTTATTTAAAAATATTTTCTTTATTATTTGATTATTTTATATTATTGCATTTTAACATTTTATTTAATAGTTAAATAAATAAGAATAGGAAATAATTTAGTAGTTCCCACAAATGACAATCTTTCATTTTGGTAAGATTCATTCATAATATGAATTAATATTCATACCTTAAAGATTTCCTCACTCACATGTCCAGGGGTCAATGCTGGTTGTCAACCACATCCTCAACTGGAACTATCAGCCATATCCTAAATAAAACTATTCTGTGTGGCTTGTGTGTCCTCACAGCATGGTGGCTGGGTTCCAAGCATTCCCAGATAACTAGACTCTGTATGTCCTTTTTAAACCTAGCCTTTAAAGTCACAGAGCATCCTTTCCCCATAGTCACAGCTTGCTTACACTCAAGGGGGTAAATATGGCCCCAATTCTCAATTAGGGGGACGTTGAAATAAGGTAGTAGGAAGAGTGTGTGACATGGGAAACAATGTTGGGACGTTTTGGAAAATAGAATCTTCCACATTGTTGCACTGAGTGAGAACTTCTACTACCTGCTTATGAAAATAATTTCCATTTCTCCCCATGTAAGAATCCTTTCATTATCTTTGAGATATACAGATTTGTTTTGTAAAAAATACTTTTTAATCTTTTCTAGGATATCATGTGCATGTTTTCACCAATATGTACAGTCAAGCATTGTAAGCAACTTCAAACACCACTGGAGTCTTTTCCTTGCAAGATTAATGCCACAAGTATGAAATATGAGAAAGATTATCATTGCAGGTATAATTAACTTCCTATTTTTAAACAAAAATATATAAATTTTAAATCCTGTGGACAAAAATAAAACAATGTTCTGTTTTAAGCTTAAAAAACTTTAATGGCTTATAATATTTTATTTCCAGTTAAAGTAGAAAAATCTTAATGCTTTTTCTATGAAATGTTTAAATGTTGTGGCATTGGTTTTAAATAAATATTGGAGCAATTCTTTTTTTTTTTTTTTTTTTTTTTTTTTTTAACGCGGGCCTCTCCCATTGTGGAGCACAGGCTCCGGACTCGCAGGCTCAGCGGCCATGGCTCACAGGCCCAGCCACTCCGCGGCATGTGGGATCTTCCCAGACCAGGGCACAACCCCGTGTCCCCTGCATCGACAGGCAGACTCTCAACCACTGCGCCACCAGGGAAGCCCTGGAACAATTCTTAATCATAATTTGGGCATACCATCTTAAAACATCTACTTTGTTTTGTAATGAAGATGTTTAGGATAGCTGGATAATATTTGAAGGTCTAGAAGGAAGAGATAATGTAAGTGCCCACAGTATTATTTCTACTGTACACACACATCGTTGCTATTATTGTTTGAAAGTATAGACCCATTGTCTCTTCCTGCAATTCACAGACCTCAGCTGAGAGTTTTCCTTTAGGATCTTTAGGCAAAGTTTTAGGAAACAGTGTCTTATTTAAATAAAGACTTGCTAAAAATTACCGATTTGTAAATGACAGAAGTGAATTAGTTATCTGGGCCTATCACTTTAGACCATTTTAAATAGCTTTATAGTTAATTTCTCACACCATCAAGAAGTGTAATTTGTACTCTTCACACTTGCTTGACTTTTATCTTGCTAGACTTTTATCTGCTTAAAGAAAGTTCTGTTAGGCATTATTGAAGGGCAGTAAACAAGCTCAGAACTTTTAGAATATCCATAAAAGCAGAACATTAAAAGCTGTGGTAGGGACTGAGTAAACTGATGAGGATGATTATAATTTTTGTGACTTTCTGCTTGAATAAAAAAAAATAATTAAAAAAAATAAAAAAATAAAAACTGTGGTACAGGAAAACCTTAAAAGCACACTGAAAAAAACCCTGCACGTATATCACAGATGCATGTGCATTACAGATGTACAGTGGACATTATTTTCATCCATCTCAAAGAATCTAAATGCAAAGTTAAAAAACATATTAAGTTTTTAAAATTTGACATTTTCTAAAATGAATGGAGAGAAACCTCAATATATAAAGACCTTAGAACATCCAACCCATCAAGTCAAATCTGTGGATGCATTCAATCTTATATTAGCTTACCTATAAATCGAGGTAAGCCAATATTTTAACAATATTGGCTTTTTAATTTATAATTTCTAGTTCTGAGCCTTATAGGACTAGTATATTTGTGAGTCTACTTAGAAAAGTGGTCAGCTTTAAAAATATGGATAGCATTATATAAATATAGGTAAATATGCATTCATATATGTATATTTTTTATCAAGTATGATGCTTTTATTGGTTTTTATTATTAACATTATTCTAGTTGTCTAGAAGGCTTTGTTTTATATTTTATCATCAAAGGGAAAACTAGATAACTAGAGACATTGTTATCATCACTCAGTTTACTGTTATATTATTAATTAATATATTTAATTTTAAAATGATGGAGTTTGATCTTGAATGCTTTGTAAAGCATGTTTTAGATAGGATGAAAGTTATAGAAATTCACGTTAGGTTTCCCTAGGATGGATGAAATATGTCAAATAGGTAACTAGTTGTAACAACTTTGAAGTAAACTTACTCGTGAAATTAATATGAGCCACTGTATGCATTCTAATTGTTGAGATTGCCCACATTCTTTAAAAATTTACATTGAGCACAATATACATTGTGCTCACTCATCTTGAATCTACTTAATTAAAAACATTGTCTCCTCTATTGATTAAATTAGACTACTGATTAAAAGAGGGTGAAAGATAAGAAAAGTGACAGGAGAGTAAAAATAAAACTTATTCAAAGGGCAGAAATAACACAGACTAATTTGAATGATGAGTGAAAACCCAAGCTTCAGAAATCAGTAAGAACGTGGGGAACACAAAACAGTTTCCAGCCCCCAGATTCTCCCATCCACAAACTCACCAATGACAGTGCAAAAAAGTTGCTAACTTTGACTCACATGAAGTAAAGGTCATATGATCAATATAAACTAATAAAACATGAAGTTGAAACAATGAAAAAAATAGTCTTGAAAGCGACTTTTCTTTTCTCAAAGGAGATTAAGAGAATCACTGAAAATAATGAGAAAATCAAACACCCTTTGACTTAAATGCCTTTAGTTAAAAATTTATCTGTGCATTGTTATATTAGAAGGTATGTGTTTCTGGAACAGTGATTCTCACACTAGCTGTACCAGACTTTAGCTGCATTAGAAACTCCTGAAGGGCTGTTTAAAACACAGATCATTTTTCCCTTCTCCTAGAGTTTCCAATTCAGTCAGTCTGGGGTGGGGATTGCAAATGTGCATTTCTACAAAATTCTCCAGAGATGCTTATCTGAGTTCAAACAGCATCAATGCAGAAAATCCTCCTACACCTTTTCGCCTACTTCATCCACACATCTTAACCCAAGCTTTTACTTTTTTTTATTATGAATCTGGGGAAAAAAGTGTGGGGTTGGAAAGGAGTAAAATGAAGAGGGGAGAACAGAAAGGTGATAATGCTATCAGTTTCTCTACTTGAACGTATGGACTAGGTCTAAATTACTATGATCAGATGAGAGAGGAAATAAAATTACCTCCTGAGAATCCTCTGGCTTCTTGAGATGTCCATGGTAAATGGTGATAAGTGGTTTACCTTGATGGCCTTGAAGTTAGATCCTAGTGGGGCAATTGAGAGTGTTGGCAAGGAGTTAGGGGTGTGAGGGTTTGTCAGGAGCTCAGTGGATAGCCCGGAAGCTCCTTCAAAGGCAATGTTGAAGCTGCAGTCTCTGGGACCCCCTTTTCCTATGTGAGAGGTGATGTCCAGGGCACTGCCCAGCACAGCTCCAGTGAGGCCTTCCAGGTCCTGATTAGCTCTCTTCTGGAGGCTGGGGGCTGAAGGCGCAGGGCACTGGAGGGCAGGGCATCACACCTGGAGAGAGTAGTACTCTACATTCTCCACTACACACCAGGGATGGGAGTGCATGTCCCACCAGACCACACGAGGGCTTTGAAGAGTGTCAGGACCCACTGTTCTGATACTGCCATCACAAACAATCACACAATCACACACAAACACGAGTACACACACAGAGACACACACACTTAGCTATTTTAATATTTACTGAATGCAGTGACTCTAATATTGTCTAATGTAAAGATGATTGCCTTCTGAATATTCAGAATAAAATGAAGAAACACAAATCAGGAAATAGAGAGTAATGCAACCAGCTAGTGTCTCTCTTACATCAATTTTTTTTCCAACCTGAAAATCAATTGTTTAAAAAATATTTATTGAGAGTTATCTTTGTAAAAGACACCATAAACTAGATAATAATAAGTACTATGGCTTTAAAAAATCAGAAATTATGTTATATATACATGTTTTTTCTTTCTAAACTTTTTATTTTCTCCACTCAAATTCTAAGATATTTCATGGGATAATAATGTTCTATTTTATTCTCTCAGCTTGTTTTTTTTTTTTTTTTCCTGTTTCCTACTCAGAGTTGCATTTATAGCTTGTGCTGCTTAAGTGTCAATTCTGTGTATTAACATACTTTTTTTTTCTTTCTCACATCAGTTTCAGCATTTCATTAGTCTGTATGATGTCTCTCCACATCAGCCATGGGTGGGGTTAGGGTTTTCAGTGTCTGTCACAAGTAAACCTAATTAAGCATGCACTGTGACTTTGAAATAGAACATCGTAACACAGACATATATAGGTCAACATATTTCCTTTCAACAAATAATAAAGTTATATTTTCACAGTAATTTTGAAAAATCCTTTTAAAAATAGCAATCACACATTTGGATGAGGAACTTGGTCACCCAATAATTCCTAACTAACAGGAAACCTCAATCTCTTGGAGTTAATTATCTCAAAAGCTAGGTTGCTACATTTTTCTTTCCTTGAAATCAATAGCCATATTTATAAGGCTAAGCTTTCCTTTTGAATAAATCATTCTGAAATTTGAAATTTAACATAGTAAAAAAGTTTGTTAAAGTTTAACCACAGTATTAAAATTTCAGATTATGGTTATAAACTCTATTCCAACTGAAGATATCTGGGACATTGGTTACATTTCTTCATCAAGAGGACCTTCTGCTTTACTCATATAATTTTATATTTTCAGGGACTGTTATAGTTGACAGAAGTCATCCTTAAATTTGGCCCCCTATGTGCTTCATTTTGAGAATATATGTATAATTTCTTCTCTTAGTCCTGAACCTATTAATTTCCCTGTGAATAATAACTAACAAAACATAATGACAGAAGTTAGTACAGAGCTATATACATAAAGGTTGAATTAGTATCCTGTAACCTCCAAGTCTTCCAGCTCATACCTGATCAAATCAAACTTAGCCCCACACTGCTCTGTACAGCCTCTAACACTTCAATATTCAATATTCTCTGCTGTGCCCTCGGGATCTCATTTGTCAGCAGCAAATTCTGCAACACCACACTCTCTTTATATACCTTCCTTTCTTTTTTCTGGCTGAAACCTGGAGTCTTCTTTGGTGGCTCTATCCATTCACCCACAACCTGCGTACATCTGTTGAGGAACAGTGTAGGTAGCCTTGCCATTGTTGCCGTATCCAGACCAGTTTTGTTTCCCCTCAAAACCCTGTCTATTTTTAGCACATAGCTATTCCATAGATCATTCTCTCCCTAACTCTGTTTCTCTGTCCCCAGGCTCCTTTCAAGCATCTCCTCTTCTCTCAGATCCTGTCCATCCCCGACTATGGCTCTAGCATCTGGCTTGTGTCCTTTTCTCTACAACTATTGTCATCTTTCTTGATGACTTCAGCATCCATCTTGGGAATCAACCTACCTGATTGCTTAAATCCTTTGATGGTTATTTTATAATTTTTTTCCTCCTCCATCTAATCTTGACCCATTCCCCATGGTCATGTCTTATTATTCATCGTGAACTGTAACTGCACACCCTACAAACCTTGATTTAAATGTTTGCACTCTCTGATCATCGTATCATGTATTTAAGAATGCTATTTAAGTGTTTTATTTCCCTGACCTCAGACTGAGTTATGAGGATGTCATTTTCCTTGTGAATGAGATTCTGGAGTTTCTCTTAGATTGCAAGCCATGGGGGTGGGAGGGGTGGGGGTAGTGGAGGCACATGATGGTTGATTACCTGAAACTCAACAGGTTTCCTCTGCCTTTGGGGTAAACTTCCCTGGGTCAAGGGTCACATATGGTGTTTTGGGGCTTCCTTCTTGGTTTGTAATGATGGTGCTAACATTTTGGGCCAATTTTTCATGATCAGTAAGCCCTGGATTGTTTAGAAACATCTTTCTCAGAGATTCTGTTGCCTAATCTTCATCTAGCAGTCTGTCAACCTGGTCTCATTAATGACTGAATATTAGTTCTTCATTTAATTCATAGCCCTGGCTCTCATCTTTTAAAACCATACTCCAGAATAATACAAATACAAGTGAGTATATTGATAGCTAGTCTTGTCCAATTTAATTCATTCCCACTTAAAAGGAAAATTAAAACATGATAGCCATAACTCATCACAATTTCAGGATATTTTGTTGCTTCCCTCTTTCTGCCATCCACATCCCGATTAGGAAAAGGTAAACATGATACCTTTCATAACTAAATGGTGCTTGGAATGATTTCTGGATCTCTGGTTAGTTCCTCAGGATAAAAGAAGCAAAGTAAGCATAGCTTCACAGGTTTCATCAGTGGAGTAGAAGAGTACAATACATTTAAATTTAAATCATACTTTAATAACAGCTCTAAAACTAGTCATATGACCAAAGCAACTGACTTAACTTTTTTGAATATATTTCCTCATTTATATCATAGTGGTAATAATTAATATCACACAAGAATTATAAAAATTGAATTAGAAAATAATAAATTTGTGAAAATAATTAACCTAGTGGCTGGCACATTGTAGATCTTTAAAAAAATACATGGTTATTCCTGATGGATGAAGGTATGATTTAATTCTCGAGGTGAGTTTGCAAAGCTGAGCCTCAAACAGCAGGAATGGTGAATTACTGAAGTGTTTTACTGATGCTATTTTCGTTGGACTGTGTCAATGTGGTCTTTGGTTCTTTTATGAAATTATACAGAGTACTTAATAAATTTAAAATAATGACTATATGGTACAATTCATTTTATTATTAACTCAGCTTGTAACAACTTCATTTTAACAAGTATAATTTTTGGTCATAATCCTCTAGTGTGTACTTTAGAGAGACATATTATCATTTGATTTGATGCCCAATTCACTTGATAACAGAAGTTTACTAAATGTGAGTTAAAAGACTGGAATATTTCTCATGAATTAATGAGAGTGAAGGCAAAGAAAGCCTGAACACCACTGTGTGTTCTTTAGCACCTTATTGATTGCAGCTAATGCACTGCAGTGGACTGGAATCCAGATTGATTTCCTGTCTGTCTCAGTCTTTAGATAGTGATGCCATTGGCTAGGAATGCCCAGGGCCCTCACCTGGTCTGCACTACCTGTGGCAGCCCCCAAGGACATTTCCCCAAAGAGAACCAATGCTCTGGCTAGGGTGGCCCTTGTGGGTCTTATTATGACCACAAGACGCACCTCAGCAGCAACCATCAGGGAACTTAAAAGAAAAGTCCTGATAATACTCACAGGGCCTGGAGGGTAAAGGGTACCAGCACCGACAGCCCTGTGACAAGGGGGGAAGAGAGAAAGACACAGAGAGAGAGAGAGGAGAGCCTGGGGCTCTCTGCCTTTCTGGGGTTGAGGGTGGGGTCACTCGTTACTGGTGAATTTAAACCCTAACAGTGAGAATCAGGGAACAGGAAGGGTAAGGTGTGGAGGTGGGGTCACTCAAGAGGCCAGTTACCTGGGTCACTCAGGGGTCTCTAAAAGGGGAGCTCCAGGGTACGTGAGGCCAGGCTTCTTGTCTAGGCCTGAGTAGGCATCACACAGCTGGCAATATGTTTATTCCAGGTGGATGTGTGACAATGGATGCCATGGCAATCCAAAGCTTGATATCAGGCACTTAGATTACACTCAAAAAGCCTGATTGCTTTATAAAAAAGGTAACTATGACAACTAACAAAGAAACAAACAAAACCTTATATTTGGCCCAGTTATGACCATACACTGTCCACTGTAATTCTTTACAATATGTCTAAAATTCCTGTGTCGTTAACTCTTGAGCGCATATCATCAGTATAGAATGGCTCTACTAGACATTAGAAACCTCACTTGCCATTTTTCTTCACATTTCAATAATGCTTTCATTTATTCCAATAGTTTTCTAAAACCTATATTTTATTGTTAAATATCCATTTAGGCCAAAGTTGATTTTACTCTTACATCTCCAAAAAGTAATATTAAGACCATTCAATGAAGATGTAGTTTATTCACATTCCCTCTAAACAAATAAAACTTCTACTTTGTAAAGAACACAAGTATGTCCATACTGTTCTCCATAGTGGTATGGAGGTTCCTTAATAAACTACAAATAGAACTACCATATGACCCAGGAATCCCACTGCTGGGCATATACCCTGAGAAAACCAAAGTTCAAAAAGAGTCATGTACCAAAATGTTCATTGCAGCTCTATTTACAATAGCCCAGAGATGGAAACAACCTAAGTGTCCATCATCGGATGAATGGATAAAGAAGATGTGGCACATATATACAATGGAATATTACTCAGCCATAAAAAGAAACAAAATTGAGCTATTTGTAATGAGGTGGATGGACCTAGAGTCTGTCATACAGAGTGAAGTAAGTCAGAAAGAGAAAGACAAATACCATATGCTAACACATATATATGGAATCTAAGAAAAAATAATGTCGTGAAGAACCTAGGGGTAAGACAGGAATAAAGTCACAGACCTACTAGAGAATGGACTTGAGGATATGGGGGGGGGAAGGGTAAGCTGTGACAAAGCGAGAGAGTGGAATGGACATATATACACTACCAAACGTAAAATAGATAGCTAGTGGGAAGCAGCCCCATAGCACAGGGAGATTAGCTTGGTGCTTTGTGACCACCTAGAGGGGTGGGATAGGGAGGGTGGGAGGGAGGGAGACGCAAGAGGGAAGAGATATGGGAACATATGTATACATATAACTGATTCACTTTGTTACAAAGCAGAAACTAACACACCATTGTAAAGCAATTATACTCCAATAAAGATGTAAAAATAAATAAATAAATAAAATAAACTGATCCCAGGCTGAACGCAAACAAACAAACAAAAAGAACACAAGTATGCATGGACAAAATCAATGATTGAAAACATAATGTGATAATAAATGTTATATGTAATTTAAACAAAGCATTATTATTTTGGACAGCCTGTTAATAGACTTCTGTGAAAATATTTAAATTGCAAGTTTTTTTTACTTACAGTGATTCATTTACAGTTGTATTCCAGGATTTACTGGAAAAAACTGTGAGAAAGTAATTGACCGCTGCAGACTTTTCACCATCAATTGTCTGAATGAAGGATGGTGTTTCAATGTAATCGGAAGATTCAGAGTAAGTAATTTAGTTTGTGGCAAAGTAACTCAGCACCTCAAAATGCAACAGCTTCTGTCAGTCCCTATTTCAAATGCTTTTATTAATATAAGCCAGATAAATATATCATTTTCTGTATATTTAAATATGAGTTATATCAGGTTTAGTACTAGAGGTTTTTAACTTATAAGAATTATGTTGGGAGGGCATTATTAAGTGTTCTAGTCAGTGTATTTATTATAAAATAAGTATATAACTAATTGAGTACTGGTTATATGTGTCTGTATATATAAAACCATAGTTACTAATGCCTTCAGCTCTTGAGCCAGGTGGGAAATACAATTTGTCTGGTAGTTATTAGGGCATAAAATATATTATTTGTGGGGGTAGTTTTTGAAATGACTTTACAAAAACAGAGTGTGTATGTTACACATGGTAAGGCATATCCTACAACTCAGAAGTTCCATTTTTAGGTAGGTCTATTGGAGAAACAATTACGTTTGTACTGAAAGAGATGTGTACAAAAATTTTTACTCCAAATCTGAATCAACCTAAGGCCTATGGATAGGAAAATGGATCAATTTATCCTGGCACAGTCATACCATGAGATTATAAAGAATGATTAAAATAGTGAACATGTATTAATATTTATAAATATCAAAGTATAATGTTGAATTTTAAAATATTATTGAAAATTATATATGTAAATTATGATAATGATTAATTAAAATTTTGAAATACAAGCAAATCCATATTTACTATGATTGCATAGTCTACAGCAGAAGAGTAAACATTTACATGAGGGTTATTTACACACACTGGCTTTACTAGAAAGACACTTATAGGGATATAGGTTAGGGAGTGAAATGGGGCAGATGGGACTTCCAATGTATCTGTAATGCTTTATTTGTTTTTAATTAACTTTTAGCAAATAAGGATGGTAAGATCATGCTGTTCATTTTATTATTTTCTCTACTTTTCTGGGTTATAAAATATTTTAATAAAATATTTTGAAAAAAATGTGAATCCAGCTTATGGAATGGACCATGGAAAAATATATATGTGTACTTTTGCAAACATCCTAAAATATAATAATGTTACTGTACAAGAATACATAGTATAAGAACATAACCTCTAGCACCTATAATACATGTGGCATTATAGTGTATCATAATGGTTATTACCTCATTTGATCTTCACATAAATCTCATCGCATTTTATAGAAAAATAAAATGTCTACTGAGCTTTTGAATATGTCCTCAAGTTCACATATGTTGATGGGGATGAGGCATATTGGAAAGTACTCCGACTCCAGAACTCATACTTGCAAGCACTACACATATCTATGTTCAATATAAGGGATGTATTACCATTTCTTTTTCCTTTACAATGTACCTACCCTTTCCTGAGTAGCAAAATGTCTAGTTGAAATGCCTCTCCCATTTTGGTTTTAATTTATTTTATATTATCCTGTTTATGTTTTGGTTTTGGTTCCTGTTTTGTTTCAGGATAGTCTCTGAGTATTTATCTCTGACATTTATGTTTATGTTTTTCTTCCTCCACTGCCGATTTTCCCTGGGAGGTCTCACCTTTGATAGCGCCTCAACAATTACCTGTATGTTATTGACTCTAACTCCAATTTGAATTTTTCTTTTAAGAAGTTTAACTGAACTTTTCATCACCTTGCAGACTCTGCTTTCTTTCTTTTTTTGTTTGTTGGTAATTCTAATTTAAGTTTAATGACTTCGATTAGATAAAATATTAGCAAGAAAGGAATGCTATTGGCCTGGTTAGTTCTATTTTCTCATAACTTATAGATTTTTAAGAACAGCCATGAGATATGTATATCAAACCCCTTACAGCTATTTTTCCTATCTTTATATTTTATTTCTTTTACATATTTTATTATATTGATAAGAATTTCTAATAACAGGTGAAGAGAACTGTGCATACATTTGCCAATTTTAGGGGGAAAGCAATCAGACTTTCACTTGTACCCTTAGATATTTGGAGATAGCCTCTATCAGATTGAAGAAGTTCCCTTTGATTCCTAATTTACTGAGTTTGATCATGAAGGGTTGGTGAGGTTTGTCAATTGCTTATTCGGAATGTCTGAATGTAGTTAGAAGATCATATCATTTTTCTTTTGTAGTGTGTTAATATGGTGAAATATAGTAACTGATTTAGAATTCTGAATAAATATTGCATCCTTAAGAAAACTTTTTCTTGGTCTTGAGACATTTTATCTATTTCTGTATTCAACTTATTACTAAAATACTTGTATTCATATATTAATAAAGAATGCTTAAATTTTAAATAATAAATAGTGTAATAATATATAACTATTAAAATAATAAGACTGTACTTTTATTTTCTCATAGTGTCTTTATCAGATTTTAGCATCAGGGTTAATGTAGCCTCATAAAAATGAGTGGAGGCTTCCCTGGTGGGGCACTGGTTGAGAGTTCACCTGCTGATGCAGGGGACACGGGTTCCTGCCCCATTCTGGGAAGATCCCACATGCTGCAGAGCGGCTGGACCCGTGAGCCATGGCCACTGAGCCTGTGCGTCTGGAGCCTGTGCTCCACAACGGGGGATGCCACAACAGTGAGAGGCCCGCGTACCGGAAAAAAAAAAAAAGAGTGAAGATTTGTCCCCTCCCCCTCTATTACTTGTAACATTTTGTGTATAATGGACTATTTCTTATTCAAATATTTGATGGATGTCACCACTGAAGCATCTGGCCTGGGAGTTTTCTTAGGGGGAGAGTTTGTGATTATAAGCTTAATTAATTTGACATGGGACTAGACAACTCAGATGTTTTTCCTTCTTTTCCTTACCAGTCTAAAAAAGTAAGTAAATGAAATAAAATATAAAGACAGAAAAAATAGCAGTAAGAGGGTTCGATATACATATCTCATGACTGTTTATTAAAAATCTATAAATTAAAAAATATAAAATTAACCAGTGAGTTTTTCTAAGAATAAATGATAAAATTATTAAGCTCCTAGGGAAGAAAAACAAGCAGAAAAACAAAGGCTACTCCTCATGGACTTTCACTGAGCAAAGGACACAAAACCAATTGATTGGACAAGTTTAAAGCTTCTGCTCATCAAAACATAGAAAAATGGCAACCATACGCCAAGATTATCAAACTGAATTTTCATTAAAAATAAATATAATCCAGATGTTTATTGTTTACATGAGACAATCAAAATATAATGTCTTTACTGAAATAAAATGATGGAAAAAGATATATCAGTGTAATATCAATAAAAGAAATTGGTGATGGCTATATTAATTTAATGTAAACTAGACTTTAAGGCATAAAATAAGAAATTTATGATGATTTTTAATAGCATAATTTTAATTCATGAAGAAAATACAAAAATTATAATGCTGTATATACTTAAAATATCTTGTGTATATATATTAACATATGTATGAAAAATATATAGGGGAATATTGACGGACCTTAAGGAGACATGTAAAGTCTAGCTCTAGGCCAAAATCTTATGTGTGACCTTTCACCCTCAACCCTAGACAATTAGGAGGCATTGCCCGGGCAGGCCTCCTGGGGGAAGTGGCCCACATTGGACTGTGTGCCCAGCCAGTGCTCCACAGGTGCCTGGAATGAGTTGCAGTCGACACTCAGCCACGCCCCAACCCCCCTCAGCCCGCTCACATGCATTTTATTCCCAGTCCAAGCCCGTTTCTTTGTGTGGTGCGAGGGCCTCAGCTGGGACAGTCCCAGGAGCCTCCAGGGAGACCTCCTCATGGAGGGGCCTTGGCTGAGTGTTCTTCTGCACACCAACTTACTACTTCTCCACCCCTAGCCCTGCTTTCTCTCTCCAAGTCCAAGAAAAGTCAAAAGACTTTTGTTTGAGATCCTTGGTGTCCTTTCCATACCACATGGAAGAATGAGACAGCATTCTCACATGTATACAGGGAAAATAGGACTTGATATCAACCCAATGCATGGCAATTTAGTAGAATGTACCCAAGGTTTTCAATCCATAATCATTCAAAATCTAGAAATACCTGAAGAAAACAAGATTACATCAAACATGTAGGAAATATTCACTATATTGTTACTTATTTTAGAATCAAAGTAATCAAATTAAGCAAAAACTAGCTAAAAATTATAATGTACCCATATAATAGAACATATATCCAATTTAGTCTATACTTTTGAAGTGTATCATGAGTTTTGGAAAATACTCAAATCAGAATGTTTAGTAAAAATTGGCTGTATTAGTCTAACTACAATTTAGTTATATATATATATATATATATATATATATATATATTTATGATATTAACTGCTGCTCATAACAAAATAAGATGTTGTTTATGAACTTTCTGGGTTGTGGGAAAGGTCAACAGTCATGGCAGTTCTCCTCCTACAGCAGTCATCCTCCCAGAGTGCTCAGACATCTGAAGAGGTTATATATCAGGCCGCATAACATTCAGGGGAGGGAGTGAATCAGATGGTACAAGATGATGTAGCATCTGATGTCTTCCATCTCCATAATCATTTAGGACTTTATAAACTTTAATAAACATGAGATTTCCCTGGTATATTTGAATTACTTTTATGGAAACATGAAGTTTCTGAGGTCTGTGACCTGCGTGGTCCAGGGACAAATTAATACACACGGAGACAGAGAAACAGGGAACCAGAGAGAAGTGTGGAGAATAGGGTTTGAGGATTCACAGAGAGGCTTCGAGTTAATCCCGGATGTAAGGAAAGACCAAGATTGATTGGAGTTTTGATGGCCAGTGGAGTCTGGATGATATTTGTATTATACAGATGTGTATATAGGCTAAAATGAAATAAACCAATAATTTGACAGTGGTTTACTCCAATTAATGAGATTAGACTAAAATTATAATCAGAAAATTATGTCTTTTGATTATTCATTTAATTGAAGTAATATGAAGAATAAGGCATATCCTGTAATGACTTTAAGATTAGTAAGTTTATATTAAATGCAACAGGCTGGACAATATTAGGGGTAAAAAAGCCCATAGGTCAGAACCTTATTCATTCTAAGCCATGCTCTTCATCATGGGTTAAATGTCTCTATTTTCAATTCAATTTCTTTCTAATTGAAGTGGCATAAAGATGGTAAACTTTCTCATTGAAATTGTAATGAAGAATTTCTAATCAAGCACTTTCACAATGTCAATTACATTCTCAATATTAATAATATAAATGCCCTCATGGTAAAACAATTGTTACTTTACAATTGATAGTCAGATTTCTAATAATCACTATGTATGAATAAATCATTGAAAACATTGAGTTCATAGCAAAAAAACTTACTGTAATTTTCATGTTTATAAAAATGAATAAATGACAGCCACTAAATTTAAAAATCTGATTGGTATTATGCACATTATTAAAAATATAGGCACTATGCAATTATATACTGTTTACACTGCCTCAGAGCAATGACTCAGAATTTCTTTTCCTTAGACTTTCAGTGATTTACTAGTAAATTTTATTTTATTTTTAACAGTTAATACACATAGTTAGAACCACAATTTCTGGTTTGTGTCTATCCAAATACTTTATAGCTTCCTGATCTTATGACAGAATTGTTGGTTGCTGCTTGTTATACCATTAAAGAAAATGCCCCAAGAGCTTTGTACACAGTCTTTTGTTTCTCTTCTTTTACAACTAGTTCAGGAATACAGATAGAAGGATGCAGTTTATGTTTTATTTCATCTTTGTGTAAGTCCTTATAAGGCTACATTGGTGAACCAACAAAAAACAAATTTTAAAGCTCATTTAGTTTAACATCACCATCTATTTTATTTATCTCTTCTATTTCCCCTCTCTAGTTAAATCTTTTTTTTAACAATTAGTTTCCACAAGCGTGACTTATGCAAACTCACACTGAAAAAAGTAAATCTCCAATTAGAATTCAATATGAGTGCAAGTTGCATGTGTTGTAGAATTTAGAATTCTAAAATTTAGTTTCAACAACAGAAAGTCTAAACCGAATCTCTCTTTCTCTCTCCCTCTCTGTTTCTCTCTCTGGCTCTCTCTTCTCTGCCTGCCTGTGTCTGTGTCTGTCTGTCTCTCTCTCTCTCATACACACACACACACACACACACACACACACACACACACACACACAGATGAATTCGAAGGCTCACATAGTTAGACTTTCCAGGGCTAGATTAGGTAAGTGTTTAACCAGAGGCTTAATTAATCCTATTTCTTCTAGTTCCCTCTAAAACACCAATAATGGCCTCTTTGAATTTCCTAGAACCCAGGTGTGCTCTTGCCTCAGGGCTTTTGAACTGAATATTTTGACCCAAATGTCTGATTTGTGGGATTCTCCATTCTGTTAGGCCTTTTCTCAAATGTTTACCCTCAATGAGTCCTTCCCTAGATGCCCAATCTAATATGTTGAAGTTTTCCAGGCCCATACATGTCACTTCCTTTTTCTATGGTTCTTCTTAATAGCTGTCGCCAACCAGCTTCCCAGATAACAATAGAGTTCTTCACGTCTCTCTTTTATTATCTTTCAGACTAGAGTAAGTTGAACTTTAAGCTCTATGAAGGTAGATCTCCTTATTTCTTTGCATATGACTAACCTTCTTCCAGAAAAGGCAGCAAAACTTCAGCAAAGGCAAGTCAGGCCAAATGGAGTGGATGGGAACTTTGAAACATCTCTTCTATGAAGGAAAAGCCCAGATTCCATAAACTAACAGGAGACCTTTCTCTTAATAATGCAGTAGTCAAAGCCAGTCCAACATGGGGTTGGGAGAGAGATGCATTTGGTGAAAGGTGGGAAGAATTATGTGATAAATAAAACAACTCCCAATAATTTGTATGTAAAATATCTTAAAAGTCAACAAATCAAAGAAAGAGGTGTTAGATAAGCCAAGTATGATATGAACACTCAAAATATGAGTTAACACACATACAAAATATGACAAAATCTAAAATTCACACTATGATCTGCTACAAACTCCAAAATGACCAGAAAAGCTGACACCATTTCCTATTGGCCCCAAGAATCACATTCCAAGCTTCCAACCAGATGAACACACCAATATTTTCATTCCTTATCAGTCCTCAGAGATACTCTCTTCAGGTTTAGTGACTAGATTAGTAGTTGTCATCTTTTGAACCAAGACATCCAGACATCTGTGGAAAAGAGTAGTTAAGGTCAAAAACAAGAGATCCCCAGAGGAACCAAGTGTGATTTTGCCTACTAGGAGATACTCGGCAACATCTAGGAACATTTTTGCTTGTCACAAATAGGGGTTGGGTCTTCTACTGATGTCTGGTGTAGAGGCCAGGTTTGCTGCTAAGCATTCTACAATGCACAAGAGAGTCCTCTGCAACAAAGAAATATCAGATCTAAAATATCTATTTTAAAGGAATATATATATATATATATATATATATATATATATATATATATTCCTTTCCATTATGGTTTACCATAGGGTATTGGATATAGTTCCCTGTGCTATACAGTAGGACCTTGTTGTTTATCCATTCTATATATAATAGTTTGCATCCACTAACTCCAAACCTCAATCCAACCCTCCCCCACCCCTGCCCCTTGGCAACCACAAGTCTGTTCTCTATATTTGTTTCTGTTTCATAGATAAGTTCATTTGTGTCATATTTTAGCTTCCACATATAAGTGATATCATATGGTATTTTTCTTTTTCTGACTTACTTCACTTAGTATGATAATCTTGAGGTTAGACAGATTTCTCGATGGCTTCTGAGTGTCCTTCATTAGTTGTGTAATTGTTCCTGCTCTTGTTCAGATTCTTGCCAGGGAAGTTGGCTCCTGCCTAAAACAGTTTTTAACAGAGAAAAGCATCCTCACACTAGGTTTTAGTTTTAAAGTACTTTTCATCAGTGTAGTTACTTCTTTATTCTAGTTCTTCAGTATATTTTAATCATTTGAATCACTGTCATTTTAAATAAGTAAATAAAAACTATATGCTTTGACTTGAAAGAAATTTTCCAAAGAGCACAAGAAAAAAATCTTTCCTAGGTTTCATATTTAAGCAATTTTGAAATGGTTTTATTGCCCTAAGGTTGTTAGTTACAGAAAGTGTTAGAAACTTTTTGATGATTAGACTCCCATAGTATTATCAGGGTCCTCTTGACTTTGCTTTCCTAGGCAGCAAGCAGTAATAAAGCAACAAAAGTTTCCAACTTAAAAGGATTAATAGAAATTAAAGTTATCACACAGCTTTTATTATTTGTCAAGAACTTTGTGTACAGGAAATTTACAGGTGTCTTAATAGTAGTTCTAGGACAAAAATAGAAATACTCAGGAATTAGTGTTTATGTCCATGTCACATCTACATGCAGTTGTAAATTAATTGGTTTACAATGAGTAGTACTTTGTAATTCCACATGATTTTTATTCATTAATTATAATAATTAACACTAACTATATAGTAGGAAAAATTTTAAGCGATGAATATATTCAAAAACTTCTCTCACACTTTTAAAATTTGACTTGATTTATTTCATACCCTTATCCGTTTATAAGAGCAAGAATGGAGAAATTATAAGCATATATTTTGTCACTTCTCTTGTTTATTTTCAGCAGAATTTTCATATCAAGTGAAAAAGTAAATTAAAATACCTTTAGAAGAAATGACAGCTTAATTCATCTATATTAGTGCAATTTCTGTGAATGGTTGAAACGTTCATATTTAAAAGAAACAAATGTAAATAATTTAAATGTCTCAGATAAACTAAAGGTGTCAATATGTCTTCATTAATAATGAAACAGAAAAACAAATAGAAAAAAATCATGCTTGAAGACATCTTTACAATTTAAAAGTCACCGCTTAAAAATTAAGGAGAAATCACCGGTGAAACTACTTTTTAAAGTGCAGTTGTTTACATGAATCTCATTCGTATCATGTTTTGGAACTTTAGGATGGTTACTTTCCTCCCTAAATGCTCATGATCAGGAGTTAGTGCCATAATATCTGTAAACAGGTGCATCAGAAGTAGATGTTAAATAAACCGAAGGCATAACTTTCATAAACAGTTCTGGGAATCCAGCATATGGTTGGCTGAATAACGGCACCCCAAATAAGCCCTTGTGTAATCCCAAGAACCGACAAATGTTATCTTATATGGAAAGAGAGACTTTGAAGATGTGATTGAGACAAGGATCTTGATATGAGGAGAGTATTCTAGATTATCCAGATGGGCCTGATTTAATCACAAAGATTCTTATAAGAGAGCTACAGAAGGAGTAAGGGACAGAGAAAGTGATGTGATGACAGACACAGAAATTTGAGTGATGTTCTTTGAAGATGGAGGAAGAGTCCACAGGCCAAGGAATATAGGTGGTCACTAGATGCTGAAAAAGTCATGGAAACAGAGTCTCCCCTTCTTGCTGAAACTCGACCTCTGTTCACCGGTGCCAAGTAGAAATGTAGAGACAGAGTTTTGGGTGAAGTAGAAAAGAGCAGTTTTATTGCTTTGCCAGGCAAAGGGGGCCACAGTGGGCTAATGCTCTCAAAACTCTGTACCCCCCCCCTGGAGGGGGTAGTGAGGAGTCTTACAGTGTTCAAGGAGCAGGGCGTGGTCAGCTCGTGGACATTCCTCTGATTGGCTGGTGGTGAGATAATCGGGAGTCGGCATCATCAACCTTCTGGTTCCAATCAGTCTGGGGTCTACATGCTTGTGGGCAGCAGACAGTTAACTTCTTCCACCTGGTGGGTGTTTAGGTAACTGCAAAATAACTCAAAGGACATGGCTCAGAACATTATCTATAGTCCGTGAGGAAGAACTAAAGGTCCTTGACTTTGTTTAATGGCTAAAATATTATTTTGTCTTGCTTGACTGTTTTCCTTTCTTTCTGCGTTATCTCAGTTCCCTGATTAAATTTATTCTTTGACTAAAGATTTCCTACAGACAAAAGGCAGGTGGAGGACACGGGTTGGGGTCTATTCTGGGAAGGCCTCATAGGGTCCTTTTCGGTTACACTCTCAGAGCCCTCCTAAACCTTGGCTTGATCCCTGTAGGACAGATTTCAGATATTTGACCTCCAGAAATATAAAGGAGTAAATATTTTAAACTACTAAGGTTATAGTAATTTACTACAGCAGCAACAGGAGATAAATACACAGAGATTTCAAGAAAATTTATTTTTAACACACAAATAAATATGCTAACTGAAAATGATTAGAGAAGCTCTCTGAATCATAGTCACTCAAAGTTCAGGTTTATTAATTAGTGTTCACCAATGATGAAGAAAGATTGTTTTCTCAGAGTGCCGAGAGAGAAAAGGAGAAAGACAGATCCACATATACTTAAGCATATTTAAGTAGACTAAAATATATGAAGTCTTTTTCCTATCTCCTTTCCTCAGCTCTTCATAATCTTTTCTGACCTAAACCTGTGATTGGGCAGGAAAGGGAGTAAGAATTGAAGGCAGACGGATGACCACTATAGAAATGTTGTAGGTAAGAATAGGTGTGACAGTATTTTGTTGGTTCTTCCCATTATATTTTGAATAGGTTTACTATTAGCAAATCTGGGTCAGTCTCTAATTATTCTTGCATCTGTTATGAGAACCAATAAAGGAATTTACTTCACTGATTCTTTGTCAATAACCAAATTTCCTCAGCCAGGTAGTAACCTGAATCCTAACTCATTTTATCTTTCTAGCTGCCCTTCACAAAGTTAGTATGTCTTTTTGCAAGCAGTTTGTCTCAACTCACAAAAATTCCTCTGACAATATGCTGATGACTGGAACTCTTAAAATCAGGTGCAAATTTTAATTACATAACTGTACCCAAAAGGCATGATATCACCTAGTTAAATTTTCATGCAAAGAAAATTAAAATTGCTCATTCCATTTGAACTGTGAATCAGGAAATATAAAATTAATTTGTTTTAAAAAATTAGGTGCCTCCCTTCTTCTTACTCCACAGCATTCTAATAGGCCAATCATGTACTTTTAATACACATTTTCTGTCTCTTCAGTAATGATGTTAAGAGCTCACTGGTGTCACCCAGGATGAATGAGTTAAACTTTAAATGACTCTAGTTGACCCAGAGGAGCACATTGTCCTTGAATTTCCTCATTAAAGCTCCTGATATAAAATGTAGATAAAAGAAACACCTGAAGGAAGTGTAAAGTTATCTAGAATCACCCACAAAGAGAAGGTTGACATGTTGAATTTTGGGATTTTTAATATGGTTCAACTTGGTCTCCTTCATTATGGCCAAGAGTTAAAAACATATCTTAAAAAAAAAAAAAAAAAAATCTTAAACTCATGTCCAGCAGTGAGCTATTTCAACTCATGCCAAATTATCATAGTTTAACATTTTATTCATTTTGTATTTCAGTATAATTAATCTAGCACATCTATAATTATTTTCTACTTAATGATTAATCAAATACATAGATTGATTTTTAAATATTTCTCATGTAATAAAATTTTCTAATCATTTAAAAAATTATTTATAAACAAAATCATTTAACCAGATTTCTAAGGGTAGAAGTTTTGCTTTTGAAAGATTGCCTCAATATGTCTGAAACAAAATAAGTAAAAACATTTAGTAGATTATGTTTTGAGTCAAAGTCTGAGGAAATCCTATGTTACTACCATAGCATTAATTAGAAGGAATACCCAACCGTTGCAGAGGTGTATATAGACAAAATCAGTATTCATATAAGAAATCATTTAAAAACTGACTTATAAAGTAAATTTTAAAAATTAAGAGTTAATTTGGGAAAACAAGTTTAACATCTAAGTTTCTGGATGCAAAAATTGAAATCAGTAAGGTAAAGACTGAGTATTCATATATATTACTGGTCTTTTAGGGAAATATATTCAGTTAGATATACACTTTTACAGATTGAAAAGATATTTGACACAAATACTACATTTACATATTTATGTAAATAGCAAAGTGCAGCCACAGATGAGTTGAAATAATTTTAAAAAATGCTAAAAAACTTGATTTTGTATTAAAGCAGATGAATGATTAAATATTAACTAAGTTTTCAACTACTTAAGCAAGGAAAAAATGATATTTGAGTCACTCTCAGCTTGTTAAGTATGTACTCTCCCTGGGATGGCAATCTTATCAGAAATGTTTGACTTTGCAATGAAAAACAGTGTCAGTTAGAAAACTGAAAATGCTGTGGAAACAAAGGATATGTTTTTAAAGGAGTTGACAGATTGTTCTTTCTCTGGAAGAGGTGAAATTTAACTACAGCTAAAGTAAAAGCATAGAGTAAATATGTTACCTTGAAAAAGAAAACTGAAGCTATTTAATAAATTAATTGTTTTATTTAATGTATACCACTATTGCAAGAAGTTTACACTGGAAAGTTTAATAAGGATGTTGGATTTCTACACTCATTTATTAGGTCACAAATAAGACAAATGAATGTTACCTAGTTTAAGGGGAAAAAAAATAAATGAAGATATCCACTGAAAAAGGGGAAAGAGGTGTTTTTTATTAGTTTGTTTTTTTGTTTTTTTAAGACGTTGGGGGTAGGTGTTTATTAATTAATTAATTTATTTTTCCTGTGTTGGGTCTTCGTTTCTGTGCAAGGGCCTTCTCTAGTTGTGGCAAGCTGGGGCCACTCTTCATCGTGGTGCGCAGGCCTCTCACCATCTCGGCCTCTCTTGTTGCGGAGCACAGGCTCCAGATGCGCAGGCTCAGTAGTTGTGGCTCACGGGCCTAGTTTCTCCGCGGCAGGTGGGATCCTCCCAGACCAGGGCTCGAACCCGTGTCCCCTGTGTTAGCAGGCAGATTCTCAACCGCTGCACCACCAGAAAAGCCCAAGAGTTTTAAGATCATTGTAAATGGTAAAGGTAATTATTTCTCCTCTCTCTTAAGACTATCAAATAGATTTCTGAAATTGAATGATATTTGGCATTCAAAGACATAAAATGTATGAGACACAACCACTGTGTTTAGTATCCTGGCAAAGACATTTTTAGACTGGCAGCTGGAAGTTGATTTAGATTGAAGACAGTCAGACCTATTTGATACTTTTTTGAGACTGATTGATTCACTGTTTGGATATTAGAGAATGATTCTATTCTCTGAAGACTTTCCATGCCTTTTCTAATTTTCTTCATTTAATTTAAAGCAATAGTAGGGGTTTAATCATTGACACTGTACTTAAGAGATTTAGAAACAAAAGTCTTTCAGAAGGATAAATGCATTAAAGTATAGGGTAGCCTTGGGCAATCAGGCAATATTACCCTTTATCCATACTCATTTATAATACTGATATGGAATTTTTTTTTTTTTTTTTTTTTGCGGTACACGGGCCTCTCACTGTTGTGGCCTCTCCCGTTGCGGAGCACAGGCTCCGGACACGCAGGCTCAGCGGCCATGGCTCAAGGGCCTAGCCGCTCCGTGGCGGCATGTGAGATCTTCCTAGACCGGGGCACGAACCCGTGATCCCTGCATCGGCAGGCAGACTCTCAACCGCTGCACCACCAGGGAAGCCCTGATATGGAATAATTTTAATAAAATTTATACATTTAAGAAGGGGAAGGAAATGTCTCCTACTAAGTAAACATCTGTAAAGTGAAATTTTATTATATATTTGCACACGTTTATATTAAATTTATATTTATATACTTAATAAATATATATTTATGTAATTTATTTATATAATATGTACTTATATACTATTTATAAGTTAAATTTTTCTTCACTCCCAAACAGTAAAATATGTGTAAGCATACTTTTTCATGGCTTTATTGACTTATAATTGACATATAACATTGTGCAGGTTTAACAGGTACAGCATAATGACCTGATACACCTATATACAGGGATACCTCAGAGCTATTATGGGTTTGTTTCCAGACCACTGCCATAAAGCTGAATATTGCAATAAAGCAAGTCACACAAATTTTTGGTTTCTCAGTACATATAAAAGTTATGTTGATGCTATAGTGAAGTCAGTTAATTGTGCAATAGTGTTATTTCTAAAAAAACAATGTATATACCTTAATTATAAAATACTTTGTTGCTAAAAAAAATGGTAACCATCATCTGGCCCTTCAGTGAGATGTAATCTTTTTGCAATAGTAACATCAAAGATCACTAATCTGAGTTCACAATAACGAATATAATAATGATGAAAAAGTTAAAAATATTGTGAGAATTACCAAAATGTGACACAAAGATGTGAAGTATGTGAATGCTGTTGGAAAAATGGCACTAATAAACTTGATCAATGCAGGGTTGCCACAAACCCTCAATTTGTGAAAAACATATATCTGTAAAAACATAGTAAAGTGAAATAAAACAAGGAATACCTGCATTGTGAAATAATTTCCATGATAAGGTTAGTTAATACATCCATCAACTCACATATTCACAATTCCTGTGTGGTAAGAACTTTGAAGATCAACTCCCTTAGCAACTTGCAATGCACGATAGAATATTGGTAACTATAGCCACCATAGAGTGCATTACATCATTACATCTCCAGAACATAGTCATCTTATAACTTGAAGTTTGTGCATCTTGACCACCTTCACCCATTTTCCTCTCCTTTCCCCACCAGGCAATCACCATTCACCTCTGTATCTCTGAGTACCCTGTTGATTTTTTTTCATTTATATTCCACATATAAGTGAGCTCATACAGTATTTATCATTCCCTGTCTGATTTATTTGACTTAGAAAAATGTCTTCAAATTTCACCCACGTTGGAACATATAGCAGAATTTCCTTCTTTTTAATGGTTGAATAATATATATGTATTGTTATATTAATATATATTAGAAACTATATTATATAATTTATTATTAATATAAAATTATAAAATAACATTAATTAATATAATAATTATATAATTAATCAATTAATATATTATTATTAATATACATAAATTATCAATATTACACTATATATTGTATATCATATATCATATATTATATATACTTATTTACACTATATTATATTTTAATATATTACATTATAAAATAATATATTATATTATAACAATATGTATCATGGCATATATGATAATATATATAATTATGTATAATTATATATAATTATTTACATATTATATATGATACATGATATATAATATATAATTATATGATACATGATATTTAATATGTAATTATATAATGCATCATATATATTACATATATTGTATTGCTTATATAATATTGTATTATATAATTAATAATAATTTATATAATATTTATCATATTTATCATATAATATATTTTATATGATAATACAATAATATAACATAGTATGATAATATATATTATTAAATTTATGTATATGTGTATAATAAATTAATATATTTTATGTGTATAATATATTACATATTATATAATATATATTGTATAATATAATATATATTATAATATTAATATAAAATGATGTGATATATAATAACATCTATGATATGTATATGTGATGTATATGCTATATATGCTATATGTTATAAATAATATAATATGATATATATTAATATAATTATATTATGTATATAATAATATAATATGTAGAATTTTATATTATTTATAATTACATTATATATATATTATATATTGATATATTATATTATATATTATACTATAATTATATATTATTATGCATTATAGTTGTATATTATAATATAAAATAATATCAGATATATAATTACATAAGATATGTATTATATCACAAATAAAATATAATATCTTATATAAATAATAGTATTAATATGAATTATTAATTTTATATAATTGTTTGTATATATCTTCTATTATATAATATATACTATATCAATGATATATATATAACTTATATAAGTATAATTATATATAGTATATATTATATATAGATTAATTATATAATAGTTATGTATAATTTTATATAGATAATTAAAATATATATAATTTCATAAAGTAATTACATATAACATATACTATATTTTATTATATAATATATTATACACATAATAATTACATGTTTTTATCATATAATAAATGATATGCAATCATATTATACATATAATATGAGGTTATATATTATAATATAGATATTAAATGATCATGTATAATATTATATATGCTATTATATATAAAATCCTATAATGTTCATTGTATATTATTTATTATTTAGGCATAATATATACTATTTATATTATATATATTCTTTTTATGGTTGAATAATATATATGTGTATATATTAGTCCACATCTGCTTTGTCCATTCATCCATCAATGGACACTTCGGTTGCTTCCATGTTTCCACTGTTGTGAATAATGCTGCAATGGACATGGGTGTGTACATATCTCTTTGAGTGTCACCTTTTTCATTCATAATTTAATTTATTTGAGTCCTCTTTTTTTAATTGGTTGGTCTACCTAAAATTTGTGAATTTTGTTTATCTTTTCAAAGAATGAAATCTTAGTTTTGTTAATCTTTTATATTGTTTCTTGATTCTCTATTTTATTTATATCTGCTGCAATCTTTATTATTTCTTTTCTTCTGTTACTTTTGTTCTTATTTCACTCTATAGTTCCTTGAGGCATAAAGTTAGGCTGTTTATTTAAGATCTTCCTTTTTCTTGACTTGTGTGTTTATTCCCATACACTTCTCACTTAGACCTGCTTAGACCTGCTTTTGCTACATCCCATAAGTTTTGGTATCTTGTGTTTCTATTTTCATTTATTTCAGGAATTTAAAATTTTACCTTTTGATTTCTTCTTATGATCCATTGGTTGTTCATGAGTGTGTTGTTTAGCTTCCATATATTTGTGGAAAACAGCTTTTATCCTGTTATTGATTCTAATTTCATACTTTGATGGTCAAAAGATACTTTATATAATTTTATTCTTTTTTAATTTGGTGAAATTTGTTTTGCAGCCTAACATATGATCTATCATAGAAAATGTTTCATGTGCACTTTGAAGAGTGTTCCTGTTATCGTATGGAATATTCTGTATATGTCTGGTAGATCCATTTGAAGTATAGTGTTTTTCAAATCTACAGCTTCCTTATTGATTTTTCTGTCTGGATCTATCCATTGTTGAAAGTGGGGTGTTAAAGTCTCCAAGCATTATTGTATTGCTATTTATTTCTCCTTTTAGTTCTTTTTATATTTGCTTTATATATTTACTCCAGTGTTGGGTGTATAAATATTTATGAATTGTATACCTTCTTGATGTATTGACTGAGTATTTTACAATAACTCTCTTTGTCTCTTTTGACCAATTTTTGCTTAAAGTCTATTTTGTTATATAAGTGTAGCTACCCCTGCTTTCTTTTGGTTACTGTTTTCTTGTAACATTTTTCCCCATCTCTTCACTCTCACTGTGTGTATGTCCTAAAAGCTAAATTGAGCCTTTTGTAGGCAGCATATCATTGGATGTTTTTGAACTTTTTTCTGTGTGAATTCATCATTGCTTTTTCAAAATCATTAAATTTCTTTAAACTAGGTACAATATGATATTTTACAAATAAGTAAAATGTCAGTGATTTTTTAGTACTAATTCAAGAAGAATGAGTGAGAAAGAAATAGTACTGCAAGGAGGGTTTGTGACAAAAACAATAAAATTTCAGATTCATAACATTTTAAACTTCAGATTTCTAGTGATTATATATCTTTAGTGTTAACTGATTAAGACTTGTACCAATAACATTTCTATTGGAGAATAAAGAGGAGACAAAAAATAAAGTAAAATGATTTTAAACCAAATATATATGTTTATGTCCTGGCATTGTGAGAACTGAAGTGTATGATCTTTTTAAAAATCTCATAATTGTTGTCTTTTTATCTGAAGTTTAGAACAAAATATAAAGGGCCTTTCTTTATCAAGGCTGTTGAAAATTCACATGAAATGAATTAGACAATGCTTTTGAACTCATTTGAACAATGGTAACATATATATGGCAAAATGGTCTCTGTCTTTCTCTCTCACACACATGCACACAAACACAGAGAGAGAGAGACAGAGAGAGAGAGTGACAGCACTGAGACAAAGGGAGAGAGATGTGGTATCCTTATTATTAGTATCTTCATTATGTAAAGAAAAACAATCTATATTTTTAACACAGTTTCTAAACCCTGGCATAAATGCTTACATAGAACCATCAGGGAATACAGATGTAGTAAGATAGGTATGAGCCATGATTTGGGGATACAATTTCTTTGAAAGAGAGAAGTTTAAAATGCTTGTACAGCACAGGAAGCAGAATATCTAAAAGAAATCATTATCTTGCCTAAGAAATATAGCTGTTAAAATAACTCAACATCTAGAGCTGTTTTTAAATCCTCTTCATACTATCAATCAAAATTTTTTCCCTTTATAAAAAACAAAAGCCTTAAGAAAGCATCATCAAATGCTTTCAGCACATGATATGTTAAATCAGTTAGTTAGGGTTATAAAAGTACTATGAATATGTATTTTTTGTCAATCAAGTAAAAGTCACAAAACTTTGGTATTGCAAAATATGCTCTTACTGATGTAACATATACTGACACGTGATATAAGAAATAGATTGCTTTCCTTTTTATGGACAATTTTCTTGATTCTCTTGCTTCTTTTTACTGTCATTGCAAAACTACTTCATCATTGTCTTAATTTCACTGCTTGCTTACCAAAATTATGCTTTTACAAGTTTATGAAAGTTCAAAGTTAATTCAAGTTTAGTTTTCTAATATGTGGTAGTTAATTAGTTCACTGTCAACAATAAGATATGTGTTCACCTTCAAATGAATGTTTGTATATCCCCACCACTGACACCCCACTCAATTCCAAAAGAAATACTACAAATGCTGAATTGTTTGCTGTTTTTAAATTTTATATATAAACTGGGCAGTTACCTACAAGATAGACTAACACTGCTTTTCCATGTATATTTTATGAGTAATTTATAAACACCTATAGTTTACTGTAATAAATATAATATTAATTTTCTTACAGATATATGAGCTATATACTTTATAAGAATATCACCAACTTAATACAATTATAGATATTTCATATTTGAAACAAACCTCAGCAAATGAGTTTAGTCTCACCTCTAGATAGAGAAAACTTTTGATAAGTGTGTTAGATAGGTTATGCTGTGGTAATCCCCTACAAACATGCATATTCATACACACACACACACTTCAGAGGCTTAGAACAACAGAATACCATTTTTCTCTCTCTCATGACATGTCAGCTGCAGCTCTGTTCTTCATTTCAGGAATAATATTTTGAGTATATAATCAATTTAGGGCAGCCAGCCATCCCAGTTTGCCTAGGACTGACTGCCTTCACTGGACATAGGGATTTCAATGCTAAAAAAATTAAGTCCCAGACAAACAAGTGAATTGTTCACCTTAAATACACTCTGCCAATGCAAGTGAACCCCTTTTATTTCAGGGAGATTATATTTCTATTTCATGGATGAAGGTTGAAACTTATGCATGTTGAAGAAGTAGATCTGGAATGTCTGGAAATAGATCTTCTAGACAAGCACAGATTTTCTAACAAATATTTGTTACTTAATCCATGTATTGAATGGGAAATATATAATAGTATTAAAAATAAGGTAAAGTATTAATTCCAGCTATTTGTATTAATTTTGTAAAGTATTAATTCCAGCTATTAATTTGAGGAGGAATAAAACATCAAATAGCTAAATGATTATTTTCTTGTAAAACTTTGAATCCCCTTTGGTCCAAATAAAATTGATAGAGAAAAATTAGTATTACCATGGCATCTGGGGTCACTGTGGAGCTTCAGGTAACTTAATGACAGAGAGGACTATTAATTCTATTGGAAATTAGTGTCAATGTTAAAAAGAGGTCACTTTAGAGTAACTGAATTCACAAAGATGCCGATCTTGTTATACAAATGATTCTGAATTGTTAAATTGTCTGTCTATTTAAGTTTATAAGAATTAATAAAATAGTGTTTTAATGGGCAATAGGTATTACGTGAGTCATTATGTCCATGTGAATTCAGAATAACTAATTTCCTCCATTAATGGCATTTTCAAAATTCATACTCAAAAAGAAAAGAATCAATTTATTGAAAACCATCTTACTTGTACAAAGTAGCACTATGCAGAAAAATATTTATGAATTCATGGTCAAATTGTTAAATAATTTTCCACAAAAATATCATATTATTAAAGTGTTATCACTTGTTTAACATCCTCCTCCATATGACAACTATTCCTTAGGAGTGTCATCTGGAAATATGGTTTTTCCAATAAACTAAAATGAATCCACCAAAATGCAAATCCACCTCTTCTAATAAACAAGAAGACTTACACTATATTTTCATGTTTTATATTTTTACTTGGCTGCTAGAACACTCAGAGCTATTCAGAGTTGAGGTTTTAGTTTACTTGCCTAAAAGCCTCCACTCTTCAATCTCACTATTTTACTTTATTTCTGTTCTGTTCACCTGTTTTCATTTATTTTCTTGTTGTCGCTGTGGAGTGTGTGTGTTAGTATGAATTCTCACATGAACACACAAGTCATTGACTGAGGTCACCTTTAGAATAGACCTATGTCATGATACTTCCTAACCTTTACATATGGTCTAAGGAAATAAATTGCTAACACTCAGGTTGCTGCCAGACGCAATTTTCTGTGTTGCAATAATCTATATATATAGTAATAAAGGCTCCAATTTCCCATCCCAAATAAGTTCTTGTAAACCCAAACTTTGTTTAGAGACAGGAAACCTTCACAGTGTCCTTGTTCAGGATAGAAGGGTCTAAAGACGGATAAATTGTTCTGACTTTCCTTGAAAACTATCATGGGGAGCTTTGTTTTTTTTATTCAGCTAAATCCTGAGTTCTATTTTGTCTCCAAGTAACATTCAAACTAGCAGGATGAGCACCATAACAGCACTGTGAGCAAGGATCCATGTTATTCCTATGATTTTGCCTGGCATCTGTCATCATTAGCTGGCCCCTATTTTTTACTTGTCCACCTCCCCTAGAGTTATTACAGAAGATGTAAAATCTTATTTCTAAATGGACCCATCATTCTTGACTTTTCCAGACAGAAATGAGGATTATACACATATATTTGGTGCAGCTGACTCTGATATTCCTAGTTTAAAACACACACACACACACATATACAAATAAAACAAAAAAATCTAAGAGACGGCTTTGTTTAAGCTGAGTTTTATGTTTTTTGTTTTGTTTTGTTTTAAGTAAAGAGATGACTCTACTGGTTCTTAATACAAACCATATACTACTATGCTAAGTTTATTTTGTACAGTCATGAATTCAAATTTATTAGGCCTTCATATTTCTTATCACAATGAAGATCACAAATCCACTGACAGTGAAGATTGGCTAATACCATTTGGAGAGTTTAAATTCTGTGCCTTAGTATAAAAATTATGGGTTAAAACTTTTAGTGATCTCAAGTCTTAGAAATTTACTACAAAATGGTCTTCTCTTGGTAGCCACTCAGTATAATGAAATGATAATTTTTTTCAGATTGTTTCTAGTCTTTAGTGTTGATTTCAGTTAGATATATGGTCTTGTACTAATTTATATAAAAATTCATACTTTAAGATTCATACTTTGTGTAGTCATTAGGAATTCTATTGTGAATCCAAGTAGAAGACCATCATGACCTGAAACAATTAGAACAAAGCTTGCTTAGTACAGTAATTGCATTAAAGGAAATGTTAGATGCTAGTGAGTCCTTGTGCCTCATGACTCAGCTGTGCTTCCTTCTGCCAAATTCGGGGGGGGATTTGCTCATTGGAAACTAGGAGAATTAGAAATGGCTTAAGATATGCCCTAAACAGAATATATGGCCCTTGTCTGTCTCCAGGGCTTAAATTTATCTTATTGACTTATGTCATCCTAAAACCTCAGTAAAGTAGCATGTATTAAAACTTAATGATAGCTTGAATGTGACTTAAAATTGTGTAAATTTAATTAATTTAATTGTGGGTATAACCAAATATGAATTCTGTCTTTGAAGATACTAGAGATTACTGCAGATAAATCATATTATTAGAAAATACGCCCTGATTATATTAAAATATTTTCAAATAATATACCTTTAAAAAACCGACAAACTTAAACAGTACCTTTGCATTTCATTGTGTTAATCCAAGTGATCCACTGATGTTTTAGATGATGCATCTCATAATTTGTACCATGATTATTTTTCATTTGTGAAAAAATTATAACCCAGCAGATGGAACATAAGGAAACATTGTAGGTTAAGGAGTGAGTCAAAGCCAAAAGAATATCACATAGGCAGTATGAACATGAACATGAGGCAAGATGCTACAGAAAGAGAAGAGAAAGGAATAGAAGGAATAAGAAGAGTGGTATATTATGTGTCTTCTATAGACTTTTTTTAAATTGGTGTTTTAGAAATTAGCTGTGTGTTTGTATAAGCAAAAGTTTATATATCAAACATATTTCAGTTTTTAATCAATTTTATTATTTCCTTTTTTAGTATATATGCACTCCAGGGTGCACAAGAAATTCATGTCGATTTGTGAAGAATGTTTGCTTAATTCATCTGAACGCCTGCTACTGTGGAGCCATCAGCCATGGTATTTTTCAAGCTGAAGTTGCAAGTCCTCCTCAATTAAAATACGTGTGGCAATTGAAATTTACAGGTAATTCAATTAAAGTGTTTTTTTTTTAATTTGCTTAAGTCAGTTCAAAATTTACTAGGTAAGTATTCATTTTCCAATCACACAAAATACTTTATATCTCAAAACACAAAATAAAGTAAAAATGAATTTAATACTCTTATTCTCTGATGTGTTCCTTTAAAAGACATACATATGCTTATCATCTACTACATCCCAGGAATTCTGCTTGGTGCAAGATATATAACTGAAAAAACCTAGAATTATCCTCTACTCTCACAGATCTAACTGTTTTTTGGAGGGATTTATTGGGAAAATACTCACAATGATAAATATATAATTCTAAATTGAAGTAAAATGCTCCTACAGAAAGAAACATCTTCCTATGCAAACTTATAACCAAAGAACCTGTTTAAAAAAAAGAAAAGAAAAGAAAATATGGGCGATGGGAGAGTAGGTTGGGAGGTCAGATAAAGTTTCTATAATAAAATGTAACAGAAAGAAAATATGGGCAATTGGGAGAGTAGGTTGGGAGGTCAGATAAAGTTTCTATGATAAAATGTAACAGAGATAGGGACTTCCCTGGTGGTACAGTGGTTAAGAATCTGCCTGCCAATGCAGGGGACACGGGTTCAAGCCCTGGTCCGGGAAGATCCCACATACTGTGGAGCAACTAAGCCTGTGTGCCACAACAACTGAAGCCTGCGTGCCCTAGAGCCTGTGCTCCACAACAAGAGAAGCCACCGCTACGAGAAACCCGCACACTGCAACAAAGAGTAGCCCCCGCTCGCCGCAACTGGTGAAAGCCCGCGCGCAGCAATGAAGACCTGACGCAGACAAAAATAAATAAATAAATAATTTTTTAAAAAAGTAACAGAGATAAATACAGTGAGGCCATGGTAGAGAAGTTGGAGAAGACAGCATTCTATATTGAGCGAATTTTATTTTATAAATAACAATGTTTCAAAATGTACAAATGTTCACAGTTATACAAGTTTTGGAAATATGTACAATACAGAGCCTATGATTAACAATAACACATTGTATATTTAAAATTGTTCTAAAAGGACAGATCTTATGTTGAATAGTCTCACAACAAAAGGAAAAAAAAAAAGCCAAAAACAGAGCAGATGGGAGGAAATTTTTGAAGGTGATGGATAAATTGACAACATTGATTGTGTTTATGGCTTCACGGGTGTATACTTTCTCTAAACACATCAGGTTGTACACGTTAAATATCTCCAACTTTTTGTATGTCAATCAGACTCCAATAAAGCACATTAGGAAAAAAAATAAAAGCAAAAACAAATGCTAAGAAGTGATGGTCCTTTGAAGTCCTGGCTGAAACTCTGAGAACAAGAGTAAAAATAAGATTTGAGAAAGAAAGTAATGTCCAAACTAAAATGTGGGGTTAAAATCCTTGTAGCATTTGACACATTAAAAAAAAATTAAAAAAAGATCAGGTGGAGAAATAGATTGCAGAGGGAAAAAATGGTAGAGTTAGTTGTAGTCATATTGTGAGGTGACGGAAAGTCCTTTTATGGATTGTATACAAACAGCAAGTGATAGACGTGTCAAGAGGAAGCCTAGTTTTCTGGCTTTGACTCTTGAAATAAAATAATTCCAATACATATTTAGTTAAATATATTACTAATTGTTTTATACAATGGCAGTTCCTATTCAAAATCTATTTTGATGAGCATAATTTTCTGTTTGATTAATCTTTTAATGCTATTTGACTTAGCTCAAGCAAATTGATCCAAATTCTTGAAATTGAACAGTACTTCAGTTAATTATTTTAAAGAAGATTTCCTCTGTCAATGATATTTTGACATTATAGTTTATCAACAATCAGCAAATTAGTAGATTTGACATATCTGTTCTCAACCAATGGCTAATTTTATTCAATTGACAACAGCTGCACTTATAAGAGTACTATTACATTAAAACAGTCTTGAAGTAAACTAACAAATTAGCCTTTTAAACAGAAGACATGGTAATTTATTTCAACATGATCATAAGATGGTGTGCTGGAGAGTTAACAACCCTAATGACAGAAATAGTGATTCATTAAGCAAATCACACTCAAGACCAGAAGTGAAAGAAGAGAGCAATAACTTGTTGATTATGTCATGTTAGTGCAGAAAGGAACATCAGAGGCTCTGGTATGAATACCTACTATTTCACAAATTACACAATCAAACCAAACAAACAAGAACAACAACTGAGACTAGAGAAGTTACCTGGAATATCTGGTCTCAGGACAATTTAGGGATTGTGTTAGCTCAGTCGTTTTTAAACCTTGGCCACATAGTATAAGCACCCAAGACACTTTTAAAACATACTACTGCTAGACTTACACTACAAAACAACCAAACTGGAATTTTGTAGTGAGGTGGACACAGATCTTTAAGGTTCCATTAAAATACATTTAATGTGCAGAGTGAGAAACATAGTCTTCTATTACCAGCCAAATCAGTTCATGGACTCCAGTGCCTGCATCATTTTTATATTTTCACTTCCCTTTGTCTCAAAGTAGGAATAATGGAATATATACATTCACCTAATTTTAAACATTAAACTTATTTGAAAACTAAAAATTGGTAAAGGGAATGTATTCACAACAATAAAGTACCAAATAGTGTTTTTAGGAAAAATAGGGGGAGTAATAGGAAATCAAATTGCTAGTGGATAAATCATCTCTGAGCAAATGTAGTTATTTTATGAATGACAGTGGTATAACATATATTTTCTAGGACATAAGGGGTAATATGAAGTCAAAATTGCTCATGGATAAATCAGCCCTGAGCAATTATCATCAAAGTAACGAAAGCGTACTTAGTCATTATCCCTTAATGAATCTAGGTTCAGAAATTAATGAATATATCTAATTATCACAAAAATAAGAATTATGTGACCTCCACATGTGAGAATTTAAGTGACCTGGACTGTCCCAAGTGAAAGAAGCCAGTACAATAAAGCTCAATAGTCAAAAAAATATTTAAGCAGAGCCTCCTAAATTCTTTTTAATGTCATTACAGGATTCAGCAGTGCAACTTTTCTCAGTAAAGTTTTTTTTAAAAAAAGAATATAGGATAGATTTAAGTATGTAAATAGAATTACATATATTATGTAATTCCTATTTTTTCTTGTTGCTGTTAAGATCTTTCTTTTTCTCTCATAAAATATAATTGAAGAGGAACATTACAATCAAGCTGGTAAATTTTCATGGGGTGCATTAATTTTACCAGCAGTAAAATTATTTTAATTAAGAGATTTTTCTACCAACTAAATGAAGTGTCTTACACGCCCAATCAATTCTTGCCAATATGATTGCTCTACAAAGAAGGGAAGGTAATTAATTAGAGGAAGCCCCTTCAAGGACAATTGGTCTATGGTGCACAACTTGAGAAAGAGCTGACATGCACTGTTTCTTTTCAATGTCATCATCTATGTTCATTATATGTATTATTAGGTTTGAGAAAAGGACATACTGACAGAGTGGATAATGAGTTGTGAAATGAAATAAGATAATATGAATCATGGTTAAGAAAAGATGAAATCACAGCAAAAAAGATGTTTGCTTTGAATGTCTTTATTTTTTTAAAGCTTATGATCATTTCTGTTTAGTTAACTACATTAAACATATACATTTAAAACATTTAATATGTACCAGTGAACATTTTTGTAAATGAATAGTGATTCATGTATTTGTGAACTGTTATTGCAAACCAATATTTACTTTTAATTCTTTTTTTCCTTCAAGAAGTAGTGGATTATATTTTTGACAGAAGATGTTTCAATATATTAATTACAATCAATTCATTATTAGTTATTGTTGTAATTTTACAATGATTAATGTGAGAATAGAAAATCCTGTATCTCTAAGGAAATCTTTATCAAAAGTATTTTTCTTACCATACTGCTCCACTTTCAAGTCTGCTTTTGTTAAATACCTACAATTTTTCTATATCCATTGAAGATGTTAGGACCTTATTTCAAGATATAAATAACAAATCTGAGTTTTAAAAACCAAATGTGGTTTAATGATTTTTACTTATATTACATATAATAATGTTTTCAAAACAGTTTTCAGTAACAGAATTGTGTTAATTGATTAATATGCTAAAAAGAAATAAATGACTTTCAAATACAGATAAGAGCTAACTAAATGATACAATGAAAAAAAAGATGTAAACAGAAGTTAAAATTCCTAGGACTAAAATTAGTAAAAGCATTAAAGTTCTAAGTTGAGAAAACTTTAAGTATTGCCACAGTATATTTACAAATACAATATCTGGAAAGAAATTTCTAAAAATATACCATGTTGATGGAGAGAACACCTAACATATTGAAGATTTCAAATCACCATATTATTTTATATATTTATTAAGATTTCAATGAAATAAGAACAATGCTTTTATATTCATTTTAAGTTCCACATAGAAAACTAAATAGACAAAGCCAGGTGTACTCTAAAAAAAGCACATGGTGCAGGTTGGTGGGGTAGAGACTTACCTCTGCCAGATATTAAAGCATATTATAGAGCTTCAATAATGAAAAGCATGGTATCATTGCATTGATAGTCAAAATATATGCAAAATGCAAAGTCCAAAAATAAATCCAAATATGCAGAGAATTTAGCATATAATAGAATTTGCCATGTCAATCTTTACGATAAATAGGGACTATTCAATATTTGATGCTGAACAACAGAATCGTCATCTGGAAAAAAGACTGGTTTGTATCTTAGTACATACTCTGGGTTAAATTCATATCAATAAAGATTTTATATATAAAAATTGAGATGATAAAAAACTCACAAAAATGTTGATGTATTATTTCATGAACCTGGCTGAAAGAGGTCTTTATAGTTACCAACAAAAGGTAGAAGCCACAAAGAAAAGACTGGTAATTTAACTGCATGAAAAGCAAAAATGTCTACCTGTGAAGACTTCGTAGAAGCAAACAACAAAAGAAAATTGTACATGAGGCATAGAAAGTATTACTAAATATTTGAGAAAATGCTTAGCTTTACTTATAATGAGAGCAAAACACATTTTTAAAAGCACCATAAATATATAATTTTTCTCCTATAAGACTGGCAAAACTGAGAGTTTGACAACATGCTGATTTTATCTATTGATGTTGAAATGGAAAATCACTATAATATCTGAGCAGAGCAATTTTGCAATATTTATCAATACTATAAATGTATATAATTCTTGACCTAGCTTTCCCACCACATGTATCTCATCCACATGATGAGTAATATAGGTGCAAGATTATACATGGCATCATTGGCTCTTTGAGCAAAAGAGTAAACACAGATGTAGAAATGACTGTGTAATACTCACAGTACTGATTTGACAATCGATGAGATATATGATAAAGGGAAAAGAAAGGAAGGCATGCAATAATGTAGAATTGTATATGTAATAGGCTACCTTTTGATTCTTTATATTCTGCATGGGATCATCTCTCTTAAAGTCTGTTTTTTTTTATGTTCTTTGTCTCGGTGTACTGAAATTTCACTATATTGAAAATTTTGAGGATTATATTCTTCTTAAAAAATGAAATATCATTGAAATATTATATTAGTTTTAGGTGTACAACATAATGGTTCTATATTTGTATATATTGTGAAATGATCACCACAGAAAATTTAGTTAACATTCATCATGACACATAGTTACATTTTTTTCTTGTGATGAGATATTTTAAGATTTACTCTTAACAATTTTCAAATGTACAGTACAGTACCATAAATTATAGTAACCATGTACATTACATCCCCAGGACTTACTTATTTTACAGCTGGAAATTTGTACCTTCTGACCACTATGCCCCATTTCACCTATCCCCCACCCCCCATTTCTGGCAATCACAAATCTGGTTTCATTTTTATTTTTTTTTTAGATTTTTTCTTTTAGATTCCACATATAAGTAAGATTATACTGTATTTGTCTTTCTCTGTCTGACTTATTTTACTTAGCATAATGCCTTGAGGTCCATTCATGTTGTTGCAAATGGCAAGATTCCACTTTTTTATGGCTGAACAATATTTTTATATATTTATATATATATACATAATCCCATTTTATTTATATACATATGCATATATATGCATATATACATATATATATATATATATATATATATATCTGTCACATCTTCTTTATCCATTCATCCACTGATGGACACTTAGGTAGCTTCCATGTCTTGGCTGTTGTAAATAATGCTGTAGTGGACATGGGGTGCAGATATCTTTTTGAGTTAGTGTTTTTGTTTCCTTTGAATAAAAACCCAGAAGTAGAATTGCTAGATTATATGGTAATTTTATTTTTGATTTTCTTTGAGGAAACTCCATACTGTTTTTCATAGTGGCTGCACCAATTTACATTCCCATGGTTGTATTCTTGTTCATATCTTGTCGATATCTCTTGATAAACCCTTTTATTTGGAAGCACGTCTTTCAATTTTTAGGTAGTCTCTGTATTATGCCACTAAGAATTTTTTTCTGTTTTATTTTTCTGTACCCCTAAGTCCAAAATTTTGATATTGCATCTCCTAAATTGATTCTTTCATTCTCTCATAATCTCTTATTTATTTTTCATTATTTTATTTTTTTTATTTTCTACTGTATTCCCCATTTAATATCTCAAAACTAGTGTTGAATTTTTGTTTTATTATATTTGTAATTGTCTAGAGAACTTCAGTTGTCTAAATTGTACATTTTCATGATATTCTGTTGTTTTATATAAGTAAAATAACTTTTCTTATGTCTATAAGACTATTATAGCTTTGATTTGTTTTAATTTTCTTCTGTTCCATTCAGTATCTCAATTTTCTGTAAGTTGAACGATGTTTTGTTCTTTCTCACTTGGAGTCTTTCTGCCAACTTCAGGTGACTCTATTTAGAGGCAAAGACATAAAAAGATTCCCTTTCTTCAAAGAATAAACCTTGAAAATTATTTATTTGTGGGCCTGGAGGAGGTGAGTGAAGAGTCAGTATAATATCCGAATTTGTGATTTGGGAGAGAAGCTGTGTTACTAATCTCCCTGTTTCCAGAACCCATCTCAGTGCTACATTCTTGGATATCTTTAAGTTCTGAGCATCTCAAGATTGTCTAGGTAAATGACTTTGTTTTTCATAAACATGTCTTCTAATTAGACTTTTGTGTTTTTTCTGTTCCCATTCTGCTAATTTAGTCCCCACGCCTCCACCATCATTTCAGCGTCTCAAAATTTGTTTTCTCCCCTCTAGTTATCTCACTGCATTAAAGTTTTGTTTTATTTTATTAATTAATTAATTTATTTTGTTACCTCCTTTTAGAAGTCTGGGGAGGAGGAGACAAAAATATCTCAGTTAAATCCAAATGTTTAATCAGATATATCATTATGGAAAGCTTTGTAAATTGGACAATTTACATAAAATAGATGCATTCCTAGAAAAAAAATACTTGTTTGGTAAACTGATTCAATAATAAGTATAAAATCTGAATAATCCTACAACCTCTAAAGTAATTGACTAAAATAGTTTTAAAAAAAATCTTTTCACGGGCTTCCCTGGTGGCACAGTGGTTGAGAATCTGCCTGCTAATGCAGGGGACACAGGTTCGAGCCCTGGTCTGGGAGGATCCCACATGCCGTGGAACAACTGGGCCCGTGAGCCACAACTACTGAGCCTGCGCGTCTGGAGAGTGTGCTCCGCAACAAGAGAGGCTGCGACAGTGAGAGGCCCACGCACTGCGATGAAGAGTGGCCCCCGCTTGCCACAACTAGAGAAAGCCCTTGCACAGAAACGAAGACCCAACACAGCAAAAATAAATAAAATAAATTAATAAACTCCTACCCCCAACATCTAAAAAAAAAAAAAAAAAGACTAAAAAAAAAAATCTTTTCACAATGAAGAATACACAAAAAATAGGGTCTTATATCCAAGTTCTCCCAAATACTGAATAAACAGTTAAATGTAATACTATTTTCTTCAGGAAATAAAGGAATTCATTGTACCAGGCTGACATAACCATATTATAGTTATTTTCTCTCAGCATGCTGAAGATATGATTTTTTTTGACATCATTAATTTACTTCTCTTTCTTGTGCCTGATCTTCTGATAATCCTATCCATTGATTATTTTATTGCTAATATAGTAATAATATTTTTATAATCTTAAGAATACAAGCAGTCAAGTTACACTGGTAAGGCTGAAAATAGTTTGAAACATTCTGCATGGCTTCCTAGTTTCTTCCTTTTTTTCCCAGAGTGATAGGTGAGATTTCTAAATGAGGTCTGCACACAGCAGGGAGATTTCAGCTTGTGAACCCTCTCTATTTATAATTCATCTGTACTTTACATAATTTAGATGATATTTTGCAAGAAGTCATGTCTCACGAATTGTAGGTTTGTAAATTAGAAACAATTCTAAAATAGGGCTATCAGCTAGAGGGTTTTGTAGATAAATACTATCTCCCTAAGAAATATTTTAGTCTCCTTTATAGGAGGTTTAGTTATATTCACAAGGAGATTGTATCAAGTTCCCCATGTTCTTTCATTACCTGGAAATGTTACATCCACTAATGAAAGATAAGAAGTGCTCAGCTCGACTAAATTAACTCCTTTCTCCCCACAATTCTAGTATTTCCATTTGGGTTTTTGCTTTTTTTCACAGTTTCTAAATCTCTCATTCCATAATTCCAAATCTGTTTACCAGTTATATTCATCTTTTCCTATAGATACTTCAACACATTTACCACAGATATTGTACAGTCTTAGTATAATTCTAAGTCTGGGTTATCTGTGTGTCTGCTTTTATATGTCACATTATTTTGCTTTTTAGCAATTTCATTCTTTATTGTGTCACAGATATTATCTTTAACATCAGAGCATGAAGTAGCTACATTATATATGTATATGTATAAATGTGTTTATGTATGTCTATACTACGTATACACACACACACACACACACACACACACACACACACACACTTATATTCCCTGACTTTCTTCCTTCTTGTCAGGAACCTAGGATAAGGTACTGGCCATTTTTCTATTATAAATATTTTAAGGAATTTTTCCAAATTTCTTTTGAAATTGTTCCCTGTACAACTACAATAGATGAAGAGCAAACATTTTTTGTGTAAAATGTATTGTTTATCATCATTACATTATTTTTATAAATATTAATTGGAAGTTTATTTGGCATTTGATTGTTTTTTAAATAGCATGGCCTGGAAACTGTGTCTTATTCTCTTGCTGTATTTCTTAGTCCATTTTTTAAATGAGAGGGTTGGGCCTTATTCTGTTTTAGGTCTCTTTTAAATCTAATATTCTACAAACGTAGAAGCTTATTTTGTGTAGGTGTTGTCAAATTGCATTTATCAAGTAATGTGACAACTGCCTTTAATAATTCAATGTGAATTCAAGTGTGTGAAAGGTTATTTAATGTTTCATCTCTTTGTTTGTAAGGATCAGAAGGTGAAAATCATGAAGTGGTTACCGGCAGCTACTTCTTTCTCGCTTGCAGCTGCATGGAAGGTGCTGTCAGTCTGAACGGATCCGAAGCCTTTGGTCATGTGTGTTGGTTCCTACGTGAAGGAACAAGGAAGGTGAGGTACATTTCTGTAGTAGCTTCTTATTGCCTCTTTAACTCATAATTGTCTGAAAAATGCTAGAAATGTGAAGCTTGCAAATTCAATGTTCGAGATGTGCATAGCTTAAATACAACTTCATAAACAAATTCTCAACAATGTACTTGGAAATCTTTTTACTTCTTATATTTATAATATAGAGAGGTAGTAAAGAGTTTTAAGAATCACTTTATTCCTAGTCTTCTGTCTCCTATTTATGTTATAACTTACAGACTGATTTAAAGACAGTCAAACAGATGTGATAATACCACTTTTTTGTTTAAAGATTGTAAATAACTACCCTTGTCTTTGGAATGTAGTTAAATCTCTGGAAGATTTCTAGTCTCTGGTCAGTCTTACCACTAACAACTGTGGGACTTAAGGCAAAGATACAAAGAATGGCCCTCTTTTTCCCAATCTTACCTCTACCATGTACAAAATAGATATTTCCAAACAACACAACAGGAAAAAAAATAGAATTTTAATTTTAAGTAGATAAGGAACTTCTTGTCAAAATGATTAAGGAGTTTTCCAAAAAGTTTAGAGAGTTATCCTAATATTTGTAACCTCTCTTGTCTGGACACAACCTAATTTGGTCATTTTATATAAATAAAAACCAAATTGTAATTTTCTGTTTGGTGTATCATTCATACAAAATTTTCAGTAAAGATTTTTAAGCTCTTTTCATTATAAATAAATCCATTAATATCGAGCAACTTTATAAAAAATAATGCAAGTGTTTTTGTACATAAAATACAACCATCTAGAGAGGCATTACAAATACAGGCAAACAGACTTCAAACTCTTCAGAACTTTTAATTTCACGTATGCCCTCAAGTATATTTTTCATTATGTTTTTAAAATTCATGAACATATGTATTAAGCTTAATATACTTTTTCACATATGTATTTAGCTAAGTACAGATACACAACTATGCACATAGATGATTAAGTTTTTATCTTTAAGAAACATTTGACTTATCAGCATATTAAAAAACAATATATATTATATTAATTTAAATAAGTAACTGTTTTAGGAAACAAGCAAATCACATATTATCTTATATACATATTTCTATTTCTCTGTATTTTTTTAAAATAATTACCAACTTTAAATAAAGTAATGAACATTTGCTGTTTTAGACTTAACAGAAAACACAGAGAGAGCAATCCAATAATTTTTAGCTATTTTATTTTTTCATGAGCACACAATTTATAACACTTTATCAACTTTTTGTTAGTCAAAATAAACATAAATATACCTATATAAACATAAATATACATCAGTTAATGACATGTGCACATTTTAATTTCCATTCTATAAGAAAAACGGTAATTTAAAACTATAGTTAGAGATCAATATTTGTTTATTTTTCTTACTTAAAAATTATTAAGGTATCCAAAGATAATTTATTAATTCAATTTAGTATCAGTGTAAGGTCTTCCAAAGATTTGGAAATTGCAATTTACAATACCATGTTAAGTTCTTATAATTTGCAGTATCATCAATAAAACACTCCAGTACATCAGTGTAGTAGAGTCAGTGAAAATGAATTAGATTTAACAGTTTAAATTATATTCATTATTAAAATTTCAAAAAATAAATACAATTTCAATTACGTCAAATTCATATTTTTATAATTATAAACAATCTGGGTAAACAATAATAGAACACCTTTTTAAAAGTTAAATTGTTCTAATTTGCCTAAGGAGTCTTTTAGTTATTGGGAAATTACATAAGATTTATTTTTAATATAAATAAACCTCTGTGTTCACATATTTAAAAAAATCAAGACTTCTGAGTTCATGCCGGAACTCTAAGCACCTAGTGCTCTATTCATCTAAAAGACTAATTAAATTATCTGCACACACAGGTACACTTTTTCTGCTTTGTTAAATTTTTGGCAAAGGGAAAACACAAATATAACACAGTTAAACATTTTCTTCTCCTTGTGTTTTTGACTGTGTGAACAATAGTCCTAGAATGTACATATAATTATAGAAAATTATTTATGATCAATTAATTTAAAATTTCCCTAAGGAAAAACAAGGAAGAAACAGCAAAAAAGAAGTGAAAGAAAGCTAGCTTCAGACAGATATACAGTCATGATTGTTAAAAGTTAACTATCTTCAGGACTTCCCTGGTGGTCCAGTGATAACGAATCTACTTTCCAATGCAGGGGGCCTGGGTTCAATCCCTAGTCAGGGAACTAAAATCCCACATTCCATGGGGCAAATAATCCCACACACCACAGCTACTGAGCTCGTGCACCTCAACAAGAGAGCCCATGTGCCGCAAACTACAGAGCCCATGCACCCTGGAACCCACATGCCACAACTAGAGAGAAGTCCACATGCCACAATGAAGAGCCCACATCACAAATAAAGATCCTGCATTACTCAACGAAGATCCTGCATGCTGCAACTAAGACCTGACACATCCCTGTGCATTAAACAGTAATCTCTCTGTTAGACATGGGAGACACAGCTCCCAAGACCTTTTCTCTTTTTGTTCTAATGCATCTGTCAAGTGAACAATCTTGTTCATGTCAGAATTCCCCCAGAGTGACCACTGCAATTGCAGGTTGTCCTTGAGAAATTATAACAATGAGAGATGCCCATGACTTACAACAGGAAGGGGGGATTGTTTGTGTTAAGGCCAGAGACACCAGAAGGACCCCAGAAAACATATCAGGCATCTGTGCAGTGTTATATCTCCAGAACCTGCCAGAGAAGCTGGTCCCAGCTCAGGGCCAACAAAAGTGTTCACAAGACTTTGAAAAGGTGACTCAAGGAATATTCTGTTCACTGAATGTAGACTGATGTGACCATCTGAAATCATCACTCATTTACATCATGTAGATGATGATGTTACAGGACCTAACCATACTCTTACAGATTCCCCAGAGGAAGTGATGTTGACAGAGAGAGATTTCATCTCTTTAGATCCAATTGGAATACATAATCAAAAAATTCCTAAAATGTACCTGTATGTACCTATGTTACTGTCGTAGTAGGAGAGAAGAAAATCCAGTGGTCTCAGAGCAGGGTACTGTTTGCAGTCTAGAGTACTGAGCTTCGATAATGAGGCTATTTTAATTGGATCCTTGCAGAATGTTGTGTTTGTTCACTGTTGACCCTCCAAAAGACCACCAAACAATTCTGTTAAGGGCATAATTAGCAAACACAGAAGGCCTAGCCTACTCACAGAGGAAAACACTTGCAAACTCAGGAATAACTCAGTGTACACCACACATCTCGTTGGTCAGTCTCTTACTTAATTTTCTCCAGTACTGTTCCACTAGCTCATGCCAGTACTTAAAAACATACATGTGTATTGTCTCAGCAGAGCTGAGTTCCATCTCTCTCCTATTGCAATGGTCATGAATAGAGTCTTTCTTGCCTGTTTAACTTTGTCCAGTGCAATTTTTACTTGATTAATACTTTTCTAAGAATCCAGGTTTCTGCATATTATGATAAAGAAAAGTCACTCAGTCCTATCCCTGAACTCTCTTTGCATATCTATTTAGTTAACAAGGGCCAAAAAATGGTAAAATATGTGTCATATATTAGGCCTTAGAGTTTCTCCCCATTAGATTCCTTTGCTGAGTGACTTTACTAATATAATGTGGAAATGACAAAATAATTTATAGAAACATACAAGATATTCCATGAAATGACAGCAAATTTAAATAAAGTTGTTTACTTGCATATGAAAAACATTTTTCAAAAGTATGTTGTAAATATTATACATGTAGCTTCTATCCAGCAGAAGTTAATTTTTTGTAGTAATATTCTGTAATATATATGCATCAGTAGTAATGAATTTCCAGAAAAAGGAATTCTGGAAGTTTTGTTTTCCCTCTATTCTCCTTGTAAAGGAAAGATCATCCACAGGCTAGATTTAAAATTTTGTTATATTTCTGCCTCAAATAAAAACTTTTAATATTAAGAATAAAATAAAATATCATTCCATTTTTATGTATTTTTTAATGATGGCATTTTGTACAATGACACAAGTTAATAATTGATTATAATATAATTATTAATTACAAATATCATAATACAATTATAATTGCTAATGTAACTTTTATTATATGCAGTATTATGTATAACCACTGAGTTTTCCAGGGTAATTTATATTTGTAGTTATAGGTTTTACTCTAATCATAGGCATACATGAGTAGATCTCAACCTTTTTTTGCTCAAAATGCTCATTGAAAATCTGATGAAAGCTGGAAACAGTTCCCTCACGATAGCTTATGTACACACAAGCACACTGTTTTTCATAAAATTTCAGAGGGTTAATGGACTCCTTTTAAGTAGATTCCTTGATTTTTTATATTGAAAAACCGAAAAATCTTTCCCCTACATTTGAAAGATTGATTCAACTCAGTAAGTATCCACTGATAGAATTTACTGTCTTATAAGTTTTTCTGAGAGATCTCTTCTTATCTCTAAATTTAATTATAGAAAACTAAAACTCTAGTAGAAGACTAGGCTATGAATATATAAGAAACCCCATTGAAATACCAAGTTAAATATTTCTTAGTGCCAGCAACTACTTAATGGTTTTTAGATACAGTAAATAATTGCAGTAAAGAATTCACTACCATCAGCATATGATGAAAGCATTTAACAAAGCTTTAAATGCAACTTAGGTGTTCATATCACAATTTTTAGACAAAGGATAGTATGGTTTTTGGTACATAGTTAAGGAAATTAGACACGTTTTCATTTGGTTCTTTCAGTTTTTCTTAAATCCTAGTAATAAATTATTTTGAAAATAAACCAAAAAGGAAGGCATATAATTATAGGAAATACTAGTTTGCTATAGTCTGAATTCTGCACTATTATTTTTTGTTGTTAAAACATTGTTTTATCATGATTTTTTTGTGTATTAGTGACCTAGATTTCTAATAACTAAATATACAGTGATTCTTTAGTGTATGACATTTTTATCTCCAGCATAAAATAGCAAATTGTGAAGTTTTTTGTGTTTTTCAGTATAAATCAAAAATTAAGCATACATGAAGCCTCACAGATTCTAAGCTTTGAGTGTGATTAGCTGGTAATATCTACTTTTTTTTCTTGTGTTTATTGAATCATCCCAGACTATATTGAAAACAGGCAAACAAACAAAATCTCTGTATTTACCCAGTACCTGGGAAGCATTGCTCTTTTCCAAGTTTTCATGGGCTAACTGGATGTCTCTGTATACTCTTGACCAGACCAGGAAACAAGAAAAACAATCAAACAGGAAAGATGGGGCAGCTGTTACAGGTGGGGCAGTGAGTGTCAGAGCTGCGGTAACAGACACAGGGTTAGAATCTGAGTCACAGGAAGCAGATAACCACCCAAAGTGGCTCTCTCCTGAGGGGTCACACTGGACAGTGCAGCCTGGGTTTCGTCTACTTATTTGAAAACCCATACAATTTCCTCTCTACAAGCAGAATGTACATACAGTTTAACAGGACTGTGCATGCTACAGTACAATAATACTAATACCTCACAAAATAAAAAAAAACTTATACCAAGAAATCAAGAAAACATATTGTGTGTATGTGTACAGAACATAAGCCAAATTAGACTTTAGAATAAGACTAATTAAATTATATTGCTTTTAGAATTAAAGCAAATCAACTAAGAGGACTTCCGAGGTAAATGGGATAATGGAAGAAGATAATGGAAAATTTAAATATAAATCCAAAATTTCCAATACAATCTCTACAAGACAGTACAGACAAACAGGGAGAAAAAACACAACCATTAATTACTGGTGTTTATGTATATGTTACTTATGAGTAATTGAAGTTTTAGTGATTTGTATTTGCTAGTTGTGTTGAAAGTGAAGAATTTACATATTGTATTTTTATATAGTGTATTAGAAGAATTGGCAAAATTTGAATAAAGTTTACAGGTTACAAAATATAGTATTAAAATCAAAGTTAATTTCTTAGCTTTGATAATACTACTGAAGTAATGAAAAAGTATAATCCTTGTTTTTATAAGAATACACATTAAAGTAATTGAGGATAAAATGCAATACAATCACAAATTTCAGAAAATAAAACTAATAATATGAATATATATGTATGTACAGATGTATATAAACATATTACATATATATATATAATGTACACATAGATATATACGGAGAGAGAGAATAATAAAATAGTGTCATTAAATGCTAATATCAGGTGTTTTATATGTAAGAGCTTATTTAACTTTGTAAGCCAATTATAACAATTTTCCTTTAATTTAAGAAACTTTACAGCAAATATACTCTGTATGTAGGAATGATTAGGCACTCAGTAAGGGATAAAGATTTTCTGAAGTACAAACACATAGAGAAAACATGTAAATTCAATTATAATACTTTAGTCATTGATTAAGTGTAAATAGCTTTTGAAAAACACCTCATCTGTCCATGTCAAAGACCTGTTCTCCTTCCTAGTGGAGTTAGAATTCTTAATTGACTTCAGCTCCAAATAAAAAAATGGAAAACAGATTCTCATCTAATGCTTACCCAACAGAGACTAGATCTCTATAAATAATTAATTTGTCATTAAAGGATCACACTGCAAAACCAAATTCCTAATTGTGTTGCTACTAATAGGAAATAACTTAATGGACTTAAAAAAAAAAAACAAAGAAAACATGGAAATATTCAGAGAAAATTTTTTTTTTAAAGTTATCAAAGTTCTACTGTGTTTTGAACTCTCTTCTGAGAGCTAGGAAAGGATATGCTTGAGTTTAAGCATTCCATAAGATGTGCACTTCTCTGGTGACAAAGTTTGCCTAATTCTTTCAAGTAAATCTATTGGGCATATCTGTGTAAGATCTCTAAAAATAGTTAAAGTGGTAATTTTTTTAAGAATAGGTATAAATATGACTTCCACGCAAATATAAAATAAAGTGTTAAAATTTTACTTAATTAATTTTTCATAAGGGATGCAACAAAATGTTACACTCAGTTCAAAGGCAGATCCAAATACCTCACTCAAGGTGAAAAAGCTATTTAGTGATAAAGGAAACAGGTTTTCCATGGATATGGTTCTCAATATAATGCTATTTCTACCATAACAATTAACAGTTTAGCAATGTCTATAAAATTTTGAATAAATAAAAGCTTAAAAAATTTCTGCAACTTTATAGTGGATATTGACCTATGTAACTTTTTACAATTTATGTATTACTGTTATAATTTGAGAATGAAATGAATTTGACTGTTGAGAACAATTTTAATATAAATTAAAAGTGAATATATTTTATCCTTGCTAAAAGAACACATGAATTTAATACATAGGGAAAATAAGAAATTCAAACAGAAATAATTGTAATATTTTAGTATATAATGGACAATTACAAAATTCTTATTTCTTATTTTTTATAGATATGTGCAAATGGATGTAGTTGGTTAATTATAGAAGATGATAAGGGATATTGGTGCCTATGTACTTCCACATGGTTTTGCAAAATGTGTCTGGAAAACACAACTGACTATGAAGGAAGTAGGTGTCAACAAGCTATTTGTGAAGAGGAAATTAATATATCCAGGTATTTTATTCATCATTTCAACAAAGAATATCACCTATTTATCAAAATATTATAATTATACTGATAATCCATGATTGAAATATTTAATAATATTTAATAGTATTTATTTTTGTTTAAAATTGTATTCATGCATCAAACATATGTAGTTATTATATGTTATGCAATGTGTATTATATATTATAAATAACAATAGAACAAAAATGAGGGTGATAAAGAATAGGTTTATATAGAAATAATTTTATCACATTAAAATTAAGTTTGTATCTGAGGGAAATTAAATCTGTGACAGGTTCTGATATGTTAAGATGTATATAGTAATCTGCAGGGCAACTATTAAGAAAATAACTAAAACAGTACAGTAAAATAGCATTACAGGTATTAAAATTTTTCCCTCAAAAATATTTTCTTAATACAGAAGGAAGTGGTATCAGAAGAATAGAGGTTTAAAAAAAGACATAAAATGTCTGCAAGACAAAAAAGGAAATGGCAGACATAATTCCAACTATATCAATAATAACATTACAATCAAGTGGATTAAAAATCCAATGAAAAGGAGAGATTTTTCGGGCAAGATAATTTCTAGATATATACAAGTGTATACTGTCTATAGGAGACATACTGTACATTTAAATGTACAAACAGATTGAAAGTAAAATGTTGAGAAAAGATATATTGTTCAAATAACAACCATAGAAAGTTGGAATTTCTATATTAATATCAAAACAATAGACTCTAAAAGAAAAGATGTTCACTAGAGAAAAGGAACATTTTATAATGATAAAAGAGTCAATCCATCAGAATATGTAGCAATTATAAACATATGCACCTAACAACAGAGATCCAAAATGCATGAAATAAAAACTGACTGAATTGAAGGGAGAAATAGCCAATTCAACAAGAATAGCTGAAGACTCCATTTCTGCACTTTCAGTGGTGGACACAACACTTGGCAGGAGAACGTCAAGTCTACAGAACATTGGAATGACATTATAAATCAAGTAGAATGAGTAGATAAACACTCCAGTCAACAACAGCAGAATAACATTATGCTCAAATGCACATGGAACATTTTCCAAGATAGATTATTTACTAATACAAGCTGCAATATATTTTAAAATATTGAAATTTTTAAAAAGTATGTGTTCTGACCACCCTGAAATGAGATTAGAAATCAAAAACAATTTGATAAATTCACAAAAATGTGAACATTAACACAATTCATATAAGTCAATTAATCAAAAATAAATCAAAATAGAAGAAAATCAATTGAGATTAATTAAAATGAAGACACATGTCAAAACCCATGTGATGTAGGTGATGCAGTGCTTAGAATATAAATTATAGCTGTAAAAATCAAGGACAATCTCAATCAATATCCTAAACTTCTAATTTAACATGATGGAAAATGTAGAAAGGAAGGAAATCATAAACTGTAGAGTGAAATGAATTAAATAGAGTATAGATAAAGAAGAGAGAATATCAACAAAACCAACGTCTATCCATTGAAATGATTAACAAAATGAATAATCCTTATCTATACTAAGACAGAGAGAATAATCAAATTACTAAAATTAGGAATGATAAAGAGAGTATTATTTCTGAAATTACAGAAAGGAAAAGGATTAAAAGGAAACATAATGAACAGTTGTATATCCAAAAATCTAGGTAACTATGAAGAAATGGAGACATTCCTAGAAAAACATAAACTACTGAAACTCACTCCAGAAGAAACAGAAAATCTAAATAGATTTTTTTTAAGTGAAAAGTTTGAATTATTAATTCAATGAACAAACAAAAGATTCACACTAAAAAATATCCAGGACTAAATAGCTTCACTGGGGAATACTTGAAACATGTAAAGCAGATATAATAGAAATTATTAACTCTTCTAAAAACAAACGAGGGAACATTTCTCAACTCATTCTATGAGGCCAGTGTTACACTGATAACAAAATCAAAGACATCACAAGAAAGTAAAACTACAGACCAATATGTCTAATTAATCTGAACACAAAAACCCTCAACACAATTGTACGCAGCAGATCCAGTAACATATAACAAAGATTATACACCATGACCACGTGGGATTCATCATAGAAGTGCAAAGTTGGTTTAACTTTCTAAAATCAATTAATGTAATATGTCATGTTAATTTAATAAAGGTGAAAAAGAAGACATATGATAATTTCAATAGATGCAGAGGAAAAAGGCATTTGACAGAATCCAACACCCCTTCATGATAAAAACAAAAAGAAAAATGAAGATACAATGGAACTTCTTCCTTCAAACTAATAAGAAATTAAAAAAGAGAGAGACAAAACACAACTAACTTATTTAATGACAAAATAATGGAAATGAAAATTAAAAACCAGATAATACTTTATACCCTCTATTATCAATAACATGATCAAAAAGAAAGATTAATAGAAAATACTGGTGTTGGTGAGGATTTGGAGAAATTGGAACCCTCGTATGCTGCTGTTGGTATATAAAATGGTGCATGCAGGTACTTTGAAAAGGGGAGTTATAGATTTCCATAAAACCCAGCAATTACTAGTAGATACTCAAAAAAATGAAAATGTGTTTCTATACAAAAACTTCTACATTAAAGTTTGTAAAGTTTTATTCATAATAGTCAAAAATTTGAAACAACCCAAATGTTTATCAAGTGATGATAAATGGAAAATAAAATGCATTACATTCATTAAATGGAATATTACCAAGCAATAAAAAGTAATGAATTCCTAATACATGCCACAACATGAATGAACCTTGAAAACATTATGCTGTGGTAAAGAAGTCAGTCACAAATGACACAAGTACAGATCAATAAATATTTGTTTTAAAAATCAATTATTTTTCAGGATCTTTTTTTTATAAAAAATATCCTTTATTCTGTAATATAAATGCATTTTTTTCTGACTGTGTTTCGCTCTGTTTATGGTAACAGAAATTTACCATAATTTAATGAGAATACACAGGGTTCTTTAGTAGAGGGTAATGGGGAAATGGCTTACTATTAGATCATAGATAAAACTGAATTGCAACCTTATACTTTATTTGGGATCAGATTCTGAATGTATTCAGAGACCTAAAGTTAAAAGGAAAAACAGGGCTTCCCTGGTGGTGCAGTGGTTGAGAGTCCGCCTGCCGATGCAGGGGACACGGGTTTGTGCCCCGGTCCAGGAAGATCCCACATGCCGCGGAGCGGCTGGGCCCGTGAGCCATGGCCGCTGAGCTTGCGTGGCCGGAGCCTGTGCTCCGCAACGGGAGAGGCCACAACAGTGAGGCCCGCGTACGGCAAAAAAAAAAAAAAAAAAAAAAGGGAAAAACAAAAATATGATGTAACTGAAAGAAATGTAGAAAAATATCTCCATGATTTTGAAATGGAGAACTTTTAAAATTACACTATTGATACAATGAAGTATCACCTCACACTGGTCAGAATGGCTACCATCAAAAAATCTGCAAACAATAAATGCTGGAGAGGGTGTGGAGGAAAGGAAACCCTCCTACACTGTTGGTGGGAATGTAAATTGGTACAGTCACTATGGAGAACAGTATGGAAGTTCCTTAAAAAACAAAAATAAAACTACCATATGACCCAGCAATCTTACTCCTAGGCATATATCCAGAAAAAAACATAATTCAAAAAGATACATGCACCCCAGTGTTCATTTCAGCACTATTTACAATAACCAGGACATGAAAGCAACCTAAATGTCCATTAAAAGAGGAATGGATAAAGAAGATGTGGAACATATATACAGTGAAATATTACTCAGTCATTAAAAAGAACAAAATAATGTCATTTGCAGCAACGTGGATGGACTTAGAGATTGTCATACTGAGTGAAGTAAATCAGACACAGAAGACAAATATCATATGCTATCACTTATATGCGGAATCTAAAAAAAGGGTACAAATGAACTTATTTACAAAACAGAAGTAGAGTCACAGATGTAGAAAACAAACTTATGGTTATGAGGGGATGGTAGGGAAGGGATAAATTGGGAGGTTGGGATTGACATATACACACTATTATATATAAATAGATAACTAATAAAACCTGCTGTATTGCACAGAGAACTTACTCAATACTCTGCAATGGCCTATATGGGAAAATAATCTAAAAAAAAAAAAAAGGAGTGGATATATGTATATGTACAACTGACTCACTTTGCTGTACACCTGAAACTAACACAACATTATAAATCAACTATATGCCAATAAAAAATTTTAAAAATAAAATAACTAAAACTAAACTCACAAGGTACAACTTATAAAGCCAAACAATTATAGTACAGTAATAGAAATTAAGGATTTCTTTCAAACGAATGACACTAGCAAAACAACAAAATAACAACAATAATGTTAACAGGTGGTTGATCATTCATGCAAAAATATTTTTCTACTGATATATACTTCATAATAGTACAACTTAAAGTGTATAATATAAATGAAGTATTTAACACAGATTTGAGCCTGACTACATTTTTGCCCTAAAATGTTCAAAAATATTTTCTGGGAATTTGGAAAAACTTAATGGGGACAAAAAAAAAAAATCCCACTAAAGTTTTGTCCCTCAGGACTTCCAGATAGTTTTTGCTAAGTATGGGATCATAATTTCAGAAAACCAGGAAAGACTCTGAAGTGTTCATGGCTCCAACGCATGTATGAAGCTTCAAGCTTACGCACAAGTCACCAATCCCTACTTACTACCAGACATATAATAAAATGAAATCAATTCAATCATACACTCATCAAACATTTATTGAGCGCTCCCTAATTAGAAAACATTGTGCAAAATGTTGTGGAAATGAGATCAAATAATGCACCATCCATAGGTAAATTAATATTCTCCTCAGAACACATCTCATGGTCATTTCATTTCATTTAGAAAGCAAATATATTTTTAAACTACTAAAATAACTATTATTTTCACTTTCTAAAGACACAAGTAGTTTGTTTTATAGCACTGAATTTTATGGCTTTCTTTCTGGAAACTTAAATTAAACCTGTTTCCCTACAGTCTATTTTAGGAGTTTCACATTGTCCATGTAATGTTAAGTATAACCAAAACACTATTTTTCAGTCATAAGCAAGAGTCCTATTTCAAAGTGTAAAATCTAAAAGTCCATGATAAAAGCAGATATAGCTTCAAGACCTATGTCTGTAGAGTCAGAAGGCTTGTATAAATATATGTTTATGTGAATTTGCCAGAGAAATATATTTTACTTGTGGTTTAAAAAATTATTTCTGAACCAAGAAGTCTTATGATTATTAATTTCTAAGACTATTGTAATTTCTACCGTGATATCAGTACCTTTTTATTAAGATATGAATTTCTTGTTCTCTGTTTATTTTTAATTTTTGGTTTAACATGCAAACTTTGCTGCCTCCCAGGCAAAAGTTTTTTGTGTTACATTTTACTTTTGGAAAAATAAAAATAAACTGGTCTATATATAAAAGTGGCTTATTGTTTGTGTGTATGTATGTATGCACGTATTTTTGGTTTTTATTAGTCTTGGTAGCACTAAATGGTAGCACTAAACCAGGGGTTCCCTGGCAGGAACTGAACTGCACAGCAGGAGGTGAGTGGCAGGAGAGTGGGCAGAGCTTCATCTGCCACTCCCCATCGCTTCCCATTGCTCATTTTACTGCCTGAACCATTGCTCACATTACCGCCTGAAGCATCCCCACCACCACCTCCCCGTCCGTGGAAAAACTGTCTTCCACGAAACTGGTTCCTGGTGCCAAAAAGGTCGGGGACCGCTGCAGTAAACCACGTTTTCTCTAGTGGCTGGATCCTTTTGACTATTGCATTTACATGCACTGATATATTTTTTACTCTTTATTGTCCACTGGAAAATATCACCTTGTTTCCTTAAGCTTTATAGTAAAATGATATAGAGGTCATTACTTAATTCATTTAAGCAATTCCAAAATAGATATTATTATACTGTCCATATGCATGCCAAAATTAATTATAATAAACTTAATTAAAGGAAGAATTTTTGTATAATTAAGTTTCAACTATAGTGTGGGTTGAAACTTAGCTAATGTATACACAATTCTCTCTCAGGTATCTTTTTTTTCTTTCTCTTTTGGGAGCAAACCAATATGGTGTTAAGCATATACAGTCAAAGTTTGACTATATTATAGCTTCAGGCTTTATGACATTTCATGCTTTTTTCATATGTCAAATAACAAAATTGTTTTTATGCATGTTAGATGATTCTGTGCTACCCGGGTCATATTTTTGTTTTAGTCCATAATATCTAGATAGCTTTTTATATGTCTAACCTTTTTTGCATTGCTTTTCAAATTATCTTCTAAGACTATGAACTTTTTGAAGCTATTTATTCAGAACTTTTAAGATGACCTTTCTCTTGAGCCTCACCCAATTTTAAGATATGTTTTATGATTACACAGTAAAACAATATTAATGGAGCATCTGCTGTATATAAGACATATGGACCATAATCTTAGGACTCAGAGTAATACATAAAGTAATATATTTAATGTCTTCTATTTCTAGATTATTTTTCTATTAAAAACCTAAATGGTGAATAAAACTATTAAATGACAATATTTAATACTGAGACCATACTTTCAACATACAGACTTTCAACTAATGTGTTCCTTTGTCCTTTCAAAGTGAATGAGCATTATTAATAATTAATCTATAAAATGTGATTAAACCAGGCATGATATAGACAGACTTATATGTCATGTGACAGTTTAGAGTCTACCTAGAATTTTTTTTTTTTTTTTTTTTTTTACAGAGTCATAGCGGGTGGAAAGTGAGAGGTCATTGAAGGGGAGTAATTGTGTTCTATAACTTTATTTCAGGTAAACATAAGCACATTTGATATAGCTGGTGACAGAGTAACCTGCCCAGTAATTAATATACTTCATCCTCCTCTATGAAGTAGATCTAGTACTGATGATTTTACAGATAAGAAAATTATTTATAAATAAAAATTATTTATAAAGTTATATATATAATTTATATATTTATTATAATTATATATAAAAGAGAAAATTATTTATAAAATAAGTTAGAGAAGAAAAATTAGAGCCAAGCCTGGTGCATTGAATATATCAAACCATTCACTATACGGCCTGCCATTAACAATCTCAGTGATCCTTGGCAAACTGCATCAAATGGCCAAGTTTTTTACAATGACAAGAAGAAAGGTTTGAACTAACTGAATTTTGACACTTGCTGGCCCCAAACACCTACCATCATATACTTTTATGAGTGTAATGACTTAGGTTCAGTAGGTTAATTTTCATTAATAATAACAGAGTGATTTGACATTGCTCTTCTCAACTCATTATAATGTTTATATGATTATTTTAAGTGTCCTTTGAATAGTTGGCAAGGGATATTTGAAAATCAAAAAAATTAGACCAAAAATTTTCAGTATTTTTTAGGTATCTTTCTCACCTTATGCTTTCTTTTTCTTATGACTTATATGTACGTATATGCAATATCCAAAGGAATAAATGTGGTATATTATATAAGTTATAATCATTAAAATGGTATCTCATAATCCACATTACCTAAGGTGATACCTAGCATATAAAGAAGACCCAAGAATATTTGTTCAATACACTTAATAAATAACTGAAGTACTCAAAAGATGTGTGTATATGAAATGAAGAAAATACAAGTTAAAAACCAGTATCTCTCTAACTTCAGAAAAACATTCCTCCTTTGTTAATAGCTAATCTGGCTCTCACCATTAAACATATAGATATTTTCAATAATTTACAAGAAACACAGACTATATTTCACAATTATCTTGAAATAGAGAAAACCACATTAAAAACTACTAGAAAATATTGGCTAAATTGAAATTACCATAGGAATTAATTTTGTGTGCATGCTATTAAAGTCTCATCAGGATTTTCAACATCATTGAAATCTATACTTAAAAATTTAAAATGACTCAATGAATTGCATTCATGTACTCAAGAAATATAGATATTTAAAAATTCCAATATAGCTCTTAAAAGCTCTGGACGTGCAGGCTCAGCGGCCATGGCTCACGGGCCCAGCCGCTCCACGGCACGTGGGATTCCCCCAGACCGGGGCACGAACCCGTGTACCCTGCATTGGCAGGCAGACTCTCAACCACTGCGCCACCAGGGAAGCCCTTCATCTATATCTTTAAAGAATAATTGCACTCAGTGAAAAATTGAGTTTGAATAATCCATTATGTGTAATAGTAAACACACACACACACACACACACTATACAATAACTCTCCTCCTGCCTCATCATCCCTCATGTAAGATAGGTTAATTTCCTCTCTTAATAATTCCCAGAATATTTGTACTTAATCCAACCTCAGAGATATTGTAATAATCTACTTATCACCTTCCCCACCCCCTGAAAATTCTGAGTGTCTTTCCAGCACCTCATTTATTTATTCAATCATTACACATTGAACAAGGTTTCTTGGGTCCTTCTCTCTGTGCTAGGAACTGGCATATACTAGCATATATACTGGTGATAAGAATTCAGAGGGAATAAGACAGCTATTGTTCCTGCCTTCAGAGAATGTACACTATAGGCAACTAAAAAACTGAGATACTAAAGCATTTGCAATAAAACCTATTAGAGTTATAAATATTAGGGTAAGCAGAGGGTGCCTTCCTTGAGATAAAGCCAGAAATTTGTTCACATCAGCATTACCTCATTTAGGTCAATGCCAATCACATAGACAATGCAAACATATACTTATGAATGAATACTATAAATAGAACCTAGTATTAATTAAAATCCTATTAGTTTTAGGCATGAGATGAAATATTTCAAACTTGTTTTATGCTGGATCAGCCTATCAATAGTGATGCCATTGTCCAGGAATGCCCGGGGCCCTCACCTGGCCTGCACTACCTGTGGCAGCCCTCACAGACATTTCCCCAACTGGAACCCATGTGGCCCCCAGACTGGCCCTTGTGGTTCTTATCATGATTGTAAGATGCACCTCAGCAATAACCATCAGAGAACTTTGACAAACAAGTTTTATTACCATAGTTTGTGGAGGAGGGTAGATGGCACTCCTGGGCCACACAGCAAAGTCGCAGCTCAGGTAAAGAGACAGAGAAGACCTGGGGTTCTGCTTTTACTGGGGTCCAGGGTGGGATGCCTAGTGGTTTCAGTATTCATTCTATTAGTGAATTTAAAACATGAACGTGGGAATTAAAGAGCAGGAAGGGAAAAGCAGGGTCCCCACAAAAAGGTTATTTATCAAGGTCAAACAGGGCTTTCTAAAACGGGAAAGTTCATGGGGTTGGGGGCTTGGCTTGGTTTTTTATGTACTTGTGTAGCTGACAGTGTGTTTATTTCAGATGAATGTCTTTGAAATGAAGGCCTTGGTAATCAAAAGCGTAATGTCAGGCACTTATACTACTATCAAAAATTGTCATAATTTTCAGGCACTCACACTAGAGAAATTTCCAGCACGTTTTTGCAAATATCCTGACACACACGCACTGTCATTTCACCTCAGCAGGTCACATAGCAGTTAAGTGGCAGGACCCGTATTTGAGTCTAGATCTGTTTGTTGCCAAAGTTCTTTTCAAGCATCATTCTGCACGATAAGCAAAATTAAATTTTGCCAAGAATGGACACTTCCTACAAGAATATTTTAAAAGTACACCACACAACCTTCTTTAATATGTCCTCATCCTGTGAATTTAAGTAAATATGCGATAAACATTTAAACATGTTAAATTATATGACTAATTGGGTTTTTTGCTTTTCAGATGCAGCTGTTTTCTTGGTCACATGTTTAGAGTCAGTATACTCAATGTTGATGACTGCTTAGGAAACCAGAGCACATCAGTGCAAGGCCTCTGCCTGACCCATTTGCACACCTGCAGTTGTAGCTCTCTGCAAAGATGTGAAAGACACATCTGTGAAATAGAAACTGAAGATTGTAAATCTGCGCCCTGCAAAAATGGAGCAACAGGTACACATTTATATGGCTATTTCTTTGGCAAATGTTTCCCAGGATTTACAGGCAAGTATTTCTTGAAATTGAATTGTCTAGTGGATAAGGTGGTTAATACATTTATTTAACATATCTCAAATATGTCTAATGATCAGTTGTAGCTTGCTTTCTCATTTGGCAAAGTAAAAATATCTTCCCTTGGAATAATAGGATTGCTTCTTTGGGCAATTACACGGCTGACTACACAGCTCTGGCTCATGCAAATAAAGTTGCTAAGGCTAGGCTGCACCACTAAGAATATAATGTATATGTCAAAGGTCTGCAGAGAAAATAGGCAACCATAACCTCCCAATAATAGTGCCTAAACAGCTTCAGTACACCCTTCAACCTACTGTTTGGCTGCCTAAGCAAACTGAGTGCCAAATTTTTCCTAGTTTAAAAGCAAAATTTTGTTTCAGTATTTTTGAGGTTAGTTTAATGCCCTCACATTAATAAGACTAAAAAATAAAAACATAAAATCACAACCATACTATATTCTTTGTAAAATTATAGAAGACAAATTTCACAGGGGCTACATAGTAAAAAGGCAGCTTTTGATACAAAAATATCAGAGATTAAGCATTAAAATTTATGTTATTTGAGATTTTATGCTTGGTCTTACATTGAAGTGATGTTCATAATAATTTCAAAACTTATTTATTATAATTGACTTATAAAAATCAGTATGGAGACAATACAGGAAGAAAACATAACTGTCACTTTTAAATCACACCTAACTTTAAATAAAATAATGAAAAAATTGTCATGCAGTATAATATCCCATTTTATTAAGCAGACCCAACTCTAGAAGCTATTTGGACTTCCATCTTAAAATGAAAAAAATATTTTCCCTATTCGATATTTAAAGTAATATGCTGAAGCTTTTGGCGGAAATTTAAAAAGATAAGTTTTAAAAACGGAAATGATGATATCATTGGAATAAACGTATGGCCATCCAGATTAGCTTTTTAAGGATGAAAATATATTTGAGTGCACAAATTCTGGTAAGCTTGCTAAAAAGTTTCTCCCATTACTTCACATTTCACATTTCAAACATGTTTTTAGTAAAAATAAGATAACATAAAATGTGCTAGTGCTGTTGAAATAGTTGTATCTGACTTAGAAAAAACATATACATATATTCATCTGTTTTTATCACATAGGGTATCTTTGAGAATTCAGTGAAAATACAATGTTAATCAGCAATTATACATAAAATAGAATAAAGAATGAAACTTAACTCTTCTAATACCATTACTAAGAGAAAATGCAATTTGGTATTTTAATTATTTGTGTATATATGTATATATACATATGTATATGTATACACATTATCAATGAGCAATCTATTATTTTATATTTCAAGACTGAATATTACAGTTATCCATTATATGATCATTCAATATATATTCAATACATATTATATATATATATATTATATATATATTCAATATATATTATATATATTAATATATATTATATACACATTCTTCATATAGTTAAACCACACATTATATAGTACTTACCATTGGTATATACTAAAAATAATTCATATGACTTACTTCCCAGCTGGGAATAAAAACATTCCATACCCATCTGATTATTTTTCCAATCTGAAACACAAAGTTGGATCTGATTTTGATTTTGATTTCGTGGAGTAATAAAAAATTTTGAGTATTTAAAATTTGAAATTATATTTGGAATACTTTTTACAGGCTTTTCATTATTATTATTTTTTTCTTCTGGGAAATGTGTCTTTACTTAATCACAGTTCTTATAAAGACAGTTTCACTTATCTCTTTCCAGGGAGATAATAGTATTATCTGCGAATAAGGGTAGATTTAAAAAATTTACTTAATTGGTTTTATAGTACTGTTTGGTCAAATTTCTAGGATCAAGTACAATGCTAGTGGTAAAAGTGGTCATCTTCTTGTTCCTGAATTTCATGAGACTTTGTGTCTCCATGCCACATGGTGTTGGCTTGATATTAAGTAGATAATAAACAAGGTGGAATCTTTCCATTTCCAATTTAAAACATTTTAAATAGAAATAAAGGGAGAAGTAATAATATGGCACAATAGCCATTTGATAGAGTAACATTTGCTTTTATTTACTTTTATAATTTTTAAATACTTTTGTATAGACATACAATAATGGACTTTTATGTGTGTTTATATTTATTTATTTTTAAAATATTTAGTTAAAAACTTTTGTCAGTTGCTTGTGCTTTACTTCCGAAGGACATTTCAAGATCATGATTACTCTTTTGCTTTGTGCTTCATCTCCCATGAACCAGTCATTTTTGTCCCATTACCACCATCACCCCCTAAAAGTTTATGTGTGTTTCTAGAAAATTTGTTTTCAGTGTTACAGTTTTGTGCTTATTTTACGCAAAGACGTGGAAAACTCTTCTTACTTTGTACTCTGAAATATTTAAAATAAACTGGTTTGAAAGGATGAAAAAGTTCCTTAGGGTTTACCAACCAATCAACAAAATAAATATTTCTGCTTATTACTCTTAGAAAGGTTAGTTATTCTCTAAACTTCTTACACGTTCCAGGGCTTTATTGAGTCAATTTACTAATTTACATGACTTGAGATAATTATTAAAATCATTGGCATTTAAATAATAATTTTATCTGAATTAATGTTTATTTCTTAATTTTATTCTGATTTTTATATGTATGTGTGTTTTCTTTCTAATTAGAATAGAGTTTATACAATTATTTTTATTTTCAAGAAAATTATTCATATATTTAACAATTGTCAAATTTTTTCTGCTTTTTTAATTTAATACTATATACATTTAATTATAGAATTCCTTTCTCTAGCTTTACTAAACTTTCCAATGTCTTGCTCTTTGCTTTCTTTACTTTTTATTTCTTTGTTAACCTTTAGGTAATTTACAAATTATCAAATTTTCTTTGTTATTTGGTAATGCAAAATTGGAGGCTAGAGATTTTACTCGGGGTATTGTTTGCTTGTACTCTAGAAATTTGATATGCAATTTTTTTGCAGTGTTTTCTAAGTAGACTGTTATTTAAGGTTTGATTTCCAATTTCATCCATCAGTCAATATGGCATTTTAAGTTATGCTTTCTGAGTTACTTGGCAATTTTGTTTATTGTTTGGTTATTAATTTCCAGTCACTGCATCATTAACACAGAACAGGGTCATTGGTAATTGCTATTTGGTATATTTTTTCTTTTATTTGGAAGTATATAGAGAAGTTAAATCATCTTTTTACAATTTTCCCAACTGTAGGGGATTACAAGTAGCTACTGGGGGTCTGAAGGGAAAGGAGCTAAGAAAAATCCCTACAGTCAAGCAGAAACAGTGTTGTAGTTTGTTAGTAGTCCATGTATTCAGGACAAAAGTAAGGAGTGTTGGATTCATATGACTTATCTGCTATCATTGGCTTAGCATATCACAGTTCTTATAAGAATAATACTTGGATATTTAGACATAATGTATATTGTCTGTGAATATTCTTTAAAATTCCTTTTTCTGTGATTTAGGTTTGGGATAAGACTAATCCTAGGAGTTTTTCAGAAAAGGATTTTTAGGTGCCATTTCAGATGTAATAAATCCAAATATTTGGAAGTAGTATTCAAGAACAAAAATGTTTCAGTTTGTAATTCGGACTCCCGTGTGTCTTTGATGGAATGATTCTCCTATATTTCTTCATAGATGTAAACTTACACATAAATATAAATGGGTTTACATACTTTGTCATTCCATTTCCCCATATTAATTTATATTTACACACACCTTCACTACTCTTTACATGCTTACCTTATGGGTTATAAATTTTTAATTACCTTACCATATTTTAATAAAAATCAGTACTTGTACCACATTCCAGACCATACACAGACCTTAAATATTTGAACCACATCTAACCTTCTCTAGATATCTACATATTTTGTATATGTTTTTCTGCATATATTTAAAACTATTCAAGACATTATTATTATAATTTTATACACTCAATACTTATCTATACTTATCCACATTGTGCCATTTTATTTATTTTATTACTTTCCTATATCTCCAAGCTTCCAACAGATTCCTTTTTACCAAACATATGATAATTACTATTTAGAATATCATTTTCAGCTTTTCTTCTGGGATGAATTCTCCATTTTCTATTTGTCCGAATGTATTTTTAGTTCACCTTTATATTTAAAAGATGTTTTATGGTAAGGGATAAGCAAATGAGTTAAATGAAAGATGGAACTGTAACTACAAGTTAAATATCTTTACAGTAATGTATTTAAAGATGTATGTCTCTGTATGGCTATATTGCTATATTGAGCATATATATATATATATATATATATATATATATACACAAACACATATATGTATATGTATGTATCTATCATCTGTAAGTCTATTTATCTACCCTTCCTATGATATTGCTAACCCTATAATATCTTTGACTCCTGTTTATCAGTTCCTATATTCCTATTTTTTATTTTATAAAACATATCGTGTCACAGAGAATTTAGAAAAAGGCTCAGACAATTGAGATATCAAATGATTCACACAATTTATGCCACAATTTGAGCCATTCACTCCAGGTCTCTACTTATAGAATTCCATCATATTTTAAGTTTGAGGCTTCTGTATACTGATTATGTTCTAAAAAGCAGAAAAAATGGGGATGGGTCAAAATATTTAACAAATCCAAAACTTCAAATATTTTAAGGTAATTATTCTCCCATAACAATTTATTCTCATTTAACAATTAATACATATTCAGTCTTATTAATAATAGGGGAATAATAGTTATGCTTACATTGATCCTTGGACTTTTGCTTCCTGAAGCCTGATCTAACCAAATAAGAGCAATAGAAACATATTTGAGAGGTAATAATAAAGAAAATGCTATGGAAAAAAGACAGATATTCTTAACTCTGGAAGATTCTTATCTGTCCTTTGCGGATTTATATTGAAACTTCTTCCAAAAAAGACAAAAAAAGCATAATTAAACAGAAAATATGTGACTTTTAAAATGACAAAGGAATTGCAGCCTCAGTGAAAGTAGCCTGTGTTATTATGACTGGATGGCAGCTCTTTAGCTCCAGAATTTTCTTTCAAGTTCTGATTTCATTTTAAATTGTGATTTTCCCTAACTCATTAAAATGCAAAATCTATACAAAACAATGTATAGATTACGCAAACAATGTTTGCATAATTATAAAATAATTTACTAAATGTTGTATTTCAGGAAGAAAAAGGTTATGTTCAGGAATTTAATTAGTGACCTGGCAACACTAGATATTCAACATTGGTTCTAATTGTATGCACATCTGGGATTTCCTCCAAAAGAACTTGATTCTCAAAGGTCAAACATTTATATCAAAGTGTTTTAAAATAACCATCTTGTAATAAGGAGGATGAACAGCTTTTCATCAGAAGCAATGCAAATTAACTTCCCAAGAGAAATGACCCAATATATTCATCTTACACATGAGATATTTGTATTGATATATATATACCATTTATGTTGACTTCTTTTGTATACCGTGGAGTATTCGAAAGAAAATGGCATAAAAATATAAGCATGAACATCACCCACTCTGGGCCAAAGTAGCTGAAGGAAAAATAGTTTTTGGTCCTGTTTCAATCAGAGACAGTAATCTCTATATAGCACCTTACGTATTTTTCAATTTTTCCATTATATAGGTTGGCATTCTATTTCCCTTTTGTCTACTTGCTCACATTACTGTTATGAAATATTGAAGGGATCTTGAGCTTTCCAAGAGAAATCCAGCACATTAACAGGATGCGGTAATATTACTAGAATATAAGACTCTTTTAACTCTTCCAGGCTTTATTTAATTTCATTACCTTTCATTTTCCCAGTGAATTTAAAAACCAGCAACAAACCAGTTAACAAAGCAGCAGCCATCCAAACAAACAAATATAACACAAAACTACAGACCCTATTTAAATATCAAAAAGCCCAAGATCACAAAGAATTTAAAACTGTTTCCCAATTTCAATATGAAACTACCCAACATAAATAGGTAACATGTTATTGATAATTTATTTTTGGTATTTTTCTTTTCTCTTCATTCAAAACACTTTTAGTTCTTTGAAAGAAAGAATTATTAGTACTTGTTAGGTAAGATTTTTTTTGTTGTTTTCATTTCAATGAATCTTAAGTACATCGATAACATAGTTTTTTATCAATATTGAAGGAAATCCAAAAAAGAGAGTATATATGTACATGTATAGCTGATTCATTTCACTGTTCAGTAGAAACTAACACAACATTGTAAAGCAACTATACTGCAATAAAAATTAATTTTAAAAATTTGAAAATATATGTATATTTCCATGGGTTTCTGAGTCCTAATTTTTAATTTAAAATAAATAGAAACTTTTTTTTTAATTCAGTGAAGACTCTGTCTTGGGGGGTAGTCAATAATTTTGCCTGTGAGATTAGAGAACATATTATCTGAGCTGAGCCCCGAAGGATGAATGGGGTGAAACCGAGATTTAAAAGGCCCTGTGAAAGGCAAGGTACCCATAAATAAGAAACAGCAAGTGACAGCAAGAAGTCTATAATTGGCAGAGATTGAGATAATCCACAGGTCCTCATTGTTAATATGAAAGTGTGATACATGACTAGAGTACAATAATTTCCATTATTTAGCAACTGAGCAAACACCAAATGAGAGTAAATGAGAACAGAGGTTGAGATAAACATGTATATTTTTATACAGATTTAGGTATCAAAATGACATTGTTACAGTTAGAAAAATGATATTTCTGTGTTTATAATTCTTTGATACTTTCTAACTTGATATTTTCTGTGTTTATAATATCAACAGGCATAGTGAGGAAGTGGTGAGGAAGAATATTTGAGGTGGCTCAGAATTTCGATTTCACTACCTGGTTGCTTTGCTATCCCAGGAAGCATTTGTTTTTATCCAGGCAGCCTCAGGATGGATAGAAGCCAAAGCAGCCAGTGATGACAATTTGGTCACCATCCAAAATATTGATAAATAATCTGTAAGTTCCAGCCATATCTGGGGAGTTTTTGTTCCTGTTTATTTCTTTTTTTTTTTTTCTGCATATCATTATACATTAAATGATGTAGTTCTCAAATTACATTATCTTTCCATCAGGTACCAAGTTACTTCTGCACTCATATCCAACTTGATTATCCAGTAATATTCTGGATATGTGTATTTAGGGAATTTCCTTTTATTTATTAATTTCCATATGGGTAGATACTGCATAATTTCTTTATATTTTTGTAGTTTTCTAATTTCTCTGAAAATCGTATTCTGTTGTTACATTACATAAACAAGCTTCCAAAGCTACTGAAGGAAAGTGCCTCTCCAAAATAATCATTTTTATGAATAGAAGATAACAGGGCTTTTCTTGCTGTCAGGGCAGTTCTTAAGAGATTTCTAATCTGCACAAGCTTCAAAAATGCTGACTAAATCTAAGAAGTATTATAAAACAGCAGCCAGAAATTTAACAGAGGAAAAAATATTTTGTTTTTGTATTCCTTGGAAAATGATGTGACTTCTCTATATTCTGTTATTTGACTACAATTTAAAGGTAATCCTGAGCTGGTCTCATGAATAAGAAACTGATGTTTTTTAATTTAAATTCTATTTTAAAAAATGGACAACTATTCAGTAAAAATAACAATGAAATGATTGCAGAGTCATATTTCAGAGATTCAGGCCAAAAATAATGTATTAGAAAATGACACAGACAGTATATCCAATCTTCCAATTTGTCCTTTTGTTGTTTTAAATTTAATATATATTTTATATTTATCAAATATAAAATAATATATATTTTATATTTATTTATATTTATAGACCTGAAGGTCTATAATAACTTTTCAAACAACCATTAGTTTTAGTGTTTTTATAGGAATGTTGAGTTTCAAAAATTATTTTGAAATACTTTTCTTTCAAGGGAGTACATTAATGTTAGTGAAATCTTTAAACAGAAAAATAAAGGTTGACATATCTTCTGTGTCACATCAGAAGATATGGCATAGAGAAGTTATTCCAATTTGCCCAGACCTAAGACACACCCAGAAAACATCAAATGCTGACAGTGAGTACACACATTTTAAAGAAAGAGAAAATAAAAGTTTAGCCTGCTTTTCAAAATAATATTTCACTGCATTTTCATTTAATTAGGAATAGAACACCTCCAGTATGAATGCTACACAAAGAAAGGTGAATTATTAAAATATATTATGATAAACTACAGAATAATCCACATTTATTGCTTCATAAACAATCTGTCAATATTAGGAATTTTTAAAAATAAATTTATTTATTTATTTATTTTTGGCTGCATTGGGTCTTCATTGCTGCACACAGGCTTTCTCTAGTTGTGGCGAGAGGGGACTACTCTTCACTGCAGTTACACAGGCTTCTCATTGTGGTGGCTTCTCTTGTTGCTAAGCTTAGGCTCAATGCAGGCGGGCTTCAGTAGTTGTGGCTTGCAGGCTGTAGAGCATAGGCTCAGTAGTTGTGGCGCACGAGCTTAGTTGCTCCATGGCATGTGGGATCTTCCTGGATCAGGACTCGATCCCATGTCCCCCGCATTAGCGGGTGGATTCTTAACCACTGCACCACCAGGGAAGCCCTGTTAGGCATTTTTAAATGTGCTCTAACAAAATAATGTATTATCTATTTATCATTCATCCATCCACCTACCAACCTATCTATTTATGCTTCCATAAATGTACTTGTTACTGAGTCCACACTTGTACTGCTCACTGCACACCAAGCCAATAAATTGAGAGATGAGTTGTTTGGGCCAAAGAATAGAGACTATTCAGAAAGCCAGCAAACTTAGAAGATGGTGGATTAGTGTCCCAAATTTAGAATTAGAATTCAATTAGAATTAGAATTAGAATCTTCCCCGAGTTAGAATTCAGGCTTCTTTTATACTAAAAAGGGAGGGAGTGTGGCTGGTTGTTGCCAACTTCTTGGTGCCAGCCAGACCTCCCACCCACCAGGGGATGTGATAATCCTTTGTTCTTTCAGCTGTCCATGTAGGTCTGGTAATGATGTTCCTGTAAACCTCCAACCAGACAAACGTTATTCTCTGTTCTGAAATTTTTTATCTGTATATGAATTGAAAATGTTATACCTTTAAAAATCAATCCTGGCACAAAGACCCAAAGCAGCCAAAAATAAGTAAGTAAAATAAATTTTTAAAAATAAATAAATATATATTTTTTTAATTAAAAAAAATCAATCCTGGGACACAGAGCCTTGAGAATGGGCTACTTTATATTTTAGGCTAAAGGCAACATTCTTTTACAAAGTTTCAGAGCCAGCATAACTAAGCAGAGGCAAGAGAGGACAAAGGTTAGAGCCAAAGGAATAGATCCAGTATGAAGTCAGGTTTGTTCTTCTCTTATATATTTATTTAGCTTGGCACAAGGTATCAAATAAAATAAGGTCACAGATTAATTATACATGTAAAACTATTGAGTAGTTATGGCTTTCTTATTCGTACACTGAATATGAATGATGAATGAAGTTATATTGGCATAATTAAAGCTAGCTATATTTGTAAGTCTAGGTATCTTCAAAGAAGCATAGTTGGGCTCTTATATCATTGATGATGCTAATTATAAGAGACTCTAACTTTGTCAATTTTAATAGAGTTATGAGCACACATGATAAAAATTTAGTTTTCAATATGTTATTCCCTGTTGAAGTCTACTTAATAGACAGCTGCTGGCTTTTTAAATCAATTCCAAGAGAAGTATAGTATCTTCATTAATGTAAGAGAAAACAGAGCATGTTACTGAAAATGAAACGGCAGAAGCCAGGATTTCCATAAGCTATTTTTAGCAGATTGAAAAACATGAAATTTGGCTCAATTTCTCTTTGAGAACATGCATTTTATCTATCAGTCATTATCCTTCATGAAGTGTATGGCTGCATGAGGCACAGCCCACAATATGAACTTTGCCTGAGGCACAGACAGAGCTCACATCCACATAGGAAACATGCTGTGTATTATTTGAGGGCAGAGAATATCAATGACTCCAGGTATGTCTCCATTCTTCTTGAAGTATCGGTGCACTAAATGGGCACAAAACATTGTATTATTGTCTATCAGGTAAAAACCTTCAGGTAAGTTCCAATAGTGGCCAAGGAAATGGCAAGAAGATAAAAAACAGAATTAACCTACTATTTTGTAGGCAACTATTAAGATTGTTTAGGATTTTTCTTATATTAATTCACATAAATGTCAATATGAGGCCTATAAAATTTTGCAACATAGAGGAAGAAAACTTCATAATATTGCAGTAGGAAAGTATACTTTTGTACAAGATCTGCTAGAAATTAAAGAAGCTAGTTTGACACAATTGTTTTTTTCTCTTAAAAAAAGAATATACAGTACACTATGAAAAAAGTTATGAAGACTGAGAGCAAAGTAAGAATAGTCATCTGAATAACATATGAGAATAATACAGCTAAAGATTAATACAGGAGAAGAAATAAAATCTCCATTAGAAGCAATTAGTAGAATGAGTATAAAAGTCAAAATTGTGATGTGAAGAATAAATATGGAAGAGTTTTACTAAACATAAAGGCAATAGTAAAAATGAGAGGTTATTAAAAAGGAGAGTCAACAAACTGCTAACATGGATTACTAAATAAAACCAAAACAAATGCTAAAGAATTATAATAGAAGTTAAAATATATATAAGTCAATTTTTAAGTTGTATAAGACATTTAAAATTATAATTTGAAATTGTGAGACCAATATTAATGTATTTAATTCACTATCTTGAGCTTAAAATATTTTTTAAAAAATAAAAATAAAGATTACTATAGAATAAGACTTGTTCTCTTCAAAGTTCAATGCCAAAAAGAACAAGAAGTACAACATCTATTGACTTTTGACAGAAAAATAAAATAGATTAACAAATAGTGCTGAGGTTATACTTTTACATAGGCAAAGACAAGGAAAATTGTAATATATATTACAATTTAATTTTTAAGTTTTTGAGAATAGAAGAGAAAGAAAGGTCAGTATCACTTTGGGTACTTGAAAGTGTAATATATTAACAGACATGAATTATTTTGAAACCATGCATTTTATAATAAACCATGTCCAGTAATACACAAAATCATTAAGATGACAAAACTTAGTGTTTGTGTATTTAAATACTTCTGCCTTATCGGCATATACCAACTTTGTATTTGGGTTTTTGTTACGTAACCTGAAAAATGAGCAGTTAAAACCAAGTACTGGGACAAACCACCAAGTCAAAATAGAAGTTTATGTGAAGAATGTATCAATGAGTCTACATGCAACTGCCCTGGGGGGTCAGTATCACATTTAAGAGTATAAATTTTAAATGTAAAATTTGAATTTTCCCAAAGAATACTTATCCATTATTTTTTCTGGAAACAACTTTTATTTGCTTTACATTTTTGGTGCAGTTAATAGCAAATTAGTCATTATTATAGAAAATATGCTATCGATTATATAAAAAGAGAAATATTTATGTTCAAAAGTAACAATTTCAAGACTGTCTTCACAAGCTGAATGTACTCATGTCAGGAATGATTTTCTTCACAGACTGGTGGAATTGACTAGATTGCGATATTGTTGAAGGGAATAAAGAAAACATATTCATTATTAAAACAATCACCTTTATTAAATAAGTTAGATTTTTGATAGAAAACATTTATGTTACCTTTATATGTGTTTAAATGTAAGCAGATGGTGTGTATGGATCTATCTGTACACAGCAGTGAAATGAGTGTCATGCAGTTATTGTATTTAACACAGTTTGATACTTGCTTCCTGGGTGAGTTTGCAGGCTCTAGTAATGAGGCATATTGCTCTGAATACTTAGCGTCGATGAGAAGTAGTGATTATCTCCATTTTCTTGGGTATTTTAAAATTTTTTCATAATAAAAGGTAGCATTCTTTCACTGAAAACAATAATATATATCTTAAGCTTATTTATGTCAATGTGTATACTTTAAACTTCACTATGCGGAGGCCAAGTAAAATGCTTTATGCTTCTGGCATCTGGATTTTCACTTAATTTGTGGCTGTTTTCTCCATATATTTCTGATTGACATGGTAATAGCAGGAAGAGCACTTACATTTTCCGTCTTTTGTCTCATTGAGTATCTGAATAAATGCATTTTACTATTCCCCCGCCCCCAATGGGATATATCATTACCAGTTGTATTTGATATTTCAACAGGTTACAAAAGTCATAAAATTGTTCAAAAGCAACGTATCCATTTGTGTCAAGTGTTGACTCCATAGCTAGCTCCTGTATAGATGGATAGAGCACTATAATTTCAACACCAACAATTGTAACAAATTTGTAAGTAAGAAAAAAGATACAGCACATTTATTAGAATTTATTGTTTTAAATTGTAAATAATAGTTACAAATTTTAGATATTACTTAAGAATAGATTTAGGATAAAATATCCTATTAATCTATGCATCACTGAGTATATGCCTTTTTATTCTAAAGCAAAAATAACAAAGCAAAATTTATATATTTATATGACATATTCTCAGCTTTTCTAAAATAATTTATATTTTAAAATTCAGTTTTACATCACTTCTTAGAGAAAGTTCTTATCATTTTACTGATTTCGGGCTCTCACTGTTGTGGCTTCTCCCGTTGCGGAGCACAGGCTCCGGACGCGCAGGCTCAGCGGCCATGGCTCACGGGCCCAGCCGCTCCCTGGCATGTGGAATCTTCTCGGACTGGGGCACGAACCCGTGTCCCCTGCATCGGCAGGTGGACTCTCAACAACTGCGACACCACCAGGGAAGCCCCATTTTACTGATTTTTCTTCATTCTGTCACTTGTAGGCAGTTACTAAATATCATAGTATACCTAATTGTATAAGCTCAGAATTGTCTAAAAAGAATAGCAGGGATTCACAGCAGGCTACTTCATTTGCTTGAGTAGCTCAAATTTTAAAAGTTGTAAGAGACCAAAAGTATCAGTATTAAGAGGTCAAACTGTGGACAATGCCAAATAACACACCACTGAGTTTAAACGCACTTTACTTGTAAAATGAATGACATTTTGAGAAAATAAGCTAAACTTCATGAAAATAGTTTGAGAAAGTCTCCATTTCAAGCCACTTAACTATACAAATAAGGCCAACAATCAATAAATTGCATTATCTGATTCAGCCCCAGAAATTACAGGATGTTTATAAAATGAAAATTAACTAATTCCTGATACAAAAGTTTCACATTTTCTAATCAATTGATCAAAATAAAATGTTAAAGTTACACATAGAAATACTTATAAATTTGGTCACATGTAATATATATCTTATTTTTGTTTTATTGAAAAAATATGATTTTTCCTTCCTTTAGACATGTTAAAATGATTATTCAATTTGATACATTTAATTTTACTTAACTTCATTTAATTTTGGTATTGATAAAATAACTTATTGGAAAATTTTACCTAGACATGTAGTTTAAGTATTTTTTAAGTTACCTGAATACCATGATATTAGAAATACTAAGTTATAGGACAAACCAAGCAGTATTATTTGTTTATGACTGGATTTCTCTCAGTTTCCCTGCTGTGGGCATTCAGAGGAAGACACTGCCCAGTGCCATTTGCTCTCAATCCACACATTCTCTCTACGGTAGGTCTGCCTGCCGATGCAGGGGACACGGGTTCGTGTCCCAGTCTGGGAAGATCCCACATGCCGCAGAGCGGCTAGGCCCGTGAGCCATGGCCGCTGAGTCTGCGCATCCGGAGTCTGTGCTCCGCAATGGGAGAGGCTACAGCTTTCCATCTAAGAAAATGAGATGGTCTGAAGAATCCTCTACTCCTCAAGTTATTGAACACCAAAATCACAAAATTGAATTCATATTAGTAAGAGAATAAACATTCTCTTTTTATAAAATCTATGGTAAACTGTAAATAATCAAGATGTCACATAAATGGAGAAATGTAAATTATTTCTGCATTTAAAAAAAAAGAATTTATTTTGATTTTAACATTGATACAGGAACCATTTAAAGCATTATTGATGAGTACTTATATACTTCATTTATTCATTTATTCACTCACTCATCCAATAGATAATTATTAGTAGATAATCAATTATTATGCATACTATTTTTTAGACATGGTAGTATTTTGGGGAAAGTGATTAGGGGAATCACAGATAAACAAAGAGAGAGTCTGCCTTCAGGGAGCTAAACGTTTACTGGGGGAGACTACAAAAAACAACAAAAAAGGGAAGGTCTAGTCTAATGCCTGTGTCACTGTGCTGTGAAGGAAAACAGTACAGTGGCAGGAGGGGAGTGAGGTGGTGGGTGGTAGCTATTTAGATTAATTGATAAGGGAGAACTCTAAGGAGTGACAGGTGAGCAGAGATCTAGAAACAGTGATGGAGGTAACTATGTGAAGAGTAAGAGGAAGAAACTTTTAGGCAGAGAGAGCCTCAAGCACAACAATCTTGAGGTAAGCAGGGACCATGTCTCGTAAGGTCTATAGGCCCCAGTTACAACCATGATTTACCAAATGCTAATTAGGACACTTAGACTTTTGTCCACTTGACCTAGAACATTTTGTTTATACAGATCAAGCAAGAATCTATGAGGCTTCCCCTCTATTTCAGTTCCAGGAACACCATGATCAACTAGCCAGTGCCATAGGTCTGTAGGAAGCAGACAATTCTGACTGCTGCTTTGACTTCTTGCCATCATGACAAACATGACCACCTTGTCTTTGGTGATTGAGTTTCACCACTTGACCCCTGTCACCCTGAACTCTAATTACTTTCACTGTATTTAGATTTCTCACTTTAGTAACTACAATTCCCCCACTTAGGTGTAGCTTGCAGAGAAGGTCTTCAAGGATGCCAGGAACCTCATCACAAATTTATTTCTCACTATCATGGCAAAGGTATATCCTCTGGACCCTCCCATGGTAAATAAGCAGGTCTTAAATGACAAATCCTCTTTCACATTCCAATCTCCCTAAGCCTTCAAATACTTCCCTCTACATTAAACCAAGGCAGGTGAGGCATTTCCAACTCACTCACTGTGGACCCCCGTTTTGGGGGTCCATGTTTCAGCAGGCAGCCAAACACACTGCTAGAGCCCTTTCTATCTCCCCAGCTGTAGCATGAAAGGCAAAATTTCTGCTTAGTGAGCCCATATCAATACATTTGGCCTGATCCCCATGTAATATTTGTTCTGCCATTATCCCACAACCTCAATGTCCTTCTCATATATATTCCCTGGATTTCTCTCTGTGTAAATTAGAAAACTCAAGTACTTCTTTTGGAGTATAGTAGGTCACCCTTGCCACCTCACCTTTAGGGCCTGCTGTGACTAGAGTCTAGTTATAGGCCCAGAAGTGAAGAGGGGTGGAGGGGGTAGGTTCTGAAGAGAATCAGCATTGTCATCGGTGACAACTCTCTCAGGAAACCGTTACTATTTCCTCAGACAATGCAGAGTTAATTCCCTCAGAAGGAGTGGAGAGTCCCCACACTGAGGGAAAAGAAGACTCTCCTACTTGGAGCGGAGAAGTCTCTTCCCCTGGGAAAGAAGAGTCATTAGGATTTAGGGACTCTGTGTTCCCAGCTTCCTCAGGGTCTTCCCACACATCCTCATCCCCCTTTCAGCATCCCATTCCTTCCCATCATGGCCTTCATGTTCACACTGGGAGTTCAACTTGTACTGTAATTCTGCTGGTCACAGGACGAGATTCTGTATTTGATTTTCAGCAGTCTTAGCCCTGTGGTGACAGGACATAAGGGTCTCCTTCAGGGCACATGTAGATGTTTTCAGGTCATTTATGTAGAACTTGATCTGAGAATTTGAATCCTGAATCTCATCCTCTTCTTTCCCCACTTTGTCCAGCAACAATTAGGAACAACCTCATTATATTCATTCATTTGAGCAAAATGTTTGGAAGTACTGTATTCACAGTCCCCCATATCCTTGCTTCTTATACATGATTGATTAGGAATATCCAAGTGATAGTTTGCTTATCTTCGGTGCCAGATCCCATCATGGACTCTCTGTGCTCTCTTTACTACTGAAAATAAAGTCATCGGCATTTTTAAATCTTGATTAGAGAGATAATTTCAGATACCTCAGAACAAATTTTTAAAAATTCATCTTTAAAATTCTGTTCCTCTAGAACCACTTTCAGTACCAAAATATGCATTAGGATTCCCCAGAGAAACAAAACCAATGGGAGAGTTATAGACATAGATATAGATATATAAAGATATTAATTGTAAGGATTAAGGAGGCTGACAAGTCTGGAGAGCTGCAGTGAGTATGAACCTGTGTGGAGAATACATTAATATATTGTGCCTTTATGTCATATTGAACAAATGTGAAATTAACCTTCATTGATAAAAAAAACTAGAGTCAGTATCCAAACCATCTTGGCATGAAAAAGTATAGCTGTACAAGAAGAACTAATTTTATGGATAAATAAATGTTGCATATTGATGTGAGCTGCCCAATCCAGCATATGCGTTAGATTGAGGTTTATGCAGCCCAACGTAAACACTTGCACGTAAGATGGGAGATTTATTTTTATTTTTCTAAAATTTTATTTATTTATTTTTGGCTGTGTTGGGTCTTTGTTGCTGTGCGTGAGCTTTCTCTAGTTGCAGTGAGTGGGGGCTACTCTTCCTTGTGGTGCGCGGGCTTCTCATTGCGGTGGCTTCTCTTGTTGCCTAGCACGGGCTCTAGGCGTGAGGGCTCAGTAGTTGTGTGGCTCATGGGCTTAGTTGCTCTGTGGCATGTGGGATCTTCCTGACCAAGGATAAAACCTGTGTCCCCTGCTTTGGCAGGTGGATTCTTAACCACTGTGCCACCTGGGAAACCATGGGGGGGGGGGGGGGGGGAATTTAGTTTTAGCAGAGCATCCTGATCATGGCTGGTAATCATTGTACTGTAATCTGATAGGAACATATGCCCATCAGGAAGTTTGGATGCAGGAAAGGAGATTTTATTAAACAATAATAAGGTATAGCACATAGTCTCATGAAGACCAGACATCTGCTGGCTGACCTACGAGAAACTCAAAAAGCACCAAACCTGTAATAAATAATCAGGCCTGCATGCCACGAGTTCTGTCAGTGCTTGTTGCAAATTATAGAAACACACATGTCTGCCTGGTGCTTGCTTGGAGATTGCATCCATCTCATTCATTTTCCTCCTCAGGTTACTGACTTCTGAATCTAGGTCTCACTGGGACACCTACCTTGTAGAGCTGAGTCATGTGCAAATACCTAAAGAGCAAGGTACTCTGGGAAGTGGAACACATCATGTGGGGGATTATAAAATGCAGGAAGTATGTTCAAAGGTTGACTAGAGACTGCATCTGGATTATTGAGTAGAATCTGGTTGCCTTCTTTCAGAGCTGATGCTGACACACAGCTTATGGAGTCAGGGCAGGATGAGCAGGGTGATGACAGTCTGAATAATGATCAACAGGCTTACTTGGAGATGCTATTTGCCTTCACATTTTGTAATTGTTAAACTTTTTAAACTGTTAAAATATTTGTAATATGAAGAATAAGGTAAGTGATTATAAATTCTGAAGCCAGAACTGTAATAAAGTTACCAATTTGATTCAGTTTTTTAAAGTTTTATAAGAAATAAATCTGACCATTAATAGAATGTTATAAATATAAAATAAAATTTTATAAAAAGATTTTAACATCTTTTTAAAAACTGACTTTGAAAATTCTACATGCTAAGCTATAGAAATGTCTAGCAACTAACTTCTCTCTCTCCAGATAAAATGATGTTCTACCTCTTTCTAAATAATGAGCATGATATAATGCCCACAAAATCCCAGTTTGATTTAGTTCCAGGATGTTGAGTGTGAGATGTTTTGTTTCCAGTGTCAATAACTGTCGTAACTCAGGTTCTGTGCTTTTATAACCTTCCCACACTTCTCCTTATCTTCAGATCTTTGCTCCTGTGATTACCTCCTATCCTTTTCCATGACTATTTTGTATTAGTCTTTTAGTATAAGCTTTCTCAAATAAATTTTAGACGAGTAGGGGAAATCAGAGGATATAAATTATGCATAAATAGCATAAATGTTAGATGTTTTCTTACTCTAAGAAGAATATTTAAATACATAATGTTCACAATCTTTTCCAAATCTGAGAATAATCCATTATTTTTATTATACAATCTAATCCAAAACCATGATTTACCTAGAAAATGTTATCTATTTGATAATTTGGTAGGAACAGACTCAAACATGTTAAGGAATCAATGTCAGTTACATATTTTCAATCTATTTCACACATATATTTGCAAATATTTTTTCATGATTATTCCTAACACCAGTAGGTACTTTCATAGGTATTTGTTTCAAAAATTATAATTTATTAACTATCCCTTAAACTTACATGTTATAGACAAGACTTTCAGTTTATGAAATATGCAAGGTATCATTCCTGAATGTAAGATCTTATTATATTAGCCAATATCCTGTGTATAATAAGGCATAACAATGTATTCTCTGTGTGTGTGTGAGTGTGTGTGTGGATGTGTGTGTGTGTGTGTGTGATAGGGAGTGCTTTTTCTATTAGGTTAATTTCAATGTCATGGTCTTCTTTTGAATGGTTAAGGATTTGACAGAGAAACCATTCATTCCTTCTTTCATGAAGAGTTTGGATAACACAATTAAAAATATTCCATAATTTGTAGAAAGTGTCTTTTTGTTTTATTGTTTTGATCTTAGGGTTTGGGTATTTAGATCCTCAAATACTTATCCTGGATCAGAATTCAGCTGGATACATGATAGGTACCAAAGGGGATTGTTAGAAATGTATCCTGTGCTGTATCCAGAAAAATTATGACTTATTCTGTCTGGGATGAAGTCTCATTGGTAAACACTACTTTGATGGCTGCATACCTCTCCTATAGATATTGTACTATGGTTATGGCTAATCAATTATTTTGCCAAGTTTGGGCAAGGATGCTCTCATAGCATCCTTTCATTTTTATCTAATTAGCCATTTTCCCCACCTATAATTATTATCTTTCTTTGGAAAATTATTATAATGTAGAAAATATAGAAAGAATAAGATTAAATATTTATGGTAAATATTTATTTAATAATAATTTAAAATTTGAGCTTTTATAGTCTCACATAAAGCACAAGTAGGCCATGCTTCCAAATCGGCACTTCAAGATCATAAGTGCTCCCAAAAATCCAAGCTTGCAGTAATGCCTGCTGAGGCATGTGCAGAAAATTTCCGGAAGAAGCAAAACTTGTTAAAAAAAAAAAATAGGGCTTAATTCCACATTGTTACACGTATGATCTATGTTTCTGTGATTATATCAAGGTAAATAGATATAAAATTATAAAATGTAATGTCAAAAACTTTGTATTTTAAACTAATATCATACGAAGCTTAAATAGGAAATAATTTACTGGGTAATTTTTCACATGTTCACTTCTTTCTTTGAATGCATGCTGCTACTAACGTAGATTTAAATAGTTTATGCAATCTGTTAGTATAAATAAAGTAAAATTATTTTATTCTTATTTTATTTCTGTAGATTTAAAATGTGAATGAAGCAAGCTACTTAATTTTTCAGTCCTTTATGAATCCTTAGAGTGTAAAATGCAATGCAATCTGTATTGCATTGAATATTAAGGGAGTGATATATTGTTGCTTGTAAATAATAATAAGGTAATAAATATATTATTTCAGAAATAAAAGAAATTTATATGGACACCTATGCTAATGTAGTAATTTTTTTTTAATACCAAAGTCTTTTGTTTTAGAATGCTAATGTGAGAATATTATGAATTCTCTTTACATTATCAATAATGGGCAAAATTATGGCAAAGAGTCTATTGGATAGCTTCTCAGTGCTAACAGAATAATACCTTCAAATACAATGAAAGACATATTATGTATGAGTGAAGGAAAAATAAACCCCTTAATGACATAAATAAAGGAAATCTATAAAGTTTATAAAGTACATTGATAATAATTGGAATAAACTATAACTTATAAACAAATTATAGACTAGATATTTCTAAAACTTAGGTCACTTTAAGTATCTTCTATTTTTCATTGATTTCACTAATAAAAGTGAAATATTCTTCAAAATAAAATAACCAAAAGCTCTCATCAAATTTGCAATTTTAAAATGTTTAAGGAGACAATGAAGTACTTATATGTTGAGGTCCATTTATTTTCTAAACTTTGGGGGTTATTTACTTCTAAGAGAATGTCTATGTACACCAAGAGTCTGGCTAGTTTAAAAAAATATGTTTATTCTTTACCTGTTTAAAAGTAGTGAAAACAATTTGCGTTCAAATATAGCTGTGAATTTGGAGACATGAGGTAACTTCAGTGTTTGATAGGAGAAGCATTTATTAATTAACATTTATTCATATCTTTGCCTTATGAAGGAGTTCTGTTTTTTATCAGATATTTTCATGCATATGAGCAACACTCTCCATATTTAATTTCTGAATCATTACAATGTTTAAAAGTTGCTTTCTCACCCATTACAAAACTAAATTATCTACTTTGTATGTGCTTTCATTATTTACCATTCCTTTTCGTTTTATAATAGACCTTAGAGTTATAAAATGGATTTAGAATAATATAATATTGATGAAGGAGGAAATGGATTCATGAGTATGCCATGATTATGGACAGTTACTCAGTAGGTACAACCACCTAATTATCCTCTTTATATGGGAGTCTCTTTAAAATTTTAAAGGTATTATTTAAATTTAAAAATAGCCTGCATGTTCTGAGAGGCTATATTAAGGATAGGAAGGTAAATCATTGAAAGACGAAAATAAGGAATTGATCTAACCATATTTGTTCAAAAATGATTCCTTCGTCTGCAAGTACAAGGGATGCATTAGTGAGTGGCAAGATTGGAAGTTGAGAAACAAGTCAGGGACTATTCTAATAGTTCAGACGAGATACCAAATATTTTGGATTAATGTGGTAGAAGTGAACACATTAAAGAGATAGTTAAGGGGTCTTGTCAACAAAACTGATGAGTGAGGAGACAGTGGTGCTAATTAGTATGGTTAAATATGGATCAGTTCCATAACTTCTTATTTGGTCTCCATATTCGTAGACTTTCCCCATTCTAATGTCCTCTTCAGTGAGTAGACAGTTTGATGTTTTAATGAAAATGACATTGAAAGCATGTTAAATATATTCCTTTAAAACAATCTCCTCTGTTTTAATAAAATAAACTTAAAAACCTAAAAATATATAGCTACATTTACTTTAATGAATCTAAATAGTGCCTCTCCAGCATGCATTGTATACCCTTAAATAGATTTGGAGTTTGGCATTTTATCTAACTCTGAAAAAGTAACACATAGACATTTGTATTCAGTATAGAACTATCTATAGAATTCAAAACCACTCTTGCCTTTCCCAAATGGTAATTACATCTTGTACATTTGAGCTCTCACTAACAAGTAACAACATGTCATTTTCTAAGTGAATGAGTTAATGCATTTCTGGTTTGAGATAGATCACTGAATGTTATATATGACCCCACTTTTAATTGGAGAATACATTATATTCAATAGTGCATTCATTATTCAATAATTCAGTAATTCATTTCCTAATCATTACATTTGATTATTAAGTATGTGCTTGACATTGTCTGATATGTAATGTATTGGCAAAAATAATTATGAATAAATTGATGATGATCAATAATACTAGAATTCTTCAGTTGCAAGTAATACAAATTCCCCTGGATAATTTAAGAACAGGTAAGTTATGGGAAAGATATAATAAGCTATCAGAACTTACAGAAAGGCTTGGGAAAAACTCCTGAACACTATTTAGAACTGAGCCAGGTACAGAGATCCAGGTACTGGACACAAGATGGGTTTCAGGAAAGGGGCAGTCTACCCTTTCTTTGTACCTTATCAGAATCAGACTCTTGGGAGGAAATCTCTGACAGAAGAGCTTAATCCACTGGCCATGGGAGAACATGTCTCTGATGTCTCAACAAATCATGTTCTATTGGAAGAGAATTCCTCAAAATAATGTTGTTCAGAAGGGGCTATGGAGTGCTTCATAGCCAGGAAACAGGAAACATTTTGTATACTGCTAAAACAACTCTATTATATTAGTATGTCAGATTAACTATTTAACAGAGCTAAAGAAATAAAAGCATTAAAATTTTGAAAATGGATAAATTTTGACATTACACTTATTGGAGAAAGAATGCGGTACACACAGATTAGAATAAAAAAATCTTAGACTCAAATCATGCCTTTAAAACTTATAACAGTTTGATTTGGGGCAAATAACCTTTCTCTATATTTCTTTACAGATAAATATTTTAGATAAATAATATGTGTTTTATCTTATTCATTATCATATGAGTATTAAATACAACAGTCTGCAAGAAAAACCTTTTGTTAAGCACCATGAAAACCATAATTGAGTTGATATTACTTTAAAGCTAACATGTCAGACTTTTATTATACATAAAATATCATTTTAGAGTATTCTGGATATTTGCTACCTTAGCATTCAGTTACAGAAGAATGGTGAACACAGGAACACACATGGATATGGTCTGTCTTTTTTTGTTATTTTTGTGCTCAGCTAGAAAATATCTTGATTACATGCAAAAATTATATCTATATCTATCTATAGGTTTTCAAAATGCAGAAACTTTAAAAATAACAAATATATATCTCTTATCAAAATACAGAAACTGAAAATAACCATTAGCTGAACTTCATTTTTTTGATTCCACAATATAGCAAAAGGCAATGTACAATATAATCTAACAGAACCTGAATGATATAGATAAGATTTTCTGTTCTTAAAATAATCTTAATGCATTTTGAAATGTAGTTCTACATTTTTTAAGGCTCAGTGAAGTGCAAAGGTCTCCAAGTAAAGTAACTCCCAAGAATGATTGTAGTACTCAGTAACTCGAAGACCTAGATTAAGTATAACCTCTCAGATATTAGATAAGAGAAAGTAAATAGAAATATAATATTTGGAAAGAACAAATGACTTGGTGGAGTAAAGGTAGTGACCATTTTCTAATGGTCCTTATAGGAAAATATTTTGATAGAAGTCCTGCTTCGACTTTTTCTTTCCTTACATTTTGTCCTTGGGTCCTTTGGGGCATTTTTTATTTATTGTTCTAAAAGTATACTTAGAGCATATATTGCATTAAGGAAACCATAGTGAGTATTTTGTGGCATAATGCTCTTAAGCATGTATTATGCACTTTAGAAAAACTATAATAAATCAAACAGGTAAAATATGAAAATAAATAATCAACAAATTAATATATTATCACTGCCATGAGAGGCAGTGATATTATATTAATGGAGTTTAAACAGAGACAATTTTTAATGAGAGAGAGGAATGAAAGCATTACGAAGGAAGTGGCATTTTGGTGAGGTCTTGAAATGTCGATAAGCCTTAGAAACAATGAAATAAGAAGGAAGAGATGGCTCAGAGAGGTGAAAGAACAGACACACAGACCTCTGTGTGGTAAAGTAGAGCAAATATTCAGGGATCTGCAGGTAGATCTTTGGAACTGATTAATCAGTAGAAATCTGCCATCCACCACGTTAACTATATCTATGATCAACAGTCACAGCGAGATGATGTGAGCAGCCCATCACTCTCTACATGAGGCAGAGCTGGAGTGCTGCCCACGTATCCCAGTTCTAAACCACCATTAATTTTTCTGCACTTTTGATCCAATTTTAAAACACTTGAAAATTAGTGGGAGAGCATTCCCACTAATAGTAGCAAAAATGGAAAGGTATGTTGAGTTGAGCCTTAATTCCTTGCAAAATTTGGTCATTTTTACTGATCAGTCATAGGAAGTCCAAGAGATTTTGGATAATTGACAATTTTGACTTTGCATGTGTTTGGAGTTGGCTTTGTTTTGTTTTCATTTTCTGACATTAAAAATGAATTTTTCATTTTTCCTTAGTACTATTTGATGTTTTAATTCCTACATGGTCACTTTACTATCTAAATTTACATTCACGTAGAAAAACACATCAACCATTTTTAAATAATTTATTGAATCTCTCTCTCTCAGGATACGATATTTTATGCTGTGGTACACAAAGACAAAATCTCAGCAGATTAACACCACAGACATTTAGTTCTCGCTGTAAATCAGTGGGAAGCTCTCAGGCAGCTTTCTCCTACTTAATGGCTTGATATTCCCAGCTGCCACACTGTATTACACCTCCATTTGTTACCGGTGAGGAAGAAGAAGACAGGGACCAGGCAGTGACTCTTAAATGCTTCTATCCTGAAATGAAGCACATTTCCCCTCACTTTTTGTTGACCAAAGAAAATCTCAAGTGACCTCATCTTACTTCAAGGGGGCATATGCATAAAAGAAAAGAAACAAGTAAGGTAGTAATAATGTCTACCACCTATAAGTTATTGTCTTTAATTTTTATTTATGGACATATTTAAGTTATTCAAATTCCCCTTTATTGTCTTACATAGATGTGTGATATCAGTTATCAGGTACCTAGAACATCATAAAAGTTAATTATTTCTATCTTCCTCCCAAGTTTGCATTTCTTACATGCAGAATTTTCCTACTTCTATCAATTTATGTGTTTTTTTTTTTAAGATTTCTTTACAGGAGATTTTCAAAATTATGTCATTTCATAAATGATTTATTAATTTTAGTTAATTTCAAATGGTGAAAAAAAAAAGCAGAGGAAGTGTTTCTTAACTTTTGGCCTTAAGTATATAGTAGATTCACGTTTTGAGAAACTCAGTATACATTTTGTTATATCTCCTACGTGGTCACACTTATATTAACACTCATTTGTCATATTCTGCCAAAAAATTATTTGTAAGTACCAGTAGATCCAGACCATTGCTTTAATAATACCCGGTAGGAGTTTTATTAGTTTTTGACCTGCGCAAGCAAGACATTTTTCACAATCCTCAAAATTACTTATTGGTCAGAATACATATCTCCCTCCCCGCCACCAATACCTGGGTCATATACTGCAACAACATTTACAGGGAAACATTTTTTCTCTTTTGAGATTAAAATAAAACTAACATACACATTAGACAATGCAAATGTTCACTGTGCTAGAAATCAAAATTCCACATGAAACACGTTTCCACAGAAAGCAATGCAAATTTTCAGAAGAGGTTCACCTACATCCCAGGCAAACTTAAAATTGGGAAAATTGTGGACTAAATAACTTTGAAAGTGCAACTTTTTCCTCCAATGCATCAGCCCTTCTTCCTTGTTTCAGTCCATTTTAAATTATTTTTTCCACTGTTAAATTACAACCATGTTTTATTCTATAACTGACTTCAAAATGATGTCCATGTAAATGACAGCACTCATCTTTAACTTGAAGGTAATTTTGCCAAAGTAATTCAAGTGATATACTCGCTCACTAATGTTTGAATATTATGGGCATGGTTTACTTAAAAATGTGTAAATTAGTATGTTTTCCTTTTCAAAAGTGAAGTTGAAATGAAACCATATTAATATCTTTACTAAAATGTTACTTCGTGCTGTAAAAATGTGTGACTTCGCTTTTTGTACCATTTCAAATGACCAGGGTCTTTAATTTCAGAAGGAAAACAATACTATAATAAACAAACAGGTTATTCGGCATGACACTAAATGTCGCTTACATGAACAGCTCTACATAACTTTCAACTATTTTTGGCAGTAATAAATTGGGAGGGTCTTTAAAATATTAAAATTCTGTACTACATTCTACCTTTTACACAGTCTTGTTTTCAAGGATATTACAGATTTAACAATTCTTTCTGTAACTTGAAAATCTAACACTATAGTTCCACTTCTATCAATTTCTTGTTGTACCAAACTTTGAAAAAGATTTCTCTATCAGATACTCAAAAGGTAGGCATTTTGATACTTATAATTAATATTCCATCCCGTTCAACCAGCAACCTTGCTACATAACCAGATGCCAGATGTCATTAGAACTGTTTCCACTCCATCCTGCATAAACTGAATTCTTTGCTGCTTCTTATATCTTAACTTGGGACTTCTTTACTTTATTAAAGAGATGGAGGTGTAATGTTTATGTTCTGATTAAAGGTGCTTAATCACACCTGTTTTATCTCCCTCAAAAAACTCATCTTTAAATCAACAGGCAGACTAGGGTGTGTGTGTTTGTGTTTGTGTGTGTGTGTGTGTGTGTGTGTGTGTGTGTGTGTGTGTGTGTGTGTTATAGAGGATTGAATAGGAAGAGCAATGCTTAACTGCCCAAATAATTTGAAAAATGTTCTAAGAGATCAAAGTAAATCTCTCTATCAAAAGAAATGCTACCTTTGTATATGTTTTAAAGGCTTCTTTTCAGCAACATTTCTTAGAACTTGTGACATTCTCATGTGACTTTATAGATATAAAGAAACTTTAAGCTTCCTACCTTAAGATTTCTTTTAAATCCTCTTAATCTTTTCAGTGAGATTAAGTTTTACTGAGAATGGATTCTGAGAGAGTAGCATTTATTTTGTGGTGCAGGGGTTACCTGGAAAATCAGAGAAAAAAATAGGATGTTAGAAATTTCAATAATAACTAACAAATAAAAGGGTTTCTACTTACATTTTTATACCCACGTATACCTACTTGTTTGAAGTACCATTATTTTAACCAGAATTCTCTATTGCTTATACTTTCATGAATCTACTTCACAAACATAATTGTGGTCCAAAATGATTTCTCTTCTGAAGACTCTTCTACATTGTAGCAAATTAATATACTGTTTTTAGAATAATTTTAATGATGGGAGTCATTCACAGAAAAGAGTAAATTACACACAGTAATGTACTCTTATGTGACACATCAGAACATTGCATTTTAAAAACACTTCAAATGCATAAAAAATTGCAATATATTAGCATTTTTCTACTACGTCATAAAATTAATAAAGGAAATAACCTTGAATCACTAATGCCAAAATGAAGTTAGGTGACTTTTTTTTTTTTTTTTTGCGGTACGCAGGCCTCTCACTGTTGTGGCCTCTCCCGTTGCAGAGCACAGGCTCCTGACACGCAGGCTCAGCAGCCATGGCTCACAGGCCCAGCCGCTCTGCGGCATGTGGGATCCTCCCGGACCGGGGCAAGAACCCGTGTCCCCTGCATCGGCAGGCGGACTCTCAACCACTGTGCCACCAGGGAAACCCCTAGGTGATATTTTATGCTTTTTGTACATATTTTAGTGTAACAAAAAGGCAGATACTGCAATGTTATATTCTTTTACAATGAAGAAATAGATACAGCATATATAATCTGAAATAAATAAGACAGGATAAGAAAATTTGTTCAAAGTCCTGTGCCAGATCAAAAAATTATAGATTTTTTATATAGAATTCAATAGCAAGGGATTCAGTACAAATATACTCAAGCTATATTCAATCTTTGTCTTTAGTTTCCAGTGGTTTCTTTTTTATATGTCTGGCATGGTTATTTTTGGTTTTCATTTTGTTTAATGTTTTATTATTTGGAGTTCCCAGCATTTCTTGAATTTGTAGATTTACATATTTCAGCATAGTGGGGACTTTTTCAGCCATTCTTTTTCTTTTCTTTTCTTTTCTTTTTTTTTTTTTTCTTTCTTTTCTTTTTTTTAGTACTGTATTCTTTGTCTTCTTTTTCTGGGACTCTGATGGCACAAATATTAATACTTTTGTCACTGTCCCATAAGACTGTGATGCTCTACTCATCTTTTTTTCACTACTTTTTCTCTCTTTATTCAGATGTACAATTTCTACTAATCTATGTTCCAGTTCACTGACTCTTTTCTTTGTCGTCCTCGTTCTGAATTAAGCCCACTCAGTGAAAATTTTTATTTCAGTTATTTCATTTTTCAGTTGTAAAATTTCTATTTGATTCATCTTTATAACTTTCATTTCTTTGCTTAGATTTTATGTTTCCATTAGTTTTAGTAGTTTTCATTACTACTTAGTAGAGCATATTTTAATGGCTGCTTTAAAGTCTTTGTCAGATAAATCCAACATCTCAACATTGGTATCTGTTGATTGGATTTTCTAATGTGAGTTGAGAATTTTTTTATTCTCTGTGTGCTGATTGTAGAGTGTATTCTGACCTTTTAAAATACTATGTATGAGATGCTGATCATATTTAAATACTGTTGAGAATATTGGTATTTTGTTTGTTTTAGCAAGCAGTTAATCAGTTTAAGTCTGGCCACAAGTTCCAACCTTCCTTCTGTGGGTTGTGTTTTTAATGTTCCTTCAGTTTTCAAAGGTTTGGTTGTATGATTCACACCAGTCCTGGATGAGAGCCACCTGTGTCCAAGCTGGGAGATAAGTGGTGCTCTGTTTATTATTTCAATTATGTTTGCCTTTGGTATGCTGAATAAGATCAGATCCACATCAATGCATCCCAGGGATGAGTCCAGGAATGCATTGAACATTTGATGAGGTCACCTTACTGACCTCCTCCTTCTCTGCCATCTCTCCTGTGCATTCTACTTTCCTGAAACTCCCCTTCTCATCCCTCTTGCCAGAAAGCCGAGGTGTAGTTACTGTGCTCTGCAGTGGGCAGTTACACTCGCACCTGGGACCAAGCAGCAAAAAGACAAAGAAGGAAAAATAACAACAATGGGAGTTGGTCCCACCCTCTTGGAATTGTTATTCTAGCAAACAGAAAGTAACCCTCCCTCAGAGATTTGGCTAATGCCAGCTACCCTTGCCAACAGCTTCTACCACCACCATGGAATTGTTTAGGGGCCCGGGTGCACACTAAAGAAGAAAAGCCAAAAAAAAAAAAAAACCAATGGGAACAAGCGTTTCTGTATTCTCTCTGAGCATTAGCAATCTCCCTCTCCTGTCTGAGTTGGAACTTGATTTCTTCTGTAGCTCTCCATATTTCCACCCCAGTGGCACACATTTCTCCCAGGCTGTGGACACCAGAGGGAAAATAATGGCATACCAGAGGGGGAAAAATACTCAGTTATTTTGGTGTTATTTTGAGTTGTGATCTTCTACCTTTTCTATTTTGTGAGGTGTCAGACAGCTTCTGCATGCTTTCTCTCTAGGTTTTATAGCTGTATTCAGTGGGAAAGACTGGATGGAATGTGATTATTCCTACTGCCTGGAGCCAGAGCTTGTTCCTTGTCATCTTCTTGAGAACAGTGTCTCTATCTTTATTTTTATATTCCCTACAAGCAATTAAATTCCATTTTTGTTGTTTTGAAATCCTAGGAATTTATAGCATTTTCAAAATATATGAAAACAATTTTGATCCTTTAGAATAGAATTTTTATCATTTGTGAGGATTTGCTCATTTCAAACAATATTTCATTGTTTTATATAATCTGATTGCACATCAATAATTTTTCTTTCTGGTGCAATTTTTTTTTGGAATGTATTTTCAATTAATTTTATTTTATTAGATACCTATTTCTTTAATTTTGTCTTTTTAATTTATTAAATATTTCATTTTTTTTCCATTTAATAGGCCTAAATATATCTGGATTTGCAATGCTATAACAGTATATGTTTGTCTATTTATACATATATTTTCCTTGTTTACATATATGTCAAGTCTAATTCTCTCTCCACTTTTTCTATTAGTGTTCATACTCTTGTCTATTCAAGAATTTTTTTCATATGCATTTAAAATTATATTAACCAACAATCTTCCCCACCTCCACATAAAAACCAAAACACTATTGGCATTATAACTTGAATTGCATGAAACTACATTAATGTGTGAGGCCTGAAATTATTACAATATTGAGTTTTTCCATACAGAAGCATAATCTGACATGGTCTGGTAGACTCTTAATTCTTTTGGATGTTGATTTCTTCCTTGGTCTTTAATATGAAAAAAGATTTATTTATTGGGCTAAGATATCTATCAATAATTTTGATAATGTGCATGAGTTTATACTCAAATTTGCCCATCTATATTGTTGACATTTGCATTATAAGAGTATTTGTATGATGTCACCTTATCTGCTTGAGATTCTTTCTTATGCCAGTTTGAGAATATGGTTGAAAATAAGTTGGGATAAAAAGTAGAACAGACAGTACATTTTCAGCCTTGGGTTCATTGTCACCTTGGAATCACTTTTATTAAGACACTATTACATTTCTTCCAAAAACTTTTAGTGAATAATATCCATGCTGCTCACTAGTGACCCCGGGGAGATCCATAAAGGATGGTGTGTTTTGGATGACAGTAGATGTCTTATAAATGTGGGAGCAATACAAATTGATGGTGTTTCTTCTCTTCGGCTGACAAGGAGATACACTTGATGTGCTTGTTCTAGGCTTAAATTTTAAGTCAAATTTGGCAGGAAAATAAAAATACAGGAACTGAGAGGGAGGCATTTCTATTGTGCTGGATTTTCTGGAACACTCTCCAGTGTCCATCATGCTGGCGATGGATTGTAGTTTCCATGTGCTTGATCCCCCTTAACAGAAAGCTTTCTTGGCTTCACCATTCAGTCAGTTGCTCAGGACAAAAAAAACTTCAGTCTGTGTCATCTGCGACTACAATATTTTACACACAATCCAGTGTACAATCCACAAGTATGTCTTTGAACATTTCATCTCTAACATCTCAGAAAGCTGACATCTTCTGTTGCCTCCATTACACTTTGACCCAACACTAGGACTTCTGTGTGGATTCCTGCGTGATTCTCCTAAGGGGTCTCTCCGCCAACAATACAAATAGTAAAACCGTGGTATGTCACCAGTGATGCCCTCCAGTTATCACTTCCTTTGCTGGTAGCCTGCTTAGCTACTTACTACTGATGCAAGAAATGCCTTTAACATATGGGCTACCTCAGTGACCTAATCTTTTCTTTCCACTACAGTCACAGCAAAGACTATTAGTGGCCAACTTTTTCTATATAGAAGTCATTTTCGTGCTTCTCCAGTTCATCTTTCATTCAGTGGTTTTCTATATATTATGCCAGAAGTGGAACATATTACAAGTAGCTGTACTTTAAATTCAAATTTAAAAAAAAAAAAAGTCTTTCACATTGAAAATTTTTTCTAATGCTGGTTTAAAAAAATGTTTTTAATGTTTTCTATGCATACTCTTTGTCAGTGGTTACAGACAACAGACTTTTACTTGTTACCCTATTATTTTCTTAATAGTATCTAAACCATTTTTGCCATAACAAGAAAAATAGATATTTCTTTAATTTTTTGTGGATTTGGGTCTTTTGTTATTAAGTAAGAAACTTCAAAATAGAATTCTAAATATTTAGGATTGTTGGATGAAATTGTATTAAAAAATGAATTAACAGTTGCATGATTTTAAATATTGCTGAAAATGCTCTCATTTCTCTCTTCATATTTAAGATGCTTAGTTTTTGCATGTCTTACTGATTTTTATGGCTTGATAAAATCATTAGTCAAGTACCCATATTTTAAATTTTTGTGATTTTAAGTTTTGGGATTCTTATCATATTAGACTATTATTCTTATGCCATAATGTGGCTGAGGTAGTCATACTGTGAGAAATATTAGCAATGCCATTTTTTTTTCACTTGCATTCTCATTGCTTCTAATTTCATTCTACGGTTGTTGTTCTCTTGTTTTGTTTTGTGTTTTTACTTTGTCAGTTTTGAAGGGCAAATGTTATTAACTTTATAAAATATTCTTAAATCAACTTATTTGGACACACTCAACAGCAGAAGGCATCACAATATACTGAAATATGACAAGTAGTTTGGGAGCCACAAAGGTGTCCTGCAGCCACTGTGAATCTCCTTCTTTTCCCTCAGGGTACCTTGGGCACAGTACGTGCCCTATGGAGTGAATAAGCACACCTACATCAATTTGAATATTAAACATTTTAGGGCATGATTCTATTTTTTCTTATATTTAGATAAATATGCATGTAAGGTGAGGTTCTGATATTTCTTTCTGCATATTGGATTTTTTTTTTCTGCACTGGGTATGTATTACCATAATTTTTGAAATCCTTATAGATTGTTGGGTGATATGACTTGCAGGGCAATATGATTACTACTTTTTTCACATTCCTTTTCTCTCTTTTCTTCTAGATGATATATGTCCTATAGGATTTGACTGCTGTTTTAATGACTCTTTTTTTTTTTCTATTATTTTTCAAATTCTTTCTCATTTAGATTGTTACATAATATTGAGCAGAGTTCCCTGTGCTATACAGTAGGTCCTTGTTGGGTATCCATTTTAAATATAGCATTGTGTGCATGTCAATCTCAAACTCCCTGACTATCCCTCCCCACACCCTTCTCTCCTGGTAACCATGTGTTCATTCTATGAGTCTGTGAGTCTGTTTCTGTTTTGTAAATAAGTTCATTTGTATCATTATCAGATTCCTCATATAAGCCACATTATGCAATATTTGTCTTTCTCTGTTTGACTTACTTCACTCGATATGACAATCTCTAGGCCCATTTATGTTGCTGCAAATGGCATTATTTCACTCTTTTTTATGGCTGAGTGATATTCCATTGTATATATGTACCACATCTTCTTTATCCATTCATCTGTTGATGAACATTTAGGTTACTCCCATGTCTTGGCTTTTGTAAATAGTAATTCTATGAACATTGGGGTGCATGTAACTTTTTGAATTAGAGTTTTCACCTCTTCTGAATATGCCCAGGAGTTGGATTCCTGGATCATATGGTAGCTCTATTTTTAGTTTTTTTAAGGAAACTCCATACTGTCCTCCATAGTGGTTGTACCAATTTATATTACCACCAACAGTGCAAGAGTGTTCCCTTTTCTCCACACCCTCTCCAGAATTTATTATTTTTGAATTTTGAATGATAGCCATGCTGACTAGTGTGAAGTGATATCTGATTTTAGTTTTGATTTGTATTTCTCTAATAATTAGTGATGTTGAGCATCTTTTCATGTGCCTCTTGGCCATCTGTATGTCTTCTTTGAAGAAATCTATTTAGGTCTTCCACCCATTTTTTGATTGGGTTGTTTATTTCTATTATTATTTTGTTCCATAGGCTAACCAGAAACACAACCAGAGATTCCAGTCATACCAAACTTGCACATGTTGCTGACACTAGGTCATGATGATACTTTAGTGTCATATGAATAAGACTGTTTAAAACGATACACAGTAATTTTGCACACAAAGCTATTTTTAATAATGGAATGGAGCCATTGCACAGAAAATCCACTTAAAAATTTATTTTAAAGTTATCTGTAGGAAATTTGCCAATTAATACATTATTTTCTCTAAATCACTTTCTATATTAACTCAAAAACCACTTTATATCTGATTCTATAACTTTGCTATTGCATGCACTTCTTTTTAACAAAGAGTATTGGAGAAGCAGGAGTCAATATTCTGCACAAAGCAATCACTAAAATACAAGCTGACACCTGATTTTGTCTTCCTTTTTCCAAACAACACTACATGATCAAGGACAGAACTTTAAGAAATACCTTCTGTCTATGTTGAAAGAATGAATCAACTGTAAAACCATAAATAAGGCACAGAAGAACAAGAGAGTGATTCTAGAATTCCTTTAGTTGATAAGTAGAAATACAATATATTGTAGATGGAAACTCCTAAAACAGTTTTATACAAGAAAGCAGAAATTGCAGATGTGAATTGTTATTATAAAGAACAGCAAAATTAAATTATGTTAAAAATTAGACCAAAGGAAAACAGAAAATGAGGTGATTCTTGGCAAAAAGCCGTGAGATCTGGATCAGATTATGGGTTTTGAAATACAGCCAACTCTGAAATGTTTATAAATGTCCATTTGCTACTGAACCTCTCATGGAGACTAGGTATAGACTACAAGCATCTAGTCAACATAGGAGTATGATAGGAAATATCACTAAGAATGTAAAACAATAGTAACTTGGTCATATATGTAACATGCATGAAGGGAGAAGAATGGCAAGGGAGTCTTGCACAAATAAAACAGCCCCTTCAATTCAAATAACTACACTGAGGGTATGTATTTTATAATTTTAATTTCAATAACTTCCCTTTACAATGCCATTAAATAAAGCAGAATAAATCAATAAAAAGTAACTAACATATAGATAAGAAATCATTCAGTTTCATGTAAGTCTAACTAAATTTCAAAATCCTTAAATACAGTTAAAAAACAATCATATTCTACAATTTAATGTGAAGTCTAGTAAATAATTTTCCTCATAATTAAAAAGTCAATCATTATTTGAGGAAATTTTTTTTATATACTTACTTATTTTCAAATGTTCTAGGAAACTACTACCAGGAATTTCAAGTAGATGTTCCAGTGGGAAAGCCTGTTATAAAATTTTTAAGAAAGTACAATTTTAATAAAGCCTATGTTATCCTCAGTTTTTCTTTTTTGACCCATTATAATGTTGAGCTAAAAAGAATAGACTGCCAGTTATTTTTCCAGCAAAAGTGGGTTTATCTAGGATCAGCAAATAATTGGAATTCAGGGTCTTCAATCATGGTGAGACCTATGCAAGTCCCCAGCAAAAATGGAAAGGATAACTCTTTTATAGAGGGGGAAAGGGAGTTGGGAGAGCTAAAAAAAGGTCCATGGCTTTTGGTTGGCTGAGTTGTGACCAGGAAAGAAAAGGAAGTCTTTCTTCTTCCTGTTGGGCTCTGCTATCCTAGTCAGGCTATCCTCCCCTTTCTGATCTCAAGACTTTAAGTGAGGTTTCCCTTTATTAAATTTTTACAGTAAGAAAAACATAGCAGGGTTTGCTGTTCTTCCAAGAACTTTTGTCAAGAATATCAATATAATTACTGTACTTTTATTTCCATTAAATCTTGTAACTGATCTCCCACAGTAGGGAGGTACACCTGTTCTTCTCAGTTATGCTCCTCTTACTTAAACATTTCATATTCATGTGTATTATTAATTACTTTGAATGAAATTGTATAGAATATAAATTTTGTAGCCATATATGTGGCTGTCTTTACCTGTTTCCAATATTTCACACTTAACCCCAAAAACATATGGGAGTTTTTGATTAAATTTCTTTTGGGACAGGTTTCAAAACTGTGAAAATGAGCAATCATTATGTTAATAATAAAAATAACAAAATTATGTTGGATTGTTATTTTTTAAATGCTTTCATGCACATTATTTCTATCCCCTCTCCATTTCTCTCTCTCTCTCACAGACACACACACACACACACACACACACACACACACACACACACAAAGAGAGGCATTAACCTCTATTTTACAAATGGAAAATCATGATCAAAGAGGTCCAATAATTTGAGTAACCTCAAATCACACCCAGGAATTCAGATAACAAAATTTGATATGTTTTCAGAGGAATAATGCTAATGTTTGGATTGTTTCTTTTGGCAAGGGATATAGTAAAATATTAATTCAAAATGAATAAAAATTACTTCTAGCATTGTTGATTAGTGTGTTGTTGTGCCTATTTTGAAAACTGTAATATATAATATAATATAATAATATTATTGCATACAATAATATTAAATTGTAATATTTTAAAGGATCATACACCTTTATTGGTAATCATCTTTGTTAAATTTTGAGTATAGAAAATGTAACAGAAAGGAATTAAAAGAAAATAAATTAAAATAGCAAACTATTATTTTGTAAAAGACACTATTCACATGGTCAGTCTTGAAAGTTCAGAGATTTTTTTTTAACATCTTTATTGGAGTATAATTGCTTTACAATGTTGTGTTCATTTCTGCTGTATAACAAAGTGAATCAGCTATATGTATACATATATCCCTATATCCCCTCCTTCTTGCATCTACCTCTCACCCTCCCTATCCCACCTCTCTAGGTGGTCACACAGCACCAACCTGATCTCCCTGTGCAGTGCAACTGTTTTCCACTAGCTATCTATTTTACATTTGGTAGTGTATATATGTTAATGCTACTCTCTCAGAAAATTCTGGGATTTTAAACTATTAACAATCTGCATAAAGTAAACTTTGGTATAAAATTAATGTTTTTAAATATGTAGAAAAATAACTAAAGCCTATATTATGTTATATTATGAACTAATCTTGAAAACTGAAAGGAAACCGAATCTCCAGAGTTTTACATGAATCTTTTTATGACTGTTGGAGATATTTCAGTAATTTTTACTGTCTTAATCTGCCATGTTGTGACTCTTGCCAAAATGGGTTTTTACTCACTGTAGCTAGTTACAAGTGGTGGTTTATTTTTTCATCAAATATTGTATATAATGTCCATTTCTTTCAGAAGCATATATCATTCCATGTATGAATACTAGTTCAGAAAATGAAGAATTTGTAAGACAGTATTCCAGCATAAACAATGGGTCCTCAGCAGAAGATTTTGTGTATTGTTTATAAACATTTTGCAAGCATTTTCTCATTTAAACTCCATAGTCTTAGATGAACACACTGTCATTACCATGATTATACAAATGAGGACATTTTGACAGGGAGAGTGCAAATCTTTGCCCAATATCACACAATTATATAAATGTGGTGCATTCCTTCTTTAAAATTCTTCCTACTAAAGTTTCTCAATTCTCCTCTTTGCTAAGTGGCACAAACGTCACTCCTTTTAGGTACCTGAGACCAGTATGAAATGTCTACTAGGAAATTGTATTCAATTATAATTATATAAGCCTATACTATTCTAGCTTCCATGGGACATTCTCAAATGTAGTGATATTTTTCATACTTCTTATATATTGGAATTTCAAGTAGTTCCATAACTGTCCATGACAAGAGACTTTATTAGAATTTTTTATACTTTACTTGTATCTGGTTAGCTGCCAATAGTGATATAGTGAGCAAACTGTAAAGCTAGTTATCACAAAGTCCAGTTTTTTTTCTCAGAAAGGAATCTTTAGACTCCTGGCCACCTATAGTTATATATTCCAGGCTTAACTAGTTCTGTATTATGTGCTTTATATTTAAGGATTTCATTTATAGCTAATATAAGTATGAAAATGTGTTTGAGTGTATTTGAGAGAGAGAAAGAGATTGAGATTGAAAAAGAAAGAATAAACATAACTAGATCTTCAGGGTGTCCACCTTTTATACCCAATTTATTCAATTTTAATATATTCATTTGAATTTGTGACTACTCAACTTAGCAGAAAAGCAATTGTATTAATTGTATCATCTATGAGAAAAGATAAAGGGAGATTTAAACTACATATGTTTAGCTTATGTCAGGCAACAATCAAAAGTTGTCCAGCTTGCTCTGTGAAGAAAGGTTTAACTTTGAGAAAAGCAGTGAAACCACTGAGACATAATCAAACTACATGAAACTTAAAAAAATTCTGTTAAAATTCAAGGAAACTCTCCCACTGAAGTCAACACCCATACAAGAGTTGAAAGCACACACTTGGTGGCTACAAACCATAATCTGCTAAAATAACACTGTTACCATAATTTTCATTTTATTAGCTTTGTATATAATTTGTAATTTTATTTAAGTTTACGGTTGAATTGAGTATGCAAGCCTATGATATGTATGCCAAATTTTATTTTTATGCATTTTAAGTAACATCATAGAAATTTTGGTAACATTATGAAAATTTAAATCAATAATTGGGGTCTCTAAGAATTTTCCCATTAATAGTTTTTAATCATACTAAAGAAATATTGATATAGTCTAAATTAACAAATTAATAATATTTATTGTAAAATACTGTGTTACATACCTTGCTTTGTTCACTTAGTACATATACACGTATTTCAAATATCAACAAGTAAATTTTTACTAAATTATCTATAATGTAAATCAATCAGAGTCACACAATCTCTCTATCTTACAATATTTAAGCTTAAACTCTGAAGATTAGGGACATGTCTGAAGTGAAAAAATTATTATGAAAGAGCTGGGACTGGAACCCATATCTCCTAATTCATAATTCAATATGCTGCTATCACTGTCATCTTGTACCTCTTAGCATTATTAATTTCTTAAAAAATAAATGTAATGTATGAAATAATTATAGTAGAAAAATTGCCAAACCTTCATGCTAATTACTCTTCTTATGACTTCTTTCCTCATGATGTCTTACTATGCAGTTTAACCATATATTTTCATTGTACGTTTGTGCGTTTCACTCTTCAGAGTGTCATATATATTCTATTTATTTCATTTTACTTCCAACAGATTAAATGTGGCTCAGTCACAGTGTGGCTGTGGATGACAATCCAGCTGCATATTTAAGAGAAACTTGAACAATGTAAATCAATTATACTACTTTCCATGTTAAAGAATGAAATCTTGACATCCTCTGTAATAACTATGACAAAATTCCCCACCGATATTTTAAAGCAGAACTGGCTCAAACTCATATTCTGAATATTTGTTTGCAATGTCAGCTGATACATCGTGGTTTCTATGACAATTTGAGTGCTACAAAGATGGTGTTTTAAGCACCCTAAAATACCCTTTACCCACCCTAAATGTTTGCTCTAGCCATACTGAACTACTTTTATTTTATTTATTTTTGAATTTTTATTGAAGTATAGTTGATTTACAATGTCATGTTAGTCTCAGGTGTACAGTACAGTAATTCAGTTGTACATATATATATGCATTATATATAGCCGTTTCATATTATTTTCCTTTAAAGGTTATTACAAAATATTAAGGACAGTTCTTTGTGCTCTACAGTAGGTCATTGTTGTTTATTTTATGTATAGTATTGTGTGTATGTTAATCCCAACTGAACTACTTTTACTTAAAATGCCATGCTCCAAATTCCTCTATGACTTTATTAATTTTACATGTTAATGGCATGAATTTCTGCTCATTCCACTTCCAATTTCCTGATAAACATTTGCTTAAATTGTTAAACATATCAGATGTCACCAGCTATAATATGTCTTTAATTCATGGAAGTCCCAAATATGGGCCTGTTCTTCTTTGATGCCAAAACATTTCATACAGTCATCACCATATTACACCAACATTTGTACATATTTATCAGTATTAACTGACCAAATAAATCATGTAGTTTATCTGTTTTACTTCTATCTGTTGTATCAGAGTATAAACCTTTCAGACTCAGATACTGTGCCTTATTCATCTTGGCATTTCCAGTGCCTAGTCTAATGCTTGGTAGAAAGGAAAAATTAAAATTTCCATAAATTAATCAATATGACTCAAACTGGAAATTTTGCTTTAATGCTGTAAAAATGATGGCAATTTGAACCTATAGCTCTAAAGGTTACATCACTTCTCATATGTAGAAACTAACAATATCTAAAACAATGTCTTAATTATGAATTTATAAAAAGGTGTTAGGTAAAGCCAACAAGTTATTTTTATTTGATATTTCCTTGTTTCTTAAAAATATTCTTGTTAATTTCAAAATTACAAAAGAAGGAGCAATGATTAGATGAAGTAGATAAGGAGAAATTCATCATTGTAAACAAAAGGTTTACCATAACTGAAGATGTCCTAAGATTTGAGGAAAAGATATCTAAGATATCTAAATTAATTTAATAAATATATCAATGTCCTATTATACTGCAGTAAATTTGATCCAAAAATGTAATTCTTTAAAATGCAGCATCTATAATTGTGAGACCCATGGACAGACCTGAGCCACAGATCTGAGAGACTGAGGTTCTGGGCCACCTGGCTGTTCATCAAGCTTCAATACCAGTAGGGATGATTCTGGTTCCTAGGTTGGTGCAAACTTTCAGGTCAGTGGTAATAATCCTAATAATCTTCTGGTTGGTTGTCCCCATTTTACGGCGATTAAACTAGAGACACTCAAAATGGAAACCCACTCTCTACCTCCACTCTAGAGGAAAGATTCTGTTATTTGCCCACATGATAAGATAAGATAAGAATCTTATGATAAGGTCCTTCAGATCAACTCTTCAAAGAACAAGGGCTGGATGGAGAATGCGAGACAGTTGTGGATCTCATTATACAAGACTTTTTGTAATGGCTCACATTAGCTCAGCTAACCAGTGCCACTACCACTGCATTGATTATGTACCTACTAGATTTGGGCAATTAATAAGACTACGATCATGGGAATGTAGTAGGAAGCAAGAAAAAAAAATGGGTCTTACCTTACAGGAGCTTTCAATCTTCCCAAAAGACAGGAGTAAATATACTAACACAAAGAATGAATTAAGGCTGCCATTCAAATTTGCAAATGTGAAGTATTGTCTATGAATGCAGTGATTTACCTAGCCTGAGCCAGAGAATGTTGTTTAAGCAACCATCTGAAGGCTAAGTAGAAGTTAATAAGGTGAAACACAGAGGAAGTGCGTTATGAAAACCATAAAGAAGGAAGGAAATAAGCATAGGAAGTTTAGCGTGTCTGGAGCAAAAATACCAAGAGAAAGAATAATGGAAAATGATGCTGGGATCAGCAATGCATGATTGGTATTTGAAATTAAAAACAAAAATATGTGGACTTTCTGGAATGCAAGGTGTTCTCAGTGGAGCATCTCCCAGCCAAGCAACAATTAAACTGGTAAAAATCATTTCAAGTCTGTGGAAATTGTCCTAAGAAGATACAACAAACAAAGAAATTCTCTACTAAATCTTGAATGGAGCAGCAAGAATTTGTGGAATCTGAGCCACACCTTGTTCCCTACCACCACCATTACCACCCAGTTCTGCATTACAGAAGCCCAACCCTAGGTGCTCTGCTCTAGGCAGGTGCAGCCAAGAAGACTTGGGGTCACTCTCTTCCTAGTTCCCAGAGAAGGGCTATGCTTTCACCTCTGGAAAGAGAGTCTGCCCTTGTTTCTCATCACACCATCCAGCACCCTGCTACCAAAGCTCTATTCCAGATAGGTAAGGCAGAGAGGAACAGATCCCTCTTCCTTTAAGTCCCTGCTGATAAGAAGGAAATTCTTCCTTAGGGATTGCATCCTGACAGATGCCAGAAAGCTTGGGTCTTGATTGCCCATGCCCCAGCCTAAACATAGGATGGTGGTTTCATGCCAGAAGGGGCAATGCAGAAAAATCAGGGGCTACACCCCCACAACCAGTACCCACTCTTTGAGCAGGAGTATCACTGAGAAAAGAGGGTCCCCATCTGGAGCTCTGGTGCAGTAGCAAGGGGTTCTGCCCATGGGAGAGGCAGACCATAGCACAGAGTGTTCTACAGCTTTGCCTGAGGGCACCGACTTTATTGGGTTAGAGAATGGACAGTTCCATGCTTAAGGCTATTATCAAAAATAGTGGAGATCTGGGTGAATAGCAATTACAAAGAGGCTACTAGGTTCATAATCCAAGCAAACAACAGAGCAGCCAGAAGTTTAATAGAATTTTCTGGGAGAGACAGCTTAGAAGAGCCCTCCTGGAATCCTGAGCAGCTCTGGGCCTTGGGAAGGCTGTATGCTTGTGCTGGGTTGCACCCACTCAGAGCGCTTAGAGCAGGACATGGGGTGAAATGGTAGACATTCTCCAAGCCACAAGCAGACCCATAACACAGGATAGAAGCCTCATTGGCACAAGAGACTTAAACACAGCTGCTAAGAAGACACTGACTGAACAATTAGCTACTTTAGCCCAGAGGTGACACATAGAGCAGTCAAGTTGAAAAATAAAATAACTCTTATCCCTGGCAGTCTGGAAGACTGGCACCCTCCCTCCAAGGATTGACCAGAGAGGGGAATCTCTGAGCTATATAAGGGTCTCTGGTCAGATGTCAGCCAAGAGTACTTCACCTCCCTGAACGCTGTTTGCATCCTCCAAGCCACAAACACATCCAACAGCAAAGGGTAAAAATCTAACTGGCTAAGGGGACTTAAACAAAACTTCTCCCCACAAAATGGCACATACCTCATCCCTATCCCCCAGGGACAATCTCTAGGTAGCTCAGCTAAAAGATAAAAAAAAAGGGGGGGGGGAAATCATATGAGCAGGGACATCACTGTGGGGAAAATGTACTTCACAGAATTAATTTAGGCAAGTCACTAAACAAATAAATCAACAAGCAAACAGCAATAATAACCACCACCAGGTGGAGGAGTGGGGTCTGTATTGAGGTGCTACGACATATTACCTGAAATGTCCAAAGTGCAGTGAAAAAATATGAGAGATGCAAAGACACAGAAAAAGTTTACCCATATACAAAAAAAGCAAACAGTAGAAACAGATGGTGGATTACACCAACAAAGACTTCAAAGAAGCTATTATAAATCTGTTCAAAGACTAAAGGAACTAAGATTAAATAATTCAAAGAAGGCATGATGACAATTTTCATCAAATAGAGAATATCAATAAGAGATAGACACTATAAAAAAGACACAATGGGAATTCTGTAGCTGTAAAGTTTAATAATTGAAATGAAAAATTCACTAGAGGGGCTGAACAGTACTGACACAGGTGCAACATGGCTCAGTCCTGAAAAAAGTACACTAAGTGTGAGAGAAAAGTCACAACACCACATATGGTGTGATTCCATTTATGTGAAATGTCTAGAGTAAGCAGATGCATAGAGGCAGGAAGTAGGTTAGTGGTTGCCCAGGACTTTGGGGTGTAAAATTGGAATTTTTTCCTTCCCAAAATTTATATTCTGAAATCCCAACCCCCAGTACCTGAGAATGTGCCCTTATTTGGAAATAGAGTATAGTGCTATCCTTGCTGGGATACTAGAAAGGACATTAGGTAAAAACTAAGTAAAACTGAATAAGTTATGGATTTTAATAATAATGTATCAATATTCTTTTCATTAGCTGAGACATGTAATATACTAATGTACAATAGTAACAAGAGAGAAGGGATTCCCTGGTGGCGCAGTGGTTAAGAATTCACCTGCCAGTGTAGGGGACACAGGTTTGAGCCCTGGTCTGGGAAGATCCCACATGCCGCGGAGCAACTAAGCCCATGAGCCACAACTACTGAGCCTGCATGCCACAGCTACTGAAGCACGCACACCTAGAGTCTGTGCTCCACAAGAGAAGCCACCAAAATGAGAAGCCCATGTATTGCACCTCAACTAAAGAAAGCTTGCGTGCAGCAATGAAGACCCAACACAGCCAAAAATAAATAAATAAATATATAAAAATTGTTTAAAAAATAGAGGAAACTGGGTGTGGGGTACAAGGGAACTCTCTGTACTATTTTTATAACTTTTCAGTAAATCTAAAATTCTGAAATTAAAAGTTTATTTAAAAAATGAGTCTAGAGATGGAATGGAGGGTAGATAATCCTCAACATTTTGGGGCATGTTAAGGAATTTGAACTTTAAGAATTTTGGAAAATAACTGAAAGATTTAAATTATAAGAAAGCAACATAATCATTTTTGAGTTCAACTCATCCAGAGAGGAGATATCTGTGGTACCTGGGGAGATAAATAAATAAATAAATATTTCTCCAGAATTTATTTTTTAAAATATTATATTTGTTAACTTTAAGGAAAGTAAAAAGTAATTTGGCACTACAATTCAAGAAATAGTCAATTAAAATGAACAGCAATACCTAACTCACAGGATAGAAAAGAAAGAAAGAAAGAAAGAAAGAAAGAAAGAAAGAAAGAAAGAAAGAAAGAAAGAAAGAAAGAAAGAAAGAAAGAAAGAAAGGAAGGAAGAAAGGAAAGAAAGAAAGAAAAAGAGAGAGAGGGAGGGAGGAAGGTAGGAATAAAGAAAGGAAGGATGGACGGAAGCAAGGAAGAAGTAAATGAAGAAAGAGAAAGGAAGAAGAGAAAGAAAGAAAGAAGGAAAGAAAGACAGAAAGAAAGAAAGAAAGAAAGAAAGAAAGAAAGAAAGAAAGAAAGAAAGAAAGAAAGAAAGAAAAAGAAAAAAAAAAAACGAAGAAAGGAAGAAGGGAAGGGGAGGTACGTGTTATTGGTAAAAAGTCCTGGGATAGAATTAGAAAAGCTGCTTCTAATTCTTGATTGGAGGTTAAGTTTTGTTACTAAAGTAATGGACACATCTGGATTCAAAGCACAACAGGGATGTTTTCTATGAAAATGTTGGCTCTCACTTCATCCGTTAAAGTTTCAGTTTCTCCCAGACCACATGTGGCTTGTAGATTCAGTTCCCTCCCTTTGTTCAAACATGTGTATATTGTTCTGAATGTCTTGAACCCTGATTCCCACTCTTGGTCTTAATGCTAGTCTTGAGTTCACAAGTCATGTGGTTTCTGACTAAAAATCATCAACAACCATAAATCCAAACAAGATTAGTATGAAAAAATCATGAGAGTATATGTATCTGAACCTAGCTTACAGAACTATTTAAGTTCTCTGTCTCCATCATGGCCCCAGCAGGACTTTTCAATGAATAAACATAGAAAAAATTCAAAGGATTTGAGTAGAGAAAAAAATATTTTAAAAGAAAAAGAGAAAAGATATGTTGTTTTTTCTACCTTCACTTCCAAAAGTGTTTCTCTCATTTGAGTAAAGATATGAAATCCTGAGCAGTTTCTTCAAGAAGAGGTTAACCAATCCACCCACAAGGAGTTTAATCAGTCACCTAGCTAGAGATTATATAGGACTCTTCATTGTATTAACACTGCTGGCAGGAGATGCTTAATGGGAGCTTCCTATGAGTGGAGTGATTTGTTTATTAATGGAGAATTTATTAGAAGAAATTGAGGAAATATTTAAACCCAGCTAAGAAATAATTAACGTCACCTTTTATCAACTACCCCCTTTTTTTTGACACTATTTCAGTGATAATATAACTCACCCAAGTGTCATGCTGGCCCCAACAACTCACAGTCATGCGGGGATGAGCCCCTCTCACCCACAGTCAGTCATTTATCGAATGTGCTCTAACAAACATTTAAATCACTCTCATATTCATTCTCTCCAGAAATACTGGTGTTTCTTATGTATAGGCCTACATACATCAGTTTTCATTTTGAGAATCGAAACAGCCTCCAAAGAGATTTTCCTGTCCAGAATCAAACATGCTTCCAATCTACTTCCACAGTGTTGCCAAAGGAATCTTCCTAAAATGCAAATCTGGCTTTTTCACTCTGTTGTTTAATATCATTCTCTGATTCTTCTTAACCCAGAATTACATTTCACTCTTTCAGAAGAGCATGGGGAGTCTCTGCGTGTGAAGATGGCCAGTGTCTACCTCCCTTGGCTTATCTACCCATATAAAAATTGTAGTTTGTAGGAAAGAAAATGCAGTTTTATTTTTATGACTTCTGTGACTTTTTTTCTCTAGTCTATGATGCTTTTATATACATTTTGAATTTAGCTCAAGTACTCCCTTACCTCTAAAGCCTGTATACACTGCTTCTCCTAGTAATAAATATAGTTTATTACATGTAACTGATTTATGTTTTTAAGGAATTGGATAAAAACAAAACAAATAAATGGGACACATTTTAAAATATTTATATGTAACAATTTTAACAGTTCCTATAGGAAGTGCAAGATATTCCAAGGTATCTTAACCTACTCAAGCTGCCATAACAAAATACTACAGACTGGGTGCCTTAAACAAAGAGTCTATATCTTCCAAGTTGGGGAATCTGAAAGTCTGAGATCCAGGAGCCATCACAGCTTGGTTCTGGTGAGAGCTCTCTTCCTGTCCTGCAGGGCCTTGTCTTCCCCTGTGTCCTCATCTGGGTTTCCCTGGTGGGTGCCTATGAGGAGGGGGAAAGAGAGAGATTGCTCCCTTTTCCCTCTCTATATAAGCTCACCAGTCCTGTTGGATTAGGGATCCACTTTATGATCTATTTTTATCTTAATTACTTCCTAAAAGCCCTGTCTTCAAATACTGCCACATGGGAGTTAGGGCTTCAACATATGGATCTGGGGAGGAACAAAATTCCATCTGCAGCTCAAGATAAACACATTGGATATGTCAGATTTTGTGGTTTCTGCATCCCTTCCTGTTTCTAAATTGACAGCATCCTGTGATTACTTTTGTACCTGGGCTAATATCTCTTCTCCAGCTGATTGTTACTTGCTTTGCCTGCCTTGTGACTCAAGTTGGTGACATTATAACATGTGATTTCATCGGTCTAGGCTTCCTCAGAGACCAGGTGACACTCTAAGTGACTCAACTTCTCCTAGTCACTGATCTGTAATGTATTCTTCTGTGAGACTCTCCTGAATAATTTGTCCACCCCTAGCTCTGCAGAAGGGTCACCTTGCCATGGAATAGAAGACCCTAGGAGAAGACTTCTGGTTCTCAATCACAGATGACTCAGAAGAATAAAACAGACCTTCTCTCCTCACTGTACTGCAAACAGCCTCCCAGTTTCTCTATCTTTCCTTATTGTTCTGAGGAGTTCTATCAATATATATTGACCTGCTTAAAATACCATATTTAATTTCTCTGATATTGTGATTGCTGCTTAGTTTTTATTCATTCGAGGTTTATGACCATCCTTCTTTGATTTTGGCTGAAATTGGCTATGTTAGAGGCACTTGTTTTAAACTTAATATCGATAGAGTTTTGTGGGGTTTTTATTAAGATTATGAGACCATTTCCATTCTGTTAGTGATATTTAAACAAATTTTATACTTTATATAATAGAAGATACTTAGCCATTTTTTATATGTCTGGTGATTGTTAATTCACAAGCTATAATATCTTCTTACTGTATTTTGAACCATCATCTATTTTCTCTTAGAAGTATTTTTTAATCAGGAATCCAACTTAGATTTACTATACTAGAAGCCATCTCTTCTCATCTAGCGACTTTGTATCCAATTTTTTATCAAAGGGATTATAATAAAGGTTAATACTTTCATTTAGAGTAAATTTATAATTTACTTTTAGTTCTAGATTTGTATTTTATTTCATATTTGTTATGATAGTTAACTTTACATGTCAAATTGGCTGGGACATAGTGACCAGATATTTGATCAAATATTATTTTGGATGTTTCTGTCTGGATGTTTTTGTATGAGAAGTTTTTCTTTGAACAAATGATCATTGGTGTGTCTTTCTGATGGAATAAACAATTATTAGGTATAAGTATGCATAAACTGCATAGTCTTTCAATAATACTTATGATTGTTAATTATTAGCCCTATGTATTTTTTATCATAAAATACTTCCACACATAATTATAAATGTATAAATTATACATATTTATTTTAAACTATCATTATTATAGAAATCCATACATAAAAAATAATACTTTAAAATACAGCAGTGTATTATATACTATATTAAAGGATATTCACCAAGTATTATAAATCTGTCAAATAATGTTAGATAAATATTTTAGCATTGTTATACTGTATAACAAATGCCAATATAGTTTATATGTAATACTTGCAAAGGATATAATATTTTCATGATTTTACCCCCAGATTTTAGTATAATAACTGGTATGTAAATAGTGTATTAGATTTAGTTAAAGACTAAATGAATGTAAAAGTAAATACACAGATTGGAATAAAAGTTTAAACATTTAACAAAAGCCAGTAAGATATTTACTGGCTCATCAGCTCATCAGCTTTTCCCCAAACTCACAAAAAATGTGGTGTTTTAGCTGCAAATATTACCTCAATTATGAGAGATCAAAGAATTTTGTCTTATGTTTTATGATCTGTAGTAATTTAATAAAGGTGGACATTTTCTTTTTGGTGAGTACATTCACATCCACAGTTCTGATAGTTTAAACCATGCATTGATGTGCGCACACACACACACTCACACACACAGATTTAACTGTGATTGTTTGGGAATATTTCTCTTAGAACTTCTGAAGAGAAAAAGCTTGAGAAACTGTAGAATATAATTTCCCATATTTTCTACTGGCCTTGTTTTTTTACATAGTGTATTTTATAGGTAAAGCAGAAGTGAATACAGAGCATTTTTGTAAGAAATGTAAACATCTAAATATCGTCTTTCAGCTTTACTACATAGATTAGACTTACCAACTGCTGCATGAGTTTTCCAGCTTACTGTCAGGAGAACCTTTTCTATTCTTTCACCCACAGCATTTGGAACCATTCACATTTTTGACTTGTAATTTATGATGTTTCCTCGTGATTCAAGATTGCCTTTTGTCTTTAAATCAAATAACTAGCTTCAGGTTCTCTGGTAACTAAGGATTTTAAGGAATCATAAATATATTCTATGATTGGAGTTTTTCAAAGGAGGCAATATCTTTTCACTAAGAAGATATTAACCAATGTTTTATTGTTAAATCTAATTACAGAGCAACACTCCAGAAAAAAAAAAAAAAGGGCCTATGCATATAATTTTCTGACAGCTTAAAAGCAAATTCATTCTTTGTCCTTCATCCTTTTGCATATTCAGTGTCAAGGCAAAAAGCAAAATGAAATCTACAATACTCATAGACTTCCACTGGGTTTGAGCCCACCTCATGATCCTCTGCCAACACAAGAAAATGTTACCCTATGAATCTCTCCTTTGAGAGGATGGAATTTACCTTACACATACTGCTTTCAGAATTTAACTCCTTTAGTCATTGGACTTCATTAAAATGAGCTGGTTTTGTTTGATTTCTTGATTTTTTTCTGCTTCCTTGGTTTTGTCTTGTTTAGTTTTAAGGATCTCTACCTTTTTATCTTCTGAATATATAATATATATGAATATATATTATATATGTATGTACCTATGGCATCAAATATGTATGTATGTGTATGCATACACATATATGCAGTTTTCAAGTTGAAATTTTTTAAAAATTTCCCTATGAAATATATATTTAATTTGTGCTTTTCTTAAATATTTCCAGTACCAGTGAAATACCACTTAGCAAGAGTTAAGTCACTGACCTATATAATAATATTTTTTTTTCAAAAACAATGATAGCTTGGACACACATATCACTACTGAAAATTTTTACTTACATAAATAATACATAAATAATGTATAGTCAAATTCCAGGACTTACACTCTAAGAAAGATATGACTCAAAGGAACATAATTGTTGTATCAACATTGTAACTCTGGGGTGTATGAAAAGGTCCTCCACATGTGAGGTAGGCCAGTCATTCAAATCTAAGGAAATTCAGGAAATAGATCCATGGAAATAAATTTTGCCTTCTTGATAATTACATTTAACCAAAGTAGTTTATTTTTCTATCTTAAAAATGTTTTTTAAGAGTTGGAGATTCATAACTAATATCTAATTTTAAAAGAGGTATTAAAACTTATGATGCTCTAGTGCAATAGTATTTTGGAGGAAAACATGACTAATTGCATCAATACATTTATCTTATTACATGATTGCTAAATCCATGTAGTAGATGACTCAATGCTTTGTTATTCACCAATTATTTGTATTTTTTTTCTATTTTGGTTTTAAAATCTTTCCAGATGTGGAACAAGACACAGGAACACAATGTAATTAATCTAGGAGAAAATTATATGATAGTAAAGCAAAGGCAAGAACTGTGGCTCATTCTGTTAAGAACTTGATCATTTAATTTATCTTTAGATTGCTTCTATTGTGTTATGAGAAGAACAGATGTTTAAACAGCAAGTAGCCTCTGATACATTCTACGCTTTGTTACTCAAGTGGCTATTGTACAAATATTCTCTTTTCATAGTTCATTGACTCCCATTCTTCCTGCCAACTCGTCAATCTTTCCTTTATTCTTATTTCTCCTTATGACTTAGATTACATGGTTGATGATTTTAATAACACTCCTCTAAGTTTCCTTGATGATGTATGTAGGTGTCACAGATTTCTGGAAAAATCTGGCTGACACTTTTACTGTGCCTTCAGTTGGGCAGTTATGTAAAACTATATTATTTCATAATAAAGTAGAATTCTCTTAGAATAAATCCATGATTCTCAATCTAAAATGGACCCACAAACTACTCGGGTATCATACTAGGCTTCTGAGTTTTAATAGTCAGTTTCCTAAATAATTTTGTTCACTTTTCTTTACCTTCCTCTAATTTCTACTATTTGCCACCCAGCACCAATCTTAGAAAGAAAGGATGATCAGTGTCCATGAATTGCTTCCACTTCTTCCCATCAGGCTGTAGAATAGAATGGCTACATTACCACCCTCCTGCACCCCACCTTCTGTTCAAACTCAAGGGTCTTCTTTTCTTATCTTCAGTCTAATCTCCCTGAGGGTTCTGGAGACTGCTGCTTTTCCTCTGCATCTTTGTTTATTAATAATACATTTTCTCATCTATATATTGATTTTTCTCCATAATTTTATCTTTTCTAACAGCTTTTAGTCATGCTCAAATCGCTACCATTATATAACACACGCACACAAAGAGCAATCCGTTTTGCAATATTATCTCCCTATAAATCTTTTCTTGTTCATGGAAAAACGTATTCAAATTCCTGTCTACAATTTCTGTCTTCTTCCTTTGCCTCTTATTCTTCAGATCACTTAAATATGACTTCTTCCACCATCACTGCACTCAAATGGTCTATATCTTGCCAAATAAAATGGACATTTTTCAGCTTTCTTCTTACTAGACATTTCAGTAGCATCTTTTTATTGTGACGTATGAAATAAGCCAGACACAGGAAGTTATGGAGATCAAATGTACTATATAGTGACTATAGTTAAAAATACTGTACTGTATTGTATATTTGAATTTTCTAAGAGAGTGGAACTTAGTGTTCTCACACACACACATACACACACACACACACAATGGAAAAGAGAATAGTAAGTATATAATGTTATGGATATATTAATTATGTTTATTGTGGTGATCACTTTACAACTTATACATACATCAAAACATCAAGTGTCCATCTGAAATATACACAATTCCTATTTATCAATTATAACTCGATCTGAAAACCAAACAAAAAACATCCTTTTATTCAGTTATCTCCCTTTAGTTTCAAAGAAACAGTGTTGTTGCATTTTTGTTTGTTTGTGAGTTGTAGGAGTTATTAACATATTCTAGATATGAAGTCCTCATAAAGGATATGAACTGAAAATGTTTCTTCCAATTCTGAGTTGCCTTTTCATTCTCTGAACCTTTGAAACATCAGTTTTTAATGTTTTAAAGCAACATTAAGGAACTTGCTTTGTTCTCCTTTTTTTCACCTCCTTCACTGACTTTTAAACACTGTGACAGGTTTCTTATTCTTCTTAGGAATTTACCAAAATATTTGAGTAGTATCTAACATTTTGGGGGGTGATAACTATGTGCTGGCATTTGTTTAAGGTCTCTTTTTCTGAATTAACTCTTTTTATTTTTATAACAAGGATGTGAAATAAGTACTACAATTACTCTCATTTTATGTAAAATTACTCATCATCTTCTAGTGAGGAAGAGAGGATCATTATTATTTCTCCGAAATCACATAGCTGATTAATGGCAAAGCCAGGATTTGAACACAGATATTGTGATTCATGAGTCTACACCATTGTGTGTGTAGGTGTGTTAAAATTACATACTATATACCATTTTTAAAAATGTAATGTGTACAGTTCTTTGCATTTAGTAAATTCACAATATTGTACAGCCATCACCACTAGATCCAGATAATTCCATAATCCTAAATGGAGAACTCCTACCTATTAAGCAGCTACTCCTCATTTCCTCCGCCCCAGCACCTTACAACAATTAAACTGCTTTCTCTCTATGAATGTGCCTGTTCTAGACATGCTTATATTCTAGAACATTTCGTAAATATGTGGCCTTTTTTGTCTGGCTTCATTCACTTAGCATAAAGTTGTCAGGATGCATCTGTCTTGCAGTATGTATTAGTACTTCTCTCTCTCTTTTTTTTTTTTGCTGTACGCGGGCCTCTCACTGCTGTGGCCTCTCCCGTTGCGGAGCACAGGCTCCGGACGCGCAGGCTCAGTGGCCATGGCTCACGGGCCTAGCCGCTCTGTGGCATGGGGGATCTCCCCGGACCGGGGCACGAACCCGTGTCCCCTGCATTGGCAGGCGGACTCTCAACCACTGCGTCACCAGGGAAGCCCGGGGCTATTCTTGCCTCTACTTTTCTTACAGACATTCATGTCTATCTGAGTTTAGACACATTTCTTAACAGCAAGGAATACTCTGCTTTCCTGTTCCTCTGATCCCTGGTAGTTTCCCTACTTAGATGGATATGGTTAAATGCAAGAATATTTTGGTGAGAATTAAGGTTATAAAATCTATAAAGACAGCCTTGTCTGTCTATAAATGTCTTGTAACTTGGAGTAATGGGACAGTCAGACAGGATATGTATTTTGTTGTTTTCATTCATAAAGTAAAACCTAAGGTTTCTAACAATTTTGTTTTATTAAAAAATTCCCAATAGATTGTCTTCCAGTGTTTTGTCTGTTACTTCTCAGATCCAAAGTCAGCTTTCTAGACTTCTCTCTTTGGTAGTTGTTTTGGAGCTCTGCAAACTGCATTTTCCAGATTTCTTTACCAACTGACTTCCTATTAGTATCTAAAAATAAGAGGGGTCCCCATGAATACCAGCAGCAACTACAGGAGCCCTCCCCTGGGAGGTCTGACTATTTGCTCTGTGGGAACCGTCTATGCTTTAAGATTCTGGTAACCATGGCTCTTCCCCATGTTCCCCTGTCCTTAAGAGCGTAGTAACTACTCTTGAAGATGTTACCTTTGGTTACCTCAGGGTTCCATTATTATTCTTGGATCTCTCTAAAATCTGTGTAACCTATTCCCCATTTCAAATTCACTTGGGATAACCTAGTACAGAGTTTGTATTTCCAACTGGACACTAACTATTATAGCCACGTCTCAGTCTTCAGGGATCCTGTGTGCTTTGTCGTGTGTGTGTGTGTGTGTGTGTGTGTGTGTGTGTGTGTGTGTGTGTGTGTTTGCCTTTATAGGTAAATTAGTAGAATATGGGAGAGTCTACATGGAGGACTTATTAGGTAGATGACATTGTAATCAAGAAGTAAAAACTATATGTTTGTAAATTGGTACTTAAATCCTTCCTTTGATAAATACAAAATCCCTTTGAAATATGTTAGAAAATTATGTAGCAAAATGTATATTTTTCATGCTACAAGTCATTTTCTATTTTCACAACTGTCAGAGTTAAATTTAAATTTGTATCAACTGTTATCTTTTTATTCATTGTTCCTCTCACGTTTTTGCTTCTATCAAACGCTATTATTTATTTTCTCTTTGCTGCCATACATTTACAAAGCTGCCTTCTTCTTGTGTCCCTACATTTGAGATCATGCCAATTGATTTTATAACATGAGACTCTTCTCCAGTGTGCTCAGTAACTGCAGTTTCTCTTAATTTTATATTATTTGAAAATTATCCTCTAGATTTTTTTTTTTTTGCACTACGTGGGCCTCTCACCACCGTGGTCTCTCCTGCTGCGGAGCACAGGCTCCGCACGTGCAGGCCCAGAGGCCATGGCTCACGGGCCCAGCCGCTCTACGGCATGTGGGATCCTCCTGGACCAGGGCACGAACCCACGTCCCCTGCATCGGCAGGCGGACCCTCAACCACTGCGCCACCAGGGAAGCCCCTATCCTGTAGATTTTAAGTGGAATTATTAAATGGGATCATTAACCGGAATCAATTACACCAGATATTAGGTCTGCGTACGTAAGTAGGAAGATAATTTAGCCACTATGCAGCCTTTCCCATATTCTCTCATTATTTAAAAATCCCTAAAGGAGAAAAGACAAATATTCCAATGGGAAAGTTCACATATAATCACTCCAAACAAGCACTCTGTTCCACAAGGACCCAGACTGAAACAGTATGCCAATAAACTATCATGAGAGGAGGCGTGAGATTATGCATATAATTATTATACGATTTGTCAATTCTAAAGTGTTTACAAAATATAAGAACCCAACCCTGTGCTTGTGTTTATGTTCTCCTGTTTGGGACGTTTATTTCTTCATAGCATATTTTCCTCTCTCTTTTCTTTTTAGTTGTCATTACTTTCATTCCTCCCTCGATTTGTTCAGTGTTTGGTCTCTCAAATCCAAAGTCCATACCAAGGTTTACAATGGTCCACGTGCTTTGATCACTTCTCTTCTACTATTCCTGTTTGCTCATTTTGCTCAAAACTTAAAGGCTTTCTTGCTTTCCCTACATCTTCCTGTGGCTGCTTCCTTCAACTCTATTCAGGTCTCTGCTCACTTACTACGTCTCTAGAGAGGTGACACCTAACCACACTACATAAGATCCTCCAAGCGTTTCCTTGCACATATCTCCACCAGAATGTAGTGTATGTTATATTTTTTGGATTCCTTGTCATCCGCACGAACATGTACACTCCATCAGGCAGGATCAGAACTTTTTCTATCCAATCGCCACTGCAACCCCAGTGCCGATAATAGTGCTTGACATACAATGGAAATTAAGTAAATTAATATTGATGGGAAAATAAATACATAGCATTTAATAGGGCTAGGAAATCAAGGTGAGGACTCACGGTTATAAATAAAGGAGACTTTTCCTGTACTCTCCCATACCTCTCTCTTATGTTAGAAAAGCAGTAATCATTGGAAGGGGCGGGGTGAGGTGGGGTTGTGGCTGTTATGAGGAAGGGGAGAAGGATGGCATGAACAAAACCTAAATGATAGAGTAAGCATCAATGTCTGTCTCATTTTCACATATTCCGTCTTTTCAGATACAGTGAAATTTGGGGATATTTTTGAGTATCATGCTTAGCTCAATTTACTGAGAATCAAGTAATAAATAGGACTGAGGAAGTCAAAATTAAAAAAAAAAATCTCTGCACATTGTGCTTTGCATTTATGACACTCTTCATATTACTCTCTGATTTATTTATCATAAGCCCCTTGTGAAAATATCAAAATTATTATTCTTACTTTGCAGATTAAAAACCAATCTTACATTAAAAAGGTGCCCATGGAAATAAAAGCAAGGCTTCATTTCAGAAGCCCTGATACCCTTTAGTAAGACATTGAAATAACACTAACTTAATTGTGGATCATTATCTTATTTGTAAATATTTCCAACCTGTTAGGGCTCATGGAAGTCCTACTTGTCTGGAATATTATGAATAATTTATCTGACATCATGGGAGGGTACAAAAATTCATGATTACAGAGTCATTTTTTGTTTGTTTCTCACTGCAGAATGATTGCTAATTACTCATCTGGGTGCCCAAGGAACAGCATGAATCAGTTATTTACAAGTTACCAACCTAACCCACAGAGTCGCTTATTTCTTTCACTTACTCTGTTTCAACATACTAACACAATAATTTAATGCCTTTATACTTAAATGTTACTTATATGTAATACATTATAACATATAAATATAACATTAAACATAATTTAATGTTATACTTAAAACTCCAGATCTTTAGCTGTAACTCTCTTAGCATTAGGTCACCTAGTCATGTACTATAATTAGCTGAGTCCCAGTAAATTGAGAATTTTCTGTAGGCTCAGGTTGTCTTACTACCAGTACAGTAAACCATCCCTGATCAATAAATATTTGGAATTGATGGAATTACCATACACACAATGCTTCTTTCCAAATAAATCATCACTCTATTCTAATATCTAGTTTATATGTAGAGCCCCCAGAGAAGGTTAAAAAATGTGATTAGGACATAAAAATCATGAAAAAAAGCCTTTGGGATATGTATTTTTCTCAGTTCCAGAAAAAAAATTCATTATAAGAGTTTTCATTCTATTCTATTTTTAGTCCTATTTTTCCTTCTTTTATGTGGCTTCATTGATATTATAACCATTTAAGTTTTATTTTAAATTCAATAAGAATAGGAAGTAAGGAGATTCATTTTTCTCAGGAGTTTGAAAAATACACATGGATTTATAGCAATAGAAATAACACAGGGCTAGATGGAAATTCTCAAATAAAAATGAGAAAAGAAAAGCAGATCTTTTAAATACACACTTACACACAGTAGCTTTCCTTTGTGGTCACTTCTTACCCTTTCTTATCTTAACCTTTCTCCTCTGGGTTGACCTTGTCTTTTCTCCATGGTGTCTCTGTCAAGCTCTTCTCTTTGGTTCATTCTGGCTTCCTCTACCCAGCCCTAGAAAGTCCAGGCTCCCCAGAGTTTTACGCTTGGGTCCCTTCTCAATGTATTATATTCTCATGACTTCTTCAAGTCCAGCAATGACCACTTTTTGGAATTTGCTAATGACTTTCAGTTCTCTGATGTAAGATTTGATTTTTCACTTTGTCAACACATAGTGTTCCCATCTGCTTACTGGTTTTCCAAATAGTGAACACTTACTGTAATACCACTGCTCCCCCAACAAACTGGTGTTCCTTTCTCAGTTAAGAAACACCATTGTTCTCTCAGCCCCATAAAAGAAGAGCCTCAGAATCATCTTGGACACTTTTTTTCTCCTTCACCTAAAACATTCATTTAGTGGCTTGGTTGTGATAATTCTAGTTTTATGGACTTTCACAAAGAAACCTGTCCAGTCATATCTACTGCCAAGATACGTCTCACATCCATTCACTTATTTTTGTCTTCACAGCTAACATCTACTTTAAACCACCGGATCCCCCTCCTGATTCATGAAACAGCTTTCCAGCAGGGTATTCTTGCTTCCATTCTTGTCACTCCTCTCCACCAAAATCAATTTTCTGAAACGCTGACCATCCCTAAATATTTGTCAGATTATGTTACTTCCTTTACATAAAAGTCCCCAGGGGGTCCTTAGTTTCCCTAGAGTTAAATCTGAACTCTCCCCATGGTCTGTAAGAACTGATGTCATCTTCTCTCTGCTGTTCAGCTCACTTAATATCAACACCACTCTACCCACCTGTACTCTAAAAACACTGGCCTCTTCCTGTTCCTACATAAGTGTTATTTCACATGCTATTCCTCTTTCAAGAATTCCCTTATGGTTTCTCTATGACTGTCTCCTTCTGGTCTCAGATAAAATATAATTCTATGTTAGACCCTTGATTTTGCATGTAGAAGTAGTACCCTCTACCTGCCCTCTTATTATACATATCTGTTTAAATTCATCCTGGTATTTATTCCTACCTTGTATATCATTTTAATGTATTTATTTTAGCTCTCTTTTACATGTCCCTACACTAGAGTGCAAACTCCATGAAAGTGTGTTTTTGGTCAGACTCCTGGGCTCTGATGTTCCTGCAGCTCCCAAGCACACCAGACATAAGCATCTGATCACTACCTGCTTCATTTGGGTGCTTGCTTCAGTGTAACCTTAACAGAGAGATGGCTTGTGATGGATCTATTTCAAAAATAACACTAACACTGTTGTTACCAACATACCCTTCACTCAACTTTCCCTTCCTGCTTTAATTCTCAGCAATCAAATATATTGATGTGTTTGTTTTTTCTCTGTCCACACTAGAATTTAAGTGCCATAGGGGTAAGGAATTTGCTATATTCACTGTGATATCCTCAGCATCTAGAATAGCATTTGGTACAAGGTAGTTGCTCAAGAATGTTGATTGAATAAATGAATGAAGATTAGGAGCTTAATCATTGATTAAAATATATATTAAAAAAAAAATATATATATATATATATCCCCACACTAGAATGCATATATATAATATATACATATATATATTTGAAAGAAAATTAAATATATATTTTTTTATTTTGACATTTTAAATAATAGAAGCAAGCTTACTGGAAGAATAGATAAGAAACAATAGGGATAGTAAAACTTATTTTACTTGAGTACATGAAAAGTTTAATGCATTTCTTAAGTATGGTGCATCTGCCTCATAAGTGAAGTTCAGTCAGTTGTGATTCAAATTGTTTTACTTGTTTGGAAAACATCTCAAGGTCCAGTGGCACTCTTTTGGGAAATAATAGCATTGTAAGGGACCAAAATCATAGCAAACTGACAAAGAAAAATAGCAAAAATATATTAGTGGAATGACATGTTTAGTTTTATTGACTTGCATATAGTCTGTTTAGACAATTGTGTATCTAATTATCTTTCAAACTAGATTGTATCAAAGCATTCAGTATCCACCATAGATTGAAAATGATATCCTTTTCATGCTATGTGAATGATTGGCTAGTCGATGTTCCTTGGAGTTAGTACCTGAGACTGGTCTTTTTTATTCCAGAATTCTGTGTCTTGGAGATACTCATGTTGCATGATTTATTATTTCACAGTCATTTTTGACACAGAGACAAAATTTTGTTCTGTATAAAGTACTATTTTTCCACTTATATTTTTAAAATGATCTCCGTGCCTGTATGGGCATGGATAACAGGGGCTTTTTCACAGCTCCTTTGTGATACATGGATGTGATGTGCTCACACTCTGTTCACATGTAAAGACTGCTTGGCTACTCTCAGCAAAGTGCTAGGAAAAGAGTGATATACTTGCTCAGCTCCCTTCCCTTCAATATATGTAATAAAAATGACATTTTGAGGTTTGAGTACCTCAGAATTTCTCAATCTAATTTCAATTTAACACTTTCAGCAAAGAACTACAGTGTCATCAGTGAGTCTTCTCAAAAGGAAAATGAAGCATGAATTATGCCAATGAAATAGCATGATCATTTGATTACTAGTTTTTAATTTAAAACATTATCTAAATTATCAAGAAACATTCACATTTAGCTATAAAAATAAAACTGTTGTGTTAATAATAAAAAATGCAGGCAAATGTGTCTTACAAATAGAGGTAAATTATTCTTATATCAAATATTTTAACAAGCAGTATCCAGCAGAATAACTTGCATGTTGAAATAAAAATGATTCTCTTAGTTAATGCATCATGCCAGTAGGTCAAATGAAGAAAAAACACAAATAGTAATTTGAAACATATTTAAAAGTTAACTGTGAAAATTCATTCCAATTATTTAAAAAAGCAAGCAAGAGGTAGAAAGACACATCCTTAATAAAACAAAATACATTGAAACTTAAAACCAACATAAAGTAAAACTTACAGCTAATATCATATTGCAATGTGAGTAATTAGAGGCACTTCCTATGTAATTAGGAATATGACAGATTTTTCACAATCACTAATATTAATTAACTAATTTATGGCCATTGGTTTAAAATAAAATAGGAAGAGGAAACACAGGAAACCTAGACCACTCAGGAGAATATGAGATGTACTGGATTTAATATTGCACAGAGTTCCCTGGGCAACCCAAGTGTAAAGGAAACAATAGACAACTTGAAATGCTCATTGATTTTGTAGTTTTACCAACTCCCTCGGCTGGGATCTCTCCTGTCTCTTGATTCCAAGTGTCTGGATCCTTCCTCTAGGGTCAAGAAATCTTCCCTAATTACTACACTGGTCTCAGAGGAGTTCCCTTCCTCACCCTCTAGGACACAGGGACATTAACAGACAAAGGCTTTATCAGAAGGTGAGAAAATGTGTACATAAAGATGATTTCTACTTGAGGCCCTGCCACAACTTCCCTGTTTTGCAAAGGAAAATGGAGACTTGCTTCCATCAGAAATGGAGGAAGTGTTTGGTGGGGGGATAGAAAAAAAGCATAAATTATTATCTAAAAGTATTATATCATGGGAGACCTTCAAGATGGTGTAAGAGTAAGACTTGGAGATCACCTTTCTCTCCACAAATACATCAGAAATACATCTACATGTGGAACAACTCTTAGAGAACACCTACTGAAACCTGGCTGAAGACCTCAGACTTCCCAAAAGGCAAGAAACTCTCCACATATTTGGGTAGGGCAAAAGAAAAAAGAAAACACAGAGACAAAAGAATAGGGATGGGACCTGCACCACTGGGAGGGAGCTGTGAAGGAGGAAAAGTTTCCACACACTAGGAAGTCCCTGCGCTGGAGGAGACAGGAGGTGGAGGTGAGGATGCTTCAGAGCCATGGAGGAGAGTACAGCAACAGAGGTGCAGAGGGCAAAGTGGAGATATTACCCCACAGAGGATCAGTGCCTACCAGCACTCACCAGCCTGAGAGGCTTGTTGGCTCACCTACTGGGGTGGGCAGGGGCTGGGAGCTGAGGCTCTGGTTTTGGAGGTCAGATCCAGGGAGAGGACTGTGGTTGGCTGCAAAAAGATAGCCTAAAGGGAGCTAGGGCACCACAGGTAGCCAGGATGGAGTCCAGGAAAAAGTCTGGACCTGCTGAAGAGGTAAGAGACCATTGTTTTGGGGTGTGCGAGGAGAGGGGATTTAGAGCACTGCCTAAATGAGCTCCAGAGAAAGACGTGAGCCACAGCTATCAGTGCAGACACCAGAGATGGGCATGAAATGCTAAGACTACTGCTGCAGCCACCAAGAAACCTGTGTGCAAGCACAGGTCACTAGTCACAGCTCCCCTCCCAGGAAACTGTGCAGCCCACCACTGCCAGGATCCCGTCATCCAGGGACAACTTCCCAAGGAGAACACACGGCATGCCTCAGGCTATTGCAACATCATGCCAGCCTCTGCCACTTCAGGCTAGCCCCACATTCCATACCCTCCTCCCTCCCCACACCCTGAGTGAGCCAGATCCCCCTAATCAGCTGCTCCTTTAACCCAGTCTTGTCTGAGTGAAGAACAGATGCCCTCAGGGGACCAACAGGCAGAGGTGGGGCCAAATCCTAAGCTGAACCCAAGGAGCAGTGTGAACAAAGAAGAGAAAGGGAAATCTCTACCAGCAGCCTCAGGAGCAGTGGATTAAATCTCCACAAACAACTTGATGTACCTTGCATCTCTGGAATACCTGAATAGAAAATGAATCATCCCAAAACTGAGGCAGTGGACATTGAGAGAAACAATATATATATATTTTTTCCCTTTTTCCCTTTCTGTGAGTGTGTATGTGTATGCTTCTTTGTGTGATTTTGTCTGTATAGCACTGCTTTTACCAATTGTCCTAGGGTTCTCTCTGTTTTTGATTTTTTGTTTTGTCTTTTTATTGTTATTTTTAGTATAATTTTTAATGCTTGTTTTCATTGGTGAACTTGTTTTCTGGTTTTGTTACTTTCTTCATTCTTTTTTTATTACGATTTAATTTTTTATATTTAACAATTATTTTTTATTTTATTTTATTATTTTTTCTTTTTTCTTCTCCCTTTTCTTCTGAGCTGTGTGACTGACAGCATCTTGGCGCTCCAGCCAGGAGTCAGGCCTGTGTCTCTTGGGGGATGGGAGAGCCCAGGACATTTGTCCACCAGAGACCTCCCAGCTCTATGTGATATCAAACAGTGAAAGCTCTCCCAGAGATCTCCAACTCAATGTTAAGACCCAGCTCCACTCAACAACCAGCAAGCTACAGTGCTTGACACCCTATGACAAACAAATAGCAAGACAGGAGGCTGCCTAAAATCACAATAAGGTCACAGACACCCCAAAACACACCACCAGATATGGTCCTGCCCACCAGAAAGACAAGATCCAGCCTCATCCACCAGAACACAGGCACTAGTCCCCTCCACCAGGAAGCCTACACAACCCACTGAACCAACCTTAACCACTGGAGACAGACACCAAAAACAATGGGAACTACGAACATGCAGCCTGTGAAAAGAAGACCCCAAACACAGTAAGTTAAGCAAAATGAAAAGACAAGAAACATGAGCAGAAGAACGATCAAGGTAAAAACCCACCAGACCTAAGAAATGGGGAGGAAATAGGCAGTCTACCTGAAAAAGACTTCAAAATAATGATAGTAAAGATGATCCAAAATCTTGGACATAGAATGGAGAAAATAAAAGAAATGTTTAACAAGGACATAGAAGAACTAAAGAGAAAACAAACAATGATGAACAACACAATAAATGAAATTAAAAACTCTCTGGAAGGAATCAATAGCAGAATAATTGAGGCAGAATAACGGATAAGTGACCTGGAAGATAAAAGGTGGAAATAAAGACCGCAGAGCAGGATAAAGAAAAAATAATAAAAATAATTGAGGACAGCCTCCGAGATCTCTGGGACAACACTAAATGCACCAACATTTGAATTATAGGGGTCCCAGAACAAGAAGAGAAAAAGAAAGGGACTGAGAAAATATTTGAAGTGATTATAGTTGCAAACTTCCTTAATATGGGAAAGGAAATAATCAGTCAAGTCCAGGAAGTGCAGAGAGTCCTATACAGGATAAATCTAAGGAGAAACGTGCCAAGACACATATTAATCAAACTATCAAAAATTAAATACAAAGAAAAAATATTAAAAGCAGCAAGGGAAAACAACAAATAACATACCAGGGAATCCCCATAAGGCTAACAGCTGATCTTTCAGCAGAAAATGTGCAAGCCAAGAGGCAGTGGCAGGACATATTTAAAGTGATGAAAGGGAAAAACCTACAACCAAGGTTACTCTACAGAGTAAGGATCTCATTCAGATTTGACAGAGAAATTAACACCTTTACAGGCAAGCAAAAGCTAAGAGAATTCAGCACCACCAAACCAGCTTTACAACAAATATTAAAGGAACTTCTCTACACAGTAAACACAAGAGAAGGAAAAGACCTGCAATAACAAACCCAATACAATTAAGAAAATGGTAATAGGAATATACATATTGATAATTACCTTAAATGTAAATGGATTAAATGTTCCAACCAAAAGACATAGTCTGGCTGAATAGATATAAAAACAAGAGCTGTATATATGTTGTCTACAAGAGACCCACTTCAGACCTAGGGACACATACAGACTGAAAGGGAGGGGACGGAAAAAGATATTCCATGCAAATGGAAATCAAAAGAAAGCTGGAGTAGCAATTCTCATATCAGACAAAACAGACTTTAAAATAAAGACTACTAAAAGAGACAAAGAAGGACACTACATAATGATCAAGGGATCAATCCAGGAACATATAACAATTGTAAATATTTATGAACCCAACATAGGAGCAACTCAATACAATAAGGCAAATGTTAACAGCCATAAAAGGGGAAATTGACAGTAACACAATCATAGTAGTAGACTTTAACACCCCATTTTCACCAATGGACAGATCATCCAAAATGAAAATAAATAAGGAAACAGAAGTTTTAAATGACACAATAGACCAGATAGACTTAATTGATATTTATAGGAATTCCATCCCAAAACAACAGAATACACTTTATTCTCAAGTGCTCATGGAACATTCTCCAGGATAGATCATATCTTGAATCACAAATCAAGCCTTGTTAATTTAAGAGTATTGGAATCGTATCAAGAATCTTTTCCGACCACAACGCTATGAGACCAGATATCAATTACAGGAAAAACTATGTAAAAACCACAAACACATGGAGGCTAAACAATACACTACTTAATAACCAAGAGATAACTGAAGACATCAAAGAGAAAATCAAAAAATACCTAGATACAAATGACAATGAAAACATGACAACCCAAAACCTATGGGATGCAGCAAACGTATTTTGAAGAGGGAAGTTTATAGCTACACAATCCTACCTCAATAAACAAGAAACATCTCAAATAAAGAATGTAACCTTAACCTAAAGCAATTAGAGAAAGTAGAACAAAAAAACCTCCAAATTTAGCAGAAGGAAAAAAATCATAAAGATAAGATCAGAAATAAATGAAAAAGAAATGAAGAAATCTATAGCAAAGATCAATAAAACTAAAAGCTGGTTCTTTGAGAAGATAAACAAAATTGATAAACCATCAGCCAGACTCATCAATAAAAAAAGACTCAAATCAATAGATTTAGAAATGAAAAAGGAGAAGTAACAACTGATACTGGAGAAATACAAAGGATCATGAGAGATTACTACAAGCAACTATATGCCAATAAAATGGACAACCTGGAAGAAATGGAGACATCCTTAGAAAAGCACAACCTTCCACGATTGAACCAGGAAGAAATAGAAAATATAAACACACAAATCACAAGCACTGAAATTGAGAATGTGATTAAAAATCTTCCAAAAACTAAAGCCCAGGACCAGAAGGCTTCACAGGCGAACTCTATCAAACATTTAGAGAAGAGCTAATACCTATTCTTCTCAAAACCTTCCAAAATATAGCAGATGGAGGAACACTACCAAACTCATTCGACGAGTCCACCATCACCCTGATACCAAAACCAAAGATGCCACAAAAAAAGAAAACTACAGGCCAATATCACTGATGAACATGGAGGCAAAATCCTCAACAAAATACTAGCAAACAGGGCTTCCCTGGTGGCGCAGTGGTTGAGAGTCTGCCTGCTGATGCAGGGCACATGGGTTCATACCCCGGTCCGGGAAAATCCCACAAGCCGCGGAACGGCTGGGCCCGTGAGCCATGGCCGCTGGGCCTGCACATCTGGAGCCTGTGCTCGGCAACAGGAGAGGCCACGACAGTGAGAGGCCTGTGTACCACAAAAAACAAACAAAAAAACAAAAAATATTAGCAAACAGAATCCAGCAACACATTAAAAGGATCAAACACCATGATCAAGTGGGGTTTATTCCAGGAATGCAAGGATTCTTCAGTATACCCAAATCAATCAATGTGATACATCATATTAACAAATTGAAGGATAAAACCATATGATATTCTCAATAGATGCAGAAAAAGCTTTTGACATAATTTACCACCCATTTATGATAAAAACCCTCCAGAAAGTAGGCATAGAGGGAACTTGCCTCAACGTAATAAACGCCATATATGACAAACCCACAGCCAACATCGTTCTCAATGGTGAAAAATTGTAAGTATTCTAAAATCAGGAAGAAGAAAAGGTTGCCCACTCTCACCACTATTATTCAACATAGTTTTGGAAGTTTTAGCCAGAGCAATCAGAGAAGAAAAAGAAATAAAAGGATCCTATATCGGAAAAGAAGCAAAGCTGTCACTGTTTGCAGATGACATGATACTATACATAGAGAATTCTAAAGACTCTACCAGAAAACTGCTAGAGCTAATCAATGAATTTGGTAAAGTAGCAGGATACAGAATTAATGCATGGAAATCTGTTGCACTCCTATACAATAATGATGAAAAATCTGAAAGAGAAATTAAGGCAATACGCCCATTTACCATTGCAACAAAAAGAATAAAATACCTAAAATAAACTTACCTAAGGAGACAAAAACCTGTATGAAGAAAACTATAAGACACTGATGAAAGAAATGAAAGATGTTAGTAACAGTCGGAGAGATATACAATGTTCATGGACTGGAAGAATAAACTTTGTGAAAATAACTATACTACCCAAATCAATCTACAGATTCAAGGTAATCCCTATCAAACTACCAACGGCATTTTTCACAGAGCTAGAGCAAAAAATTTCACAATTTGTGTGGAAACACAAAAGACCCTGAATATCCAAATCAATCTTCAGAATGAAAAACCAATATGGAGGAATCAGGCTCCCTGACATCAGACTATAATACAAGCTACAGTAATCAAGACAGTAGGGTACTGTCACAAAAAACAGAAATATAGATCAATGGAAGAGTATAGAAAGTTCAGAGGTAAACCCACACACCTACGGTCAACTAATCTATGACAAAGGAGGCAAGGATATACAATGGAGAAAAGACCATCTCTTCAAGAATTGGTGCTGGGAAAACTCTACAGCTACATGTAAAAGAATGAAATTAGAACACTGCCCAACACCATACACAAAAATAAACTCAAAATGGATTAAAGACCTTAATGTAAGACCACACACTATAAAAATCTTAGAGGAAAACTTAGGCAGAAAACTGTGGCGTAAATTACAGCAAGACACTTTTCAACCCACCTCCTAGAGAAATGGAAATAAAAACAAGAATAAACAAATGTGACCTAATGAAACTTAAAAGCTTTTGCACAGCAAACGAAACCATAAACAAGACAGAAAGACAACCCTCAGAATGGAGGAAAATATTTGCAAATGAAGCAACTGACAAAGGATTAATCTTCAAAATTTACAAGCAGCTCATGTAGCTCAATATCAAAAAAAACAAACAGCCCAATCCAAAAATGGGCAGAAGATCTAAATAGACATCTCTCCAAAGAAGATATACAGATTGTTAACAAACACATGAAAGAATGCTGAACATCCCTAATCATTAGAGAAATGAAAAACAAAATTACAATGAGGTATATCCTCACACCAGTCAGAATGGCCATCACCAAAATATCTATAAACAATAAATGCTGGAGAGGGTGTGGAGAAAAGGGAACCCTCTTGCACTCTTGGTGAGAATGTAAATTGATACAGCCACTATGGAGAACAGTATGGAAATTCCTTAAAATACTATAAATAGAACTACCCTATAACCCAGCAATCACACTACTGGGTATATACCCTAAGGAAACCATAGCTCAAAAAGAGTCATGTACCACAATGTTCATTGCAGCTCTATTTCCAATAGCTAGGACATGGAAGCAGCCTAAGTGTCCATCGACAGATGAATGGATAAAGAAGATGTGGCACATATATACAACGGACTATTACTCCACCATAAAAAGAAACGAAATTGAGTTATTTGTAGTGAGTTGGATGGACCGAGAGTCTGTCATACAGAGTGAAGTAAGTCAGGAAGAGAAAAACAAATTTGTATGCTAACACATATATATGGAATCTAAAAAAAAGAATGGTTCTGAAGAATGTAGGTGCAGGACAGGAATAAAGACGCAGACATAGAGAATGACCTTGAGGACACGGGGAGGGGGAAGGGTAAGCTGGGACTAAGTGAGAGAGTGGCATGGACATATATCCACTACCAAACGTAAAATAGATAGCTAGTGGGAAGCGGCCGCATATCAGAGGGAGATCAGCTCGGTGCTTTGTGGCCACCTAGAGGGGTGGGATAGGGAGGGTGGGAGGGAGGGAGACGCAAGAGGGAAGAGATATGGGAACATATGTATATGTATAACTGATTCACCTTGTTATACAGCAGAAACTAACACACTATTGTAAAGCAATTATACTCCAATAAAGATGTTAAAAAATTAAAAATAAAAGTATTATATCATATTTATAAATGTAAATAAAATATTCTAAATATTATTGTAAATATTAATATTTTGAACTTTAAAGCTTAAAACTGACATGGAATAAATGTGACTATGAATATTGTTATTCTTTTAAATATATGGTTCTAAGTTCCTCTCACAGATTGTTTTCCTAACCCTTGGACCACCAAGAATATCAGAATTTAGCAATAGAGTAAAATAAAAAGAAAAAATAAATGTTTTTGTTGTTTCCCAGGTTCATTTATTTGTTTTATGTTTTTTATTACTCATCAAAGCTCAATTTACTGATTAAACCATGGGGTAATGTGTTACTATAAAAGCCGGGAAAAATGTAGATCTGCACTTAAGAAGGGGAAAGTAAATTTTAGTTTATGAAAGGTTTGCATATGTATAAAATATATTTTTTTAAGCATGTGAATTTTTTTTTTTTGCCTTTTTGTACTCTTTTCCTATAATGCATTCTTCCCTGAAAATGTTTTTAAATAGGATAACGAGCCCACCAGTGTGGGCTAATTGAAGATTCATCTGCTGGAAATCAGAGAATTAGACCTAATAAATCTGTTAGTGGCCCTTCCAGCAACAACTCCAAAGCACAGATTGTAACCTAAATGCTTTATAAAGGATCTAGGTTGACAGGATGTACTACAGTGTTCTTTATTCTTTATGTATATTATTGCTGAATTGTCCTCACCAATAACTAGACAAATGGGATTGCTTAGTGATGAGAGTCCTACAGGGTTGTGCCCTGTTTTATTGTTTGTTTGCTTGTTTTGTATTTTTTATTGGAGTACAGTTGATTAAAAATATTGTGTTACTTTCAGGTGTACAGCAAAGTGATGCAGTTATACGTACATTTATTCTTCTTCAAATTTTTTCTCATATAGGTTATCACAGAATATTCAGTAGAGTTCCCTGTACTATACCATGGGTTGATTTGTTTTAAAAGTCTTCTCTTAATCTGAAAAGGTAAATTGACAAATAAACTGTTTCAGAAATTTTCAAGTTAAAGAACACATTTCAACATGTTCTGAACTTACCACAACAAGGGTTTGTTTTGATTTAGGGACGAGGCCTAAACAATCTTTATTTCAAAATTTGGCAGGGGACTGGGAAACAACTTAGCTAATCAGGTGAAGAACGTAAATGAATTCAAAGTAAGTCAATTTGAATTATTTACAAAGAAAACGCAAAAATTTCTTCTAAACAACCTTTAATTGAAAAGTTTGCTTTCTCAGGGAGCTCCAAGCATAGAGTTACTGCCTGTATCTCAATCTGGTCCCCACTGGTGCACTGAGACTTCATCCCCATGGCCCGTAGGTGTTGGTGTGGGTGCACCTGTGGACTCAGGTGCTCAGGTTGTGAGAAGCCCCAATTCCTATCTCAGGGCACCAACTATTATTATTTGCTGCACTATTAGCCCTATATATACCAAACGATGTACTCTACTCTCTCTTCTGCTAGTATGTACACCAGATAAGGGCAGAAATTTTGTTTGGTTCCTTGATATTCCTTAGGTTTCCAGAAAAGTGCCTGGCATAGAGCAGGCACTCAATAAAAACATGTTGAATAAAAGAATGAATGGATGAAAATGTTGAGAAGCACTCACTTCATTTCTAGGTGTAAACTTTTATTTTCTGCTTAGTGAAGTCCCTGTAACATTACTTGTAAAGCATGTTTTGTGGTGTCGAACTTCTTTACCTTTTGCTTATTTGTGAAACTTTTTATCCTTCAAATTTGAATGATAACCTTGCCAGGGAGAGTATTCTTGTTTGTAGGTTTTTTCTTGTTATCACTTTAAATATACAGTTCCACTCACTTCTGTGCAGCAGTTTCTGCTGAAAATTCAGCTGATAGTACTCTTGATGTTATTCCAGATGTCTTTTAAACTGTCCTCATCTTTTATTATTTGTTCCTTTTTATACTCAGCTTAAGTGATTTCCACACTATATATTCTAGTCCACTGATCTGTTCTTCTTTGTCTTCTACTCTGCTGTTGATTCCTTCCAGTTTAATTTTTTATTGACTCATTGTTCTTCAGTTCTGCTTGGTTCTTCTTTATGTTTTCTGTTTGTTGAACTTCTCACTGTGTTCATCCATTCTTTTCTTGAACTTGTTTAGCATCTTTATGATCATTATCTTGAACCCTTCGAGTAGATTGTTTAGTGCCACTTTGCTTAACTCTTCTTCTGAGTTTTCATCTTGTCTCCTTCTTTTGGAACATATTCATCTGTTGTCTACTTCTCTATGTTTATTTGTATTAGGTAATTTGGTTATTTTTCCCAGTTTTGGAGAAGTGGTGTTATGTAGAAGGTATTCTATTGGGCCCGGCAGCACACTCTCCTCTGGTCACAACACCTATATGATCTAAGGGTGGCCCTTATGCAGGCTGAGTGGCCCCGTCTTCTGTGGTGAGGCCTACTGATGTGAGCACAGTGGTAGGTGGGGCTGGGACCCCACACATTTTGCTGCTAGGTGCCGCCTCATGCTGATGCTGCCAGTCTGTTTGTGGGTGGGGCTGCAGAGTAGCATGACAGGCAGTAATCCCAGAGATTCTAGGGCTTGTGCCGGCCCTGTGTCCTGGGGCAGTTGGCAGCAAAGCTTAGGGCAGGCACTGCTCTGCTGGTAGCCGGGTCCAAGTTCCGGGGTAGCTGGCTATGGGGCCTGGGGGGTCCCATGGCAGGTCCCAGCCTGCTGGTGGGAGATGCTGGTTTCTGCCTTGGCTGGCAGTGTGTTCTCAGGGTCCTGAGGCCAGTCCCACTCTGCTGCTTGGCAATTCTGAGTCCCCAAGGGGTTTACTGGGAGTCCTGGGGAGCCTGGGACTGGTGTCAGCCTGCTGGTTGGTGGGTAGGTCCCCACATGTCTAGCTGCTTGGCCTGGGTGGTACAGAGACTGGTGCCAACAGGCTGGTGGGTAAGAAAGTCCCCAGCACTAATGGGTTAAAGGGAGGATTCCAAAATTGTGCTTACCAATACCAATGTTCTCGTGGTAGAATAAGCTCTCAAGAATGGGTTTCTCTGGTGGCGCAGTGGTTGAGAGTCCGCCTGACGTTGCAGGGGACACGGGTTCGCGCTCTGGTCTGGGAAGATACCACATGCCGCAGAGCAGCTGGGCCCGTGAGCCATGGCCACTGAGCCTGCGCGTCCGTAGCCTGTGCTCCGCAGCGGGAGATACCACAACAGTGAGAGGCCCGCGTACCGTAAAACAAACAAACAACCCAAGAAAGAATGGCTACTGCCAGCAGCTGTGTCCCCAGGGGAAGTCCCCTTGCCCCCTAGAGTCACTCCAAGATCAGCAAGTATGTCTGCCCCAGGCTTCTTTCAAATGGAGTGTGTGAGGTTTTGTGTACACCCTTTGAGAGCAAAGTCTCTTTTCTACAGCCCTCCAGCTCTCCTGTATGCAATCCCTGCAAATGTTTGGGAGCTAGCCTTCCCAAGCTCGGAAGCCAGATGTGAGGCTTGGATCCCTTGTTCCTTGGGTTGCACCTCTGCAATTGTGATTATCTTCCTGTTTGTGGGTCGACTACCTGCAGGTGTACATCTTGACTATACCACGTTTCCGTCCTTCTTACCTATCTTCTTATGGTTCCTTCTTTATGTCTTTAGGTGTGGAAAATATTTCCTGCTAGCCTTCAGGTCCTTCTCATCAATAGTTGCTCTGCAAATAGTTATAATTTGGGTGTGCCTGTGGAAGAAAGTGAGCTCAGGGTCTTTCTACTCCACCCTCTCGGCCACTCCCCTAAAGATATTTAGTCTTTTATTTTTGGTCCTTTAAATTGGTCATTTCATTTTAAACCTGAATGGCTGCTTGTTTAGATTTCAAAAGCAATAGACATTTTAGAAGTCTTTTACATTTGGAGTAAAACAAGATGTACAAAAGAATACAATTTATGTTGCCTTTAAATAAATTGCTGAAAACAGGCCAAATTATTTCAAGTTAACAGTTATGATCTGACACAGAGCAGCATGCAGGTGACCTATCCCACAGAGTCAGGGCCTTTCTTTATAGCACTGCATCCCTGGGCACATGCATTTCCTATTGAAGCCTGAGTTACCAAATCAATCTACACTACCATTTGCCTACAGATAGATTTTTGCCTTTCAGGGCACCAGCCCCTTCAGTCAGTGTTATGCACAAACTGATTATTTTTTGTCAAGTCACACTTTTATCCCTCTCCCAATGTTGTGATGCCTGTGTAATTTTTATTGTGGTTTAGTTCACTGCCTTGAAATTGTTTTCCATTTCACCTAAATTTACAAATGTCTCTGTGTGATTGGTGTTCACAGTTGAAAGAACATAAATTGTTCCCATTTTACACAGGTGATATGTGAACATATTTCCCTGAGTTCTTTGAAAGAAAGGCAGTATGCTGGAAATCAAATAATTGTTATCTATCTGTTTCTAGAAGCTGTGGCCTAAAATAACTATCCCATTTTGTGTACTCTTGCCACAACAAAACTAATCTTCATAAGGTCAAATGATATTTAACCTATTTAATATTCTTATCATATTTCACAATTTTCCTAGGAGGAGTTATTTTTTCAAACTTAAACATATACATTTAATAGAAATTCACATATTCATTTTAATTCAGGAAATGTAAGGTTGAACTTGTAAGAAGCCAAAATTACAGATCATTTTAAATAAACATTTCATAGTCTAGAAAAAATGCTGAGCTTACTATGTTGTTTCAGCATAAAGACTAGATTCCGGGAGTTTCTAAGCTTAACTAACTTACCTATAGCATATCTCATTGATGGAGAATTTTACTAAGGCAGAAATGAAGTAAGTTCAATATTCCTAAGTCATTTCTATCAGTACAGTTGTGTCAGATCACATATGAGCTGTCATTTCCCATTCTTTCAGCTCCTCATTTATACCTTACAGGGTGATGAGGGCAGTCTTGGAATTTTTCTATGAGTGATATCCTGCCCACATATGTTGTTGGGCATGCCGTGTCTTGACTAGTATAGTAATTTCTATCGTTCATTTATTTGGTTGAGAGAAGATACTTGCAGAGTGTAGAATATTTTCATAAAATACTTGTTATTTCAGTATATTTTTGGACACTGTGGATAAACAGAGGGAAGTAGATTTGATAGCTTTAATCATTATTTTAGTGCTTAAACCCATATACGTAATTTATTCTGAGCCCATTCATACTATGAATTTTAATTAATCAGTTGCCTATATTTTACTAAGGTTAATTTGATATATCAAAAATACAGAATTAGAGAAATCTGAATGAACACAGAATTGTTGATGTTATGAAAGGTTATAAACACCAGGGACAACTTTACCATCAGACACAGTAAGCATAGTTGCCTAAGGCTTACCCATGGTAATTTTACAAGCCTGTGAAAATGTTTTAATTTTAATTTATTTTTAAAACCAAAGGAAAAATATGTATAATGAATATTAGTATAATAATGCATACAGCCTGGATTATATTTAATATATAATTATATTATGATATAGTGTATATTATCTATATGTATAGCAATCTATATGTATATCTATCTCTATCTATATATAGAGAAAGAGAGCGAGAGACCCGCAAAAGCAAAAGTATCTGGGGTCAACAAAAGTCGTAATGAGGCCCTAAGAAACACATGAAGCTATATGACAAAGGCCACTATATTTAGTATTTTATTAATCACCTCATTTATGTTCATTCTCATCTTTGCTGCTGCTTTGGATATTGTGGTCCCTCATTTACATTACGTACAAATGATCCTATTGGATCTATCTGCCATTTTCCCCTAAACTGGAACTTTAGTGAAAGATCATACAACATACTAAGGAATATCATTTAGCCAAGGTTGGCACCAATAATGCAATCCATCTATGTATGGGCATCCCACGCATAGCTCTTCTGTTATCATAGGTAGAATCACATTCACATTTGCTATGATGCTCTCAAGTAAATGTACCACCATAGCAGAAAGACACTCGCATGATAACTATCACCACTTCTGTGCACAAATACCGTGAACTGTCTTTATATGAAACCCCAAGGTCCCAAAGCCATCCCATTAACTAGTATCTCCTTTGACTGTAGGAACTGTGGCCTCTGCTGGCAAGTGTCCTAGTGTGTCTGGTCCTTGTGTTTCAGCATAACAGGACCTGCTGTGTCTGGCCTGAATGGAGATAGCACAGGGTTTTGTCTCTTTTAAACTGGTCTGCAACTTACTTTGAACTTGTTCTTTTTCTGTTTTGTTTGTTTGCTGTTTTGCCTTGATTTGTTTTCTTTCATGGTAAACATTTATTTTCCTTCAAAGAGGCACAGAAAATAATAACATATGTTTTTCATCATTAGATTTATTCAGGCGTGACCATCCTACTCAGCACCTTGGGAGTGATTTCAACCTCAGAGCACTTTACAAATATTAGGTAATGATAATGAACCAACTGTGATTCTGGAAGGAGCCTAGTCAGGGATAAGGTGGTACTCCATCATTTCCAGTATATGCACCTGCCATTTTTAAGCTTCTTTAACGTAAAAGAAAGGGGTCAATAACTTAGACATGATGAATTTTATTTGTGCTGATTTTGCTCTATTTTATTCTCTTATGTGCTTTAATGAGGCAGTATTTTTTACTGATGTCATATTGATGCTGCAGGGAAGCACTGAGCAGAACTGGTCCTGAGAAACTGGTGAATGTGCTCTGCAGTGAGACCCCTGCCGTGGCCACTCATTTTTTCTGATAAAATAGAGGTGCAAGTGACATACATTATGAAATGACAGCCAAGAAATATGGGATTTTCTTTCAAAATAATTAACAGTGTTACTACACTTCTTTGACTTACAAAGGTCAAGTCTATCTTGAATCAGGAATATTTTTTATTGTGACAATATTTAGACTGGTATATTTCAACTCCAATTCCAAATATATTATGTTATTATAATTACTATTATAAATGTATATCAAACCATATGTATAATATTTTAATAATACAGGTATTATATATACATAATAATGCAATATATTCTCCCCCTAAAAATGAGTTGGGGTGTTAAGTTGCTTATTCTTGGTACATTGCCTTTTTGCATTTTCCTTAGGCACATCTTGTCTCTAATTCTCACAGCAGTTTAAGAGATGTGTATTATAAATAAAATTTTGAAAATTTAACTCACTGCATAATTAAGATAGTTGCATACACAGAAGCTATTAATTTTCTATGGTTGCTGTTGCAAACTGCCACAAACTTAGTGATTTAAAACAACACAAATTTATTATCTTACTGATCTCTACCTCAGATGTAAGAAAAGAGCCTCAGTGGGCTAATCAAAAAGTTGGCAGGGCTGCATTCCTTCTGGAGGCTCTAAGAGATAGAGCCTCCCATTTTGAGAGACCATCCACATTCTTTTTCGTTCCCATTTTGAGAGACCATCCACATTCTTTTTCTGCTGGTTCTCTTCTTTCATCCTTAAGCCAAGAATGGTGGGTTGAGTTTGTACACTGCATCACTCTGACTTCCTTTTCTGTCTCCTTCTTCTACTTTTAAGGGCCCTTGTGATTATATTGAATCCTCAGAAAATCAAGGATATTACCTTTCTTTTAAGGTCATCCTATTAGAACTTTAATTTTATCTGCAACCTTAAATCCTCCTTGTTATGTATATTCATGTATATTTAATTTACAGTACTGGGGGATTAGTATGTAAACATATTGAGAGGCCACTATTCTGACTACCACAGAGATGTATTGTAAAGTGTTTTCCTTGGACAAACTAAGGATACTGAGAATCTCAATTAAGCATATATTTTGGATATACCATTGAATTTGTTTACAATACAAACCTGTTTTTACAGAAATAGAGGAGAGATGAACAAAACAACTTTTAACTTTTTAAAGCTAATATTGTAAATATTATATCCATAAAAAGTTTATGAATTAAGATAATACTTCACTTCCATTAAATTATGTAGTTTATATGATGATGGACACACTATTAACATTTTTCCCAGTCAAGATATTATCTTTCAATAGAACTGAGCCCAGAATAAAAGAAATTCCTAGAACAAAGCTCATGTAAATTGAGGAACCTGTGAAATATTTGATTGACCTTCTATAGTGTTTCAAATAAGATTGATACATATCTATTTATATTTACTTTTTACTAGGGTTAATTTTTAGAATTGTTAAAACATTTATTTCAAGAGTATCAAGTAGGGGGAGTGGGCAAGATGACACTTCTCGAAGAAAAGTTCTAGAAGAAAACATAGGCAATACACTCTTTGACATCAGTCTCAGCAATATTTTTTTAGAACTATCTCCTTAGGCAAGGGCAACCAAAACAAATACACAAATGGGACTACATCAGACTAAAAAGCTTTTGCCCAGTGAAGGAAGCTGTCAACAAAAAGTTGCCTACTGAATTGGAAAACATATTTGTAAACAATATAGGGATTAATTTTGGTACATTATAATAATAAGGGTTTAATATCCAAAATATAAAAAGTACTCATACAACTCCATATCAAAAGAACAAATAACCTCATTAAAAAGTGGGCAGAGGATCTGAATAGACATTTTTCCAGAGATTACATATAGATGGCCAACAGACACATGAAAAGATGCTCATCATCACTGATCATCAGGGAATGCAAATCAAGATGAGAAAGTGATATCACCTCACACCTGTCAGAATTGCTATTATCAAAAAGACCACAAATAACAAATGTTAGAGAGAATGTGGATAAAAGGGAACACTCATATATTGTTGGTTGGAATGTAAATTGGTGAAGCAACTATGGAGAAAAATATGGAGGATCCTCAAAAATTAAAAATAGAACTACTGTATGATTCAGCAATTCCACTCCTGGGTATTTATCTGAAGAAAATGAAAACAGAAATTTGAAAAGATATACACATCCCAATGTTTGTTGCCATACTATTTACAACAGTCAAGATATGGAAGCCACCTAAGTGCCATCAACAGATGGATGGATAAAGATTGTGTGTGTGTGTGTGTGTGTACACAATGGAACATTACAGGCATAAAAGGAGTAAAAATTTACCACTTTCAACAACATGAGTGGATCTAGAGGGTACTTTGCTAAATAAAATAAGTCAAACAGAGAAAGACAAATACTGTACGAGTTCACATTTATGTGGATCTAAAAAACAAAACAAATGCATGCACATAACAAAACAGAAACCGAGTCATAGATGATACAGAGAATAAACAGGTGGCTGCCAGAGAGAAGGGTGATGGGTGAATGAGAGAAATTTGTGAGGGAGATTGAGGAACAAACTTCTAGTAGAAAATAGATGAGTCACAGGTATGAAAATGTACATTGTGGGGAATATAGTCAATAACAATATATCTTTGTATGATGACATATAGTAACTAGACTTATTGAGGTGATCATTTTGAAATGAATAGAAATATTGAATCACTATGCTATGTACCAGGAACTAACACAGTGTTGTAGACCAATTACACTTCAAAAAGAAACAAACAAACAAATTCATAGAAAAATAGATCAGATTTGTGGTTATCAGAGATGGGAGTTTGGGGAAAGTGGATTGGATGTAGGTGGTCAAAGGTACAAACTTCCAGTTATAAGGTAAATGAGTACTAGGGATGTAATGCACAACATGATAAATATAATTAACAGTACTGTATGTTACATATAAAAGTTAATAAGAGAGTCAATCCTAAGCTTTCTTTAAAAAAAAAGAAATCTTAAAGTCTGAAAAGACAGAGTACGAAATTAAATTTGATTATGATTTTACATGAAGATATTTAAAAGTATAAAATTCTAATTATAAAATTAGAATTAATCCTGCAAATAAATACAAAAATTCATTGTTACTATAAGGATAGTAAGATGAGAAGATAGAAAGTACGTAGTTTTATTTACTTTCAAGTGACTTCAAATAAATGTCAAAGCCAAAAATTAATTTGTGAAGAATAAAATTTGCAATAACTTTACATGAATACATTCATTCCCAACAGGTTTGCAAAATAAATGGTAACCATCAATATCAAATTGTTTCTTAATTTTGTAAAAGCTCTTCCTGACTAGACATATCTCTTGACTGACTAAGGAGACTTTGTTCTTTCAAACTGAATGTTTCTTTTTTTTTAAGTTTTATTCTCTTTACTCAGACTTCAAAGGATGGGGAGTTGCATTTATTTAACCTATTTAACTGACAATACTGTATAAAATACGTAGCAAGCACAAAATAGCAACTGAATAAGTCCTCACTCCCCAACAGAATTGAAAGTTGCATGAAAGAGTTGGACTTATTTCTACTTTGGCAAGAAATGTCTGTCACTCTGGCTATACTATTATTTTCTTTCCCATTCTATGTCTTTACAATGACATGTTGACATGAGTCACTTTTACCAGTAGCAATTGAAGCTAGAATGTATTGAAAAACAATTTGTATGTTATTTTAATATTTGACATAAAAACTATAAGTTGAAATCTAGAAATTGTTGTATTACCTTTATTTTTTGATCCTACACTTTCCCCCATCCTTTTCTGATGGTTCATCCCTTGTTTGAAGATATTAAATTTTAATAAAATAGATAAACAGAAAACTATCCCAAGCAATCATATGTAGTCTATTTGTAAATTGAGTATTGCATGGAATTTTATGCTGCTCAGGATAAGTGTGATGCAATTCTAATGTATAAATAATATATTTAAATAGCATTTTAAAAGAATTTGAAAGTTTAATGTGGTCATACTGCTGCTCTCCAAACATTAGTATACCATCTCAAATACTGCCACTGTTTATTGCCTATTGGAATCTGCTCAACCCTGAAGGTGAGATGTTCTTACTGTAAATGCTAAGGCAGTTCTTCAGATGTGGAAGAAAAAAAGAGGACTACTTGCCTCAACATACTTTCAATATAAACAAACTTGGATTTGGAGGGAAAATATATCTGATGGATCTGATATCATTAAGAAGTGCTAGACTATGTCAAAATTTAAAGTTTCATGAGACAGACCAACACTCCCATTACTAATTTTTTACCCATTTGGTAAAAAATGCCTTCAGGTGCTGTGCTCCCACAGTTGCCACCCTACCTTGGATTGTCTTAACAACACTCTTTTAGAAGATGTAAGTGGTTTTCATGAAAAGCCATGTTTCAAGTAGAGTTATGTGTATGAATTTGTAATGATCCTTAATTTTTAGTGAATTCTATCACCTCACTTCCAAAGTACCTTTGCACCATTTCATCCATGTCATAATTTTATTCTGAATCCCTCCCTCCTGTGTTGTATCACTGTGCAGAGTTCAGTCCCCAAAGTAATGAGCTGGACTAAGTAGCCTTCGTTACAACTATGAAGCTGCTAGTAACCCACGTACAGTGTAAAACCACCAAGTCTCCTAAGACATACAACATCCTCCCACTTATTATCCTAACATACCTTGCTCTGGATTTCTGCATGCTTGAAGAGTATTTCATTTTTCTCTAGAAATCCCACAACAAGAGAAAATAGTGAATCCCCATATGAACTGTGTTTTTTCTTCTATTTTACTTCCACAAATTGCCAGAAACCCAACCCATATCTTTAAAGTACATCATAAATTTTTCCTATGAGTTTTGTTGAAATAAAGTTCTCTCAAAAGAAGAATTTCAGGAAGGAAGTTGATAGATAATAAGTTACTCACTGCATCTCTAATAATCAATTAACACATAGGGTATAGCCAATATCTAAGGTAAAAAATGTATTTAATTACCTACTGTAATACCAGAAAGCAAGCTAATATTACACCTAAGTTTCTGTTATAGGAATTGTAGAGGATTAACACAGGAGGGGAAATAATTTGTGAGGTGCTTTGAATCAACAAACTTAATCCTGACAAAAGCCTAAAATGCAGATATAAAATACACCATTTTTAAAAATGAGAATATTGGTGTTCAAAGTGGATATTGAAGACATAGTAAAACTGAAACTTCTTTAAATTCCTATTTCTTATGACAATTTTTTATCAGATTCTATATTAAAATCCAGAAGATGCATTCATTGGTAATGTTAAATGAACAACATTAAAGTAGCCTTCAGTAAAATTCCCTTGCTTGGGACTACAATTTTGTCTAGATTTGCTGTACCCAAAATGCAGTGCCATTCACCTAAGAAAATACAAAATAAGCCAAAACAGAGCCTAACAATATAACAGAGCCTAGCACTCATGTGACAGCATCCATGTTTCTTTGAAATTAAAATTAAGGAGGGTATATACTAGAAACAGAGAAGAAAGACTTGGAGAACTTTATTTCTAGTGTTGATTCCATCAAGAGGATATTTTGTGAGCAGAACAAGTCAACTAAACTGCAATAATTTATGTTTTCAAATTTGTAGAACAAGTGTAATAAGATAGATGTTTCTTAAATGTCTCTCAGCTCAGCTCTCTACAATTTGATGCTGCTCTGAAACTAGGATTTCAGAGCTGGTGGCATGGCTCTCATGGAAATTCTGGAATACATCAGGCTGACCACACTGACTGTGCAATCTACTTGCAGAAATCTCAGTCCAAAGATTGTGTAGAGTCTCTGTTTGACCTGAGGACGATGTCTCAAGAGCTGCTGTACTCTACTTTATCTTCAGCATAATTGTTTACTTCCCTGATATAATTTCTGTACTATTTTTAATAACTGAATCTGAAGAAATTGAATTATTCTAAGGAGGAATAATAAGTTGTCTTGGTATAACCTTTTCATTATGATAAGAGATTTTATGAAGCCAAGAGTAATTACTAGAGTTGCCTCTTTATTGATAACTCCAGACAGATGAGAATTTTACTGGGCATTAAGCTTAAGAGTTTTTATTTGAGGAGATTTTGATAGATTGAAGCTGTTAAGTACATGATTTTGTCAAACTATTTTGAAGTACCAAAAAAATAGATGATTGGTAGTCAGGTGGTATGTAAACCAAGATGATTATGATGATGATGATGGCGATGATGATGATGTTTAATACAAATGCTTTAACTAAGTAAAGGATGCTCATATGATTTCAGTTATTTTAAATGACAATTACATTGATACATGGTAATTTAAGAATGTGTGAAGATAAAATGAATATATCAAAATGATTTATAAATTGCCCACAATTTGAAAATCTGGCGACTGTTAATATTTTGTTAGATTTCTACTTTTATTCACATATAAAATAAAGTGTTGCATTAACATAGATTTAACATTTGAAATTATAAATAGTTGATTTATCTGTTTCCCTACATCTTTTACAAACTTTCCATCATGTTGCAATAACAGAGTATTTAGGACTTGGGAAGTTTTATTGATGGTTTAGAATATATAAACTCTTTGGTGGCTTTTGATTTATCAAGCCAAGTCATTTTCCAGAATTTTTTTGCATATGTTCATTCCCAGAGAATGAATGACCAAACTAACACCATCATTAAGTATTATTTTCCTTTGTTGTTTTCTAATTTGATTTGAAAAATACATTTTATTATTTTACTTTTGACTCTATTTCTATCTATTATTAAAATTGTTATTTTTGTGACATATTAGTTTTTGCTGATATTTTAAATTTAAAATCAGCGTTTATGCATTTTTTTCACAGGTTTTATATTGTTGTTGTTGTTACTTTGACTCGTAATGTTTCACGTGGTCTTATTTTATCCACTTATTTAGAGTCATTTATAACATGCTGTGCTGGAAGCATTTCAACTAAATCTGAAGGGCCATCCAGTCTACCAGAAGATTGTGGACTCTAGTCAAGTTATCTCGGTATTTTCAGTATATGAATCAGCTGAAGTATAATCATTGCTTGAGCCTCAATAATAGACGCATTGTATTTCAGCTTCTAAATATTTGTACTGGGTGAAGGTGAGTTATGGTGTAGTCATTGCTTGAGAAAATTTTGTTTTGGTTATTAGCTACAGCATAAAAGGCCAGCTACACTTTTTTACAAATCTTCCTTTTTTTTTTTTTTTTAGTGTTTTCAACCGTATAACACACATTTCTCAAAAGTATGAAGAATATAAAATAGTTAGAAAATATAATAGATATGAAATAGATAGTATAAGAAAAAGAAGCACATTTATAATAGTTTCAAATACATGAAATAAAAAAGAAAAAATCTAAACAAGAAATGTGACATAATTGGATTAAATAATCACAAAAGTTTTTAAAGTCTATAATGAAGAATTATATGAACAGAGGAAAATACCATATTCCCCCAAATTACTTTGGTATAGCAAGGACTATACTTTCAAACATTTTTATTAATATGCTGAAGTTACTAAGAAAATACTTTGGAAATTGAAAACACTTGAAATCAGATATGGAAGTATAAGCAAAACAAATTGTTAAAAAAATTTTGGAGACAAAGGATAATGCATCCTGAAAAGCTTATAATATTTAATGAGAATTTTTTAAACATAATAAATGCACAATCAAAATATAAAAATACTATAACAAACTTGAACCTACAGAACCTATATAGAACCTATGTTCAGTACTCTCAGAAAGATGCTCAGAATAAGAAAACATAGTATTACAGTAAGGAGATAAGACATAATTATTTAATACATGCTCATGGAATAACTAATTATATAGAAAAATAGTACTCTTTATCTCCCAACATTTAAAAATTAAATTCAAAAAAATTTAAATTTTAAGTGTAAGTGTAAAAGAATAAAGGACAGAAGAAAATATTGTTGAATAGTTATGATCTGAGACTTAAGGAAAATTGCTTACAAAGTATAAAAGCAGGAGAAGAAACTGGAAAAGTTGGATATAACTCACTATATAAAATCACAATATATATGTACCACAAAAAGAGAACCATAAAAAACTGACACTAACAAATACTTAAGATGTCATTTAAAATATAAATGGGTGTGTATTTTCATAAAGTACAGGGAAAATATTCTAAACGTCATAAAATACAAAATCATAAAAGGAAAAATGTGCTAATGCAACTACACAAAAATACAAAATATCTGTATGGAAACAGATTAAAAGTCAATAGTATATACTTTATTAATAGACAACTTAAAACAAATAATATCATTTGGATAAGGTTTCAAATTTTACAAAATAATTTCATAATCATATATTCACTTAATTCTCAAAATAGGAATTACTTGTTCCCAATTAATAGATGAAAAACTGAGGCCCGAGTTGTTGAAATAATTTACTTATTTTTCACATAGTGTGCAAGTGGTAGAGAAACTTAAATCCCAGGATTTTATCTGGACAAAAACTGGAAGCTAACATAAACAATTATGACTCTTGTTGTAAGTGATAAATGTATGAGTTATTACTTCAATATATTTTAAATTTTATTTTAAATAAAATATTACATAAAAGAAAAAAAGTTTTCTTTTGAATCTTGGCACCCTTCACTAAAACATTTTGCCATTTCTGCACCTACCTCTTATTTTCACGTGGGTGGTCAACATAAATTGCCTATTCCATCTAATAGATTTTTCAGGAAAGCAGTCTCAGGCAGCAGAGTCCCTCATCCAATCCTACATGACTCTACAGCTTTCTGGTTTAGAGATGAGGTGCACGGTAACCAGGACAACTGCCCTAAACTTCTTTAGTAACCAGTACGAGTAGCTAAGTGTGCATATGCCCTGTGTGTATGTTCATAAGTTCTATAGAGACTATGTTTGGCATCTGTTCATTGACTCAGCTAAATTTGTCTATTTTATTAAATAAGGGTGGTCTCTCACACAAAACTTTCCCCTCCATGTCATCCTTCATTATTGATGCTGTTCATCACACATAGATTATACTCAAGTTTCCTTGTCAAAATCTCCACCTTCATAAATAATCTCATTTTTATAATCTCAAATATGGATGATCTGGTGCCTGATCATCCATATTTGCTCCTTATTTGTAATTCCAGTGAGGAATCGTTTACCAATTCACTGCCTAGTCAATCACACCCATAAACAATGTTCTTCTCATTCTTTTTATTTTTTTAAATTTATTTATTTTTATTTATATATTTTTGGCTGCATTGGGTCTTCGTTGCTACACGCAGGCTTTCTCTAGTTGCCGGGAGTGGGGGCTACTCTTCCTTGTGGGCCCCGGGCTTCTTATAGCAGTGGCTTCTCTTGTTGCAGAGCATGGGCTCTAGGCACGTGGGCTTTGGTAGTTGTGGCATGCAGGCTCAGTAGTTGTGGCTCGCAGGCTCAGTAGTTGTGGCACACAGGATTAGGTGCTCCGCGGCATGTGGGATATTCCTGGAACAGGGTTCGAACCTGTGTCCCCTGCATTGGCAGACAGATTCCTAACCACTGCGTCCCAAGGGAAGCCCTTTCTCATTCTTTATTTTCCTGCATTTTCATTTTTTTCTTTTTATTCTTTTTGAGACCTCCATTGATTACAAGGTTTTCCAACCTTTCTCTTCTTCCTCATACCAGTTAAATATACGTTCTATTCAAATGTCTTTCCTTGCTCTTCCTCTTTTTTCTATTTTTATCTGGGATACCCTGTCTATTTTGTAACTTTAATTATAACCTGTATGGTGTGTAGTAGTTGATGCTATAAACTAAACCCATATCATGCTCTTACTTGCTTACTTACTTGCATTTCCAAAATCTTGATAATCCCTTTTAGCTGAATATTCTATCAATGTTTTCAATTCAGCATGCCCCCAATCAATCAATACCTGTTGAAAAAATCAACTCAATCAATATCTTACCTTAAACCAGCTCCTCATTTTTTATTTTAACATATGGTTTGGAGTAAAACCATTCTTCTCATTCTCTCTTTAAAGATATCTCAATGTTACTTTTACAAAAAATAAAGTGAATTATTTCATTAAGTGCCTTTTCATTGTACTGGCTGGCTTTTGTAAAACTAATGAATCTCTCCATGAAGATAAACTTTAGAAATGTTGTTTATTTGGATTTATACCCATGGACAAAAAATAAACCTACATTAAGAAAAAGTAGATGTCATATTGTTGATATTAAACAACGTTTGAACTTTTAAAATTCTGCAAAGTTAACAAAACATCTGTCACTGCTTGGTTGCTAAGTAGGATACAAGTGTGCTCTTTATTGAATATGTCATTGATTATAATACTTACATTGTAGTTTCTTTTGAAAAGTTTCAGTGCTCACTTTTTATACATAGTGCTCCACTTAGATGATCAGAAACAATTATACATATTAGTCAAGACTACAGAACATAGAAAAACATGTTTGCTAAGAAGAAAATCAGTTCTTTTCTCTGCTTTTTAAATTCAACAGATGAAACTTTAGAAGATCAAATTATCATATAAACTGTCTTTTAAGAGATTTTGTTATTTGTATGATCTGTGACCCTTTTCAAATTATGTTGACACATCAGTTAACTTTAAAAGATCATAAAGTGTCAATTGTTAAGTTTGACAAATGTGGGTGACTCTGTTCTGGTCATAAAGATTTCTTAAACTTGTAGAATGTAAAAAAAATTTGTTGGCAATTTCATTTTTGAAGGTGAACAGAGGAATGACAATTATTTTGGAAATTTTATTTTTAGAACCATTTACAAACCATTTTGTGCCTAGTATAATGGGACAAAAAGGGGACATATTTACAGACAGTGAGGGACAATGGGAAGTCTCAGCTGCATAAATCTAATGTTAGCATATTTTACATAGAGTTATATCCTCTTTCTATATAGAAACAGATGTGGATTTGCCATCTGTCTGTTGTGCGGTGGGTTTTAACATTTAAAAATCAGCCAAACTTTGTTCCTTTAATAACATTTTCTGTTTTGCAGCTTTTATTCTTTTGTATTGTGTGTAGGTATGTACTATTTCCCATATTATTGTCCAGTCTCTATGAAGTCAGGGTCCATATGTTATCCTTAAGAAGAGTGCTTTGTATACATTGTAATTATCAAGGGTATAGTTAAGGGTATGGATAAAATGTTAGTTAAAATCTTTTTACCTGTCAATGTAATTATAACACATTGCTTTAAGTTTTGACCTCATCATGCAACTGAATTTCAAGCAAATTTTAACTATTATTTTAATTGAAAGATAATTAAGTCAAAAGTGTAATACAAAAGTTTTGTTCATGCAAACTGATTTATATAAATTTATCAATAGAAGATTAACCTTTATTTCATGTCTGCCAATGTTAAATCTGCAGGCAACACTCATTAATGTCTTTAATAAAATTAAAAAATGCTAACCTGGTATTGTTTATTTTCTCATTTATATTTCTAATCATTGCATTTTTATAATTGCTTCAAATAGATTTTTTATATAAAAATTTATTTTAGAGGATATAATATTTTAATAAATATATAGATGTCAAGGAAGAATTATTGGTGTTCAATAGTACGTGGTATTTTTTGCAACACCTGATAAGTCTCCTGTTCTATCTTGATTTATATTCCATTTTTCTGATTTATATTTTGGAGAGGGTAACAGATTTACAGTGAAATATCTAGAAGTTCTCCCTGTTTCATTAACTGATGCTAAATATTTTATAGTTCTACAGAACATCATCTTTTCCAGGAAGCATGTTCCAGAAGAATCAAAGACATGAAAAAAATCAATGAAGCTTAATATTTTTTATAATATAACAAGCAGTAAGACTATCACAGCATCAAAGTATTTTAAGATAGGATGAGATTATCTATTCTAGCCTATAAACTAACATGATAAAATCTGCAAGAATCCTAGCAAGCAAATTTCTCTCTTCTCCTTTATTATTCTCATCATAAGGCTGAAAATTATTGTGGGGGTAATTTCAATTCAAATTAATATCCCTTATATAAAACCATAAAGTTTTCTTTTTTTGGCTTTAGGACTTATACTGCTTTCTTAAACAAACCAACACACAAATTTGATCCTTTGACCACACTGTATTTTTTATGTTCTCATAACATATGTAATACATTCTGTGTCTTCTAAGTCATCATGGCGATATTAAAGACTTTATACTCTTTTAACATAATTCAGTATCAAAATATTTTCAATAAGTCTTGTTTGGCATACCTTTTTTTTGCTCTTTGGCTGCACCACAAGGCTTGCGGGATCTTAGTTCCCTGACCAGGATCAAACCCAGGCCCCATCAGTGAAGTCCCAGAATCCTAACCACTAGACCCCCAGGGAATTCCCTGTTTGGCATACTTTTAAGATAGACCTCTGAAGGTCACTATCACCTACCTCACCCATATATTCTTTAATTTCTCCTAAATAAATTTTTAAAGACCAAAATTGGAAACAGTATTTTAGACGTCGTCTGATCTGCGTAGTTGATGACAGAAAATTATTCTTCTTTATAATAAAGGGGTGGTCAGTGACAAACCTCTGAGATTCAACATATAATGTATGTTGTAAAATGCTGTGCATTTTGTAAAATACTGTGACTGTATTTAATCAATTATATTGCTCAATTGGCTAAAGAAAGTATTATTTTTGCCCTTATGATCTGTTCAGCTATATCCTTCTCTACTTGATTGCCACATTAGAAATATAAAATAATGCATGTTTTAATAGACATGTAGAATATCTTAAGGCTTAAGGAAAATGTAAGCATTATACATGTTATTTTAGCAACTCAAAGATAACTAGTATTAAAATGTAGGTGTGACCTTCTAGTTTATTTTCTCCTTTTCAAGTAGTAGAATGGTCAATAGTATAGGCTTTGGGAATCTCCAAATAATAGTTTTTTAGTTAATATGTATGTATGTATGTATTCATTCATTCATTCATTTATTCGCTTACTTTTCAATTGAAGTATAGTTAAAATTCTTTTTAGCATGTGCCACTTACATCTGTCCCTTTGTGTAAGTCTAGGACTGAAAACTCAGAATTGCACTGGGAAAGAATTTCAGAGGGGTTAGTGAGTACATCTTTTCTGTATCAGCTAATTTCAAGCAGGGTTTCCAAGGCACTAACATTTTTATTTTTAAAAGGCTGAGGCTGGACAAAGATTTCCTATAACTCAATTTAGCTTCTATGAGTTAACAGACAGATTTACCTTAGGATTATTTTAGTAAAAACCACAACATTCCAACAAGTAAATTATCAACTCAGTTGTGGTATTTAATGTGAAATTCCATGACTATTGGTGTTTTACGTGAGAGCAAGATAGTTCATTAAAAGTCAGTTTGCCCTTTGCTTCACCTATAAGATTTATATCAAAAGGTAAACTGATCTTTGGTGATTATGACTGATTTCTATCAACATATAGTTTCTGATACTGTATTATTATGTTCCAAGTTGATACAATTCTGTTAGTGCACAATGTTCATAGTGTATAATACTTCTTTGTAAAGCAAATGTGAAATAAATTAAAACAACTTTTTATCTGAATGATAATATTTTAAAAATCATTGAATAACTTTTATCTAAGTCTTTTTAAAAATACTTGCAGTCATGTATAAAATTACAAGGTCTCAAGAAATATTTTTAAAGGAAAATATTTTAATTTGATTTGGTGGAATTTTTTAGATTTTAAACTTTCATGAACAATGCATCTACGAATGAGGGCAAATTATTTCTTTCAGTTTTGCCCTGGTGGGGTTGGTGGTGAGTTTTGCTTTTTTTTTTTTTTTAATTTTTTCCACGCATGTGACACTGTTTCTTTTTTAGTACCAGAAATTTCCTCATGCAAAACTAAGGTAATATACTTCAGTGCTGGGCTTCACCAAATATATACAAATACACATCCAGCATTGTAGAGTTTTATATTTGGAATACTTTGTGTTTCTGCTTGACTCCATTATCATGGATAACATACCAGACTTTGTGATGAATAACTTGAAATTAAAGCATTAAAAAATGTAAAAGTTAAGTTTTAGTCCCCAAAGAAGATCAGTTATTAATACAAGAATTATTTTATATTGCATGGATATCATGAAGATTATTTAACGGGTTAGCTATGAATAATCCACAATTATATTTTATGTATTTTTCTGCAAAGAGGGAGGATATAAACTGTAAAGGCAATTAGAAAAGGGCTTAAGAGCCAATAACTATGAAATCAGTGATATCTCAGTAGTGTTTTTTAGAAACTGGTTTGGTCTGGATTGCTAATTCTACACATACTTTCCTGTAGCTGTCTAGAACTGTTTCAGACCACAGGTTGAAGTAACAAATAATTAGCGAGATTGCCTTGTAAATTTCACAGGCTGCGGGGAGGGGGGGGGTCCTACTAAGTTTTTAATTAGAATTATGACTAAATTATTTATTGTCTTTGGGAATTTCCCTGAGGAGGGAGCATAGTTGAAACTTGCACGAGATAAGAGAGATTTGCTACTTAATATATTGAAATCATTGGAAAAATTATGGGAGGAGCTTTTATCATTTGGTGAATTTCATTGTCTTAAAATTCATTCCTCATTTCTGACACAATTATTAGCTACACAAAAGTTAATGTTTTTTTTAAATAAATGATAATAGAAAATCTATGAATACTTTTGTCCCTAGTTTCTTGTGATAAATGTCTTACAGATTTCTATAGCCTTGCTACTTTGTGGTAAGTCCTCCATTCTGTTGCCTTATTCTCTTGGTCGCATGTATTAAAATGTAGCTCTGTAGTTCCTCAGATTACCACTATTTTTATAGTGTTTAAATGAGAGGAAATAGGCCACTTTTAGCATATTGAAACTATTTTGGGTTTATATTGATATATTTTGGTAACGTTGTAGCAATAAATCGTGTAGTTATTTTCTGATCTTTATAATTGGTAGATTCCAGTTTATTAAACTGTCCTATTCATAGAAATTATAATAAATTCTTAGAACTTTCACTCACTACCTAAAGTCATAGAATTTAACATCAGGCAATTATTTCACTGTATGATTAAGTCCCCTTTTTGTCCTATGCTGTTTAGTACTTTAAAAATTGGCTTCCTTTATTCTAGATGATAATAAGCCCCATGTACCTTTCATTGTAGGGTTACAATTCGTTTCTACTTTACAACTGATTCTGGGAGTGTGAGTATGTATATGAGTGTATTATAAGTTTATAAAAATCTAACCCTTTCACAGTGGGGTTCTTTGGTAATTGACTCATTTAGCTGTTCTCTAATCTGAGTCACTCATATTAGGAAAATGTCCCTGTAATTATTTTATAGCACCATCATTGTCTTGTTACAAAAATAGTTCTTGCAGGTAAAAGGAGGTTTCCTATTTTTAGAAGATTGCACTAAAATGATGTTTGCTTTTTCTCTTCTATTTTCCTGCATACAATTCAAGCCAATACACATTGTATCTGGAATTTTTCTTTTCACAGCTAGGGCTTATTATATTTCATTTAATCTATTTTCAATATTAATAGCACCAAAGCTAGTTGTTCCAACTATTTGGTGACACAATTTAGTGAAGAATTTGTAAAAGTGTAACAGGAATCAGGAAAATAGGAATAAATGTACTCAAAATTTGAGAAACATTGTAGAGTGTGAAATACTTTGGCATAACTTTGAATATTGTAGTTAGGTGAAAGTCAGTATACATGGGTTTGTTGTCTTTATAAAGTCACAATTTGTCTTAAAATATTCCGTGAATGCTTATGTTATTTTTTGTTGCTATTAACCGATAATAGTTTGTTTTAATGATGGTAAGAAGTAGCCATAGTTGAAAGACACACCTCGTGATGGCTGATTTACTAGGAATCTGGAAAAGGGAATACTCAAGAGAAGTAAATTTATACTCTGTTTTCTGATTTTTCTCATGCTTTCTATTAAAATTTAAACATTAGAAATGGAATATAATAAATACATTTATATTTGTAAACACTTTAAGAATAATAGTTAAATATTCACACAAAATATGTATCATTTCCATTAACTAAAACTATCATCAAATTTTCTTATGCACTGTGTACAACATGGAGCTTATACTTAATTAGACACTTAATTAGACACTATGATGCAGATACAGTGTACTTGCCCAGTTCCTGAGCACTTCCAATCTGATTTCAGCAAGAATAAGATCATTGACTAGTCAAAAATATTAGACTATATTTCTTCTCTGTATAAGAACAGATTCATTATAGATAATAATTGAAAGATCATATATGAATTAACCAAAAAGCCTTTCTTCTTAAACTCAATTTCATAGCAATTAGATATACTCAGGCATAGATTTATGTTCAGTGACGTTTATTTCAGGAATAATTGTAAAGACAAAAACGGCACTGAAATATCTATCAAGAAGGCTATAGTTGAATAAACAGTGAGGCATGCACATCATAGGCTACTATGCAGACATGTTAAAAATAAAGGTTTGGATCAGGATATGATCAACTCAGCAGGATAGATTGTTATGTGAGAAGCAAGCTGCAGTAGGTAGCATGATCCTATTCTTATGAAACTGAAATTGGGATAGTTTCACTCCCACCAGAGAAAGCCACATTTTAGGAATAAGGGGCTGCTTGTAGATCACCTTTCTTTAGAACATCTCAAAAGGTTGAAAAAAAATTAAATATGTTTTAAAACAAATGAGAGGTAAAATGGCAGTGTTTTTCACCAAACCAAAGTATGGAAGAGGACGGATATCCAGAGTGATAAGCCATGGTGTTCACTTGGTACATCTGCCAATTTTGAACAAGTTGCTCATAAGGTTAAGAAACTAAACAGCACTTCAGACAGCCTCAGAGGACTGAGGGAAAAGCCGCCATCTGGCACTGAATAAAGGAGGTTGCACAATAAACTTCTTTGTTTACATGGGCTGAAACCGCAAAGGGACCACGACTTAAGAGAAACAGCGACTTGGAAATAGATAAGACTATAGATAGACAAAGATTATGGGCCCATTTAAAAGTATCTCAAATCTTGAAATTAGATTCTGGTGATACTGGACTACTACTGAGTTGAATGGACTTGAAGAAGCAAATATATGAAATTGGAAGAAAGATAACTTCATCTCATGCCTCACATAATTTCTACAAACAATTTTAAAAATGTAATGTAACAGGTTCATAAATAACCATACACATAAAGAAAAAAGACAACTTGAGAAAAGTATGCTTTCTCTGTTCAAGGGAATAATGGCAAGATGAAGAAGCTATAAGAAAACTGAGTAAAATTTCTAAAATTGAGAAAAAGTAATAAGTGAAAAACTGAATATAGAACTATAACATTAAATGAAACAGATGAAGGCAGAGGTGTGATGATTTGTAATATGTAATATAGAATGAAGCTCAAACAGTTGAATGAGTTGGGAAATACACACATATTTTGAGATATATAAGGATAAAATAATGTGTAACAAGCAGGTATTTGGATTCCCAAAAGGAAGGGTGTAGAAGCAATATTAGGAGAGATAATGAACAAAAATTGTGCCAAAAGGTTACACAACCCCAAATCAGTTTCAAGAAGTCCTTAACACCAGAGGCAAGATTTAAAATATCCGCATTTATCTCTATTCGTCTATCTCTTTACCTATCTATGTATCTCTGTGTCTATGTATCTACAGCCTGTATCTACTGATTCCCCTATTTATATTCCCCTCGACATTTCACAGCAAAAGTACTGAAAACTAACAAGGAAATGAAATCTATGTAACTGTTTTTCTTAAGATATAATTCACATACCATAATATTCACTCTTGTAAAGTGTACAATAAAATCATTTAGAGTAAATTCACAATGTCATGTATTCTTCATTACTATTTAATTCCAGAACATTTTCATTACTCCCAATTTTTCTTCCCTTCAACCTCTGGTAACCACTGATCTATTTTCTATCTCTAATGATTTACCCATTCTGGATATTTCATATAAATGAAACCATAAAATATGTGATCTTTTGTGTCGGGCATTTTTCACTTAGAATAATGTTCTCAAGATTCATTTGTGTTGTAGTATGTATCAATAGTTCAATCATTTTTATCCTTGAAAAATATTCCATTGCATGCATATACCACATTTGTTTATTCATTCCTCAATTGATTTGGGCTATGGACATTCATGTAGAAGTTTTGTGTAGATATGTCTTTATTTTCCTTTGATATATTCCTAGAAATGAAATTGGAACGATAATGACATTTGAATTTTATGTAATTTCCATGTGTCAGAAATGGTATTCTATTTTTTTAAATTTTTTCTTCAACTATTTAAAAATGTAAAACTAATTCTTAGCTCATGGACTGTAGTAAAATTGGCAGCAAGCAGACTTTGGCCCATGTGCCATACTGTGCCAATCTTTACTCTGTCTTCCTGGAGAGAATAACTGCACTGCAACTCCTCTTAGGCAGCAAAACCATGCCTTCTACATTGGCTTCACCCCACTGTATACCTGCCTACATCTTCCTTCTTTAAGGGTAACAAAGATATTTCCAATTTTAAGTTTTTAAAATAGAAAGATTGAATTTTAATGTTTGCACATGGGAAACATATGAGTAATTTTAATTATCTGTTTAATTTCATTGTAGAGTCTATACTTTTATGAAAAAATGGTAATTCAGCCTTGTCTTAGCTCTTTTTTATAAAGTATATTATGTTGATGGAAATATTTTAAAATCTACAAAACATATGTATTCAAAAGAAAAGTGTTTATTATCTGTTATAAAAATGAATTTTAAAATGGATAGGAAGAAATAAAAACTGATAAAAGCAGTTGAAATTAGCTAAAAATAGAATAAACACAGAAAAAATACTCAAATAATGGAGACTCCAAGAAGTACAAAATGAGGTATGGAACTCAGAGTTGAGAAACAGGAATGAGAATTTTGGAATCAGAAATAACTGTAGCAGTGACACAGACTCCTGAACCTTAAATTCCAGCAATTCAGTTTGGAAAGGATTAGACTGTAGACAACATAATATGTTTTGGAAAAATTAGAGAGCATAAAGAATAAAATAAAATATGTGTTCGATTAGGGGAAAAAAGGAAAATTACCACAGGAGGAAGCTGTATTGCAGTGAAGAGAGAAGAGATTTGAGGGTTTCAGTGCAGAGGCCAAGGATGATGGACATTGCCATCAGAATAAAACATTCCCAGATGCTAGCTTGCCTTCAGAAAGAGACAACTCATTTAAAATTCAAATTATCTTCTGTATTTTTAGCTCTAGGGCCCAGGACACCTCAGAACATATATGCCACCACTCCTTGACAATAGAACTATTTAAGAAAAGAAAAATATAAAGTAGTTATATAGTAGTCATAAAGTAGTATTAATAATCTACTAACTGAGAAAAGGAAATTTGAAGCAGCACATCCTCATTTTGTGTGTATGGTATATGTGTTTGTGTTAGTCGATGCTGAAATATCAATTCAAAATATAGACCTACATGAAGGTCTATATTTCACAGGTCTGAAGCCAAATAGAAATGGTCTTTCCATTGGAAAATAAGAACTTGAACCATTCATTGCCAAAGGGTTACTAGGGGTTTCCTTCTGTATCCTTCATATCCCAATTTTTTTCTTTCATTTCAAACTCAAAATGATAAAACCTTACTCTTCAACTTCATTGAACTTCACTGATTTTAAAAGCTGTCACAAAGATGATCTTATTTGTCCCATACAATCCCGAGAATTGTATAGCACCAATATTACCATCTCTCTTTATAAATGAAGACACAGAAATTTAAAGACAAAGTTTAAAAAAAAAAAGTGTTGTAGTCAAACACAGTTGGTAATTGGCTAAGACAGAATTCAGCTTGCTGGATTTGAAAGCCCATACTCTTTCTATTAAAAAATATTACTCTCTTCTGTGAATTTATAATCCCTGCAGTGTATAACATAGTTATTTGCATGTATAAGATGTTTAATAGCTAACCGTGAACATTGGTATGCATATATCTTTTTGAATTAGTGTTTTTATGTTTTTTTTGGATATATACCCAGTAGTTGAATTGCACAGCAGCATTATTTACAATTGTCAAGGTATGGAAGCAACCTAAGTGTCCATCAACAGATGAAAGATAAAGAAGATGTGGTATATATACAGTGGAATATTACTCAGCCATAAAAAAGAATGAAATAATGTCATTTGCAACAACATGGATGGACTTGGAGTGTATTATGTTAAGTGAAATATAACAACACTTACGTTGTGGTACAGAAAAAGAAACAATCAAAATACATTTAGGAACTAAGGTAATGTCTTGAGACATATTAACAAGTATCTTGGGGATGAACTAGGAGGTGATCAAAAAGTAAAGCAGTAGTCAGAAAGTACAAGGTTTATATAATAATCTAAAGAATATAAAACATATACTAAAATTTATGCCAAAGCATTAAAATATTTTAAGTAGGTTATACCAGGATAAAGTTTACAGTCTAGAAAATTTACTCATTGTAGAAGTTTGATTAGAAAAGATAGGATGCAGGGAGACAAGTTAGCATGTAATTGTAGCAACTGAGACCAGAAACTGTGAGACTTCATATGGTGGCAACTAGAAAATGGGGAACCAGGAAAGACAGGAGGTGGTTTGAGGGGAAAAATATAATAAATATAGAGACATTTGGATCAGAATTTCTAGAAATATTCACAGAGAGATAGAATTTAAATATTTAAATCTTGGGCATATCAGAGAATTCTGGGATATAATTATTAATCTGGGACATAGAGGCATATGAGACAGTTGAAGAAAAAGAGAATAAGTAATTCATGCAAGGGTCATATTTAACATAGGAACAGAAGGCTGAATAAACAACCTGAAAAATATTGACATTTAAGGATAAATATCAAAGATATCTACAAAGGATATTGAGAAGAAACAGCCATGAATTAAGTTCACTGAATCCAACGTGCTGATGGTCAACATTGCCAGGGGTCAATAAAACAAAAAGAGTAGGTTCATGACTTTGAGCCTTGGAAAGTGATCAGTCTAGTTGTCTGCAATTGTGCAGCTTTATGGCCTTGGACAAGTTTGGTCTCAGATTCTTGGGTAAAAATTAGGGAAACTAGCAATTACAACATAATGTTTCAAATAAATTAATTTAAAAACAAATTATCTGGAATAAAATTTTAGAGAGGACACTTATAAATTGTTTTCCAATGTGTTCTCTGTACCCAGAATCTGGAACTGAGATTAAAAGAAGGCAGGTGATAAACCAAAGATAATATAACCTGAGACATGGATCAGGTCTCCAAATTTTACATTTACTAATTCACAGTTAATTTTCCTACATGTTTTGAAAAATAGTTCAGTTGGGTTTTTATGAATCTGTAGCATAAAGAATGCATCTGTGGCAGAAATATTGAAAGGGGTGAGAAGCGTTTTGGACTTCTCGCTATCACACATTTCCTATATCCAAGCAATCACTTTCAAGTGAAATCTTTTGACTGTGTTCCTTATTTTCATTTCTAATTGTTTGTTTCAAGATAATGAAGTGAAGACATTTATATTCCTTTCTGCTCTGTCCCCAACTCTCCCAAATTTCAGGTGAAGGAAAGATTTCTATTCCTTTCTCTTTTTAAAAATTGTTTTTTAATTTACTTCTTTTTTAACAACTTTATTGGACTATAATTGTTTTACAATGGTGTGTTAGTTTCTGCTGTATAACAAAGTGAATCAGCTATATATGTGCATATATTCCCATTTCTTCTCCCTCTTGCGTATCCCTCCCACCCTCCCTATCCTACCCCTCTAGGTGGACACAAAACAGCAAGCAGATCTCCCTGCGCTATGCATCTGCTTACCACTAGCTATCTATTTTATATTTGGTAGTGTATATATGTCCATGACATTCTCTCACTTCATCCCAGCTTACTCTTTCCCCTTCCTATGTCCTCAAGTCCATTCTCTACATCTGTGTCATTATTCCTGTTCTGCTCCTAGGTTCTCCAATATATATATATACATTTTTTATATATATATATTGCTCCAATATATATTGCTCCAATATATATATATACATTTTTTTTTAGATCCTATGTATATATATATGTGTTAGCATAAGGTATTTGTTTTTCTCTTTCTGACTTACTTCACTCAATATGACAGACTCTAGGTCCATCCACCTCACTACAAATAAGTCAATTTCATTTCTTTTTATGGCTGAGTGATATGCCATTGTATATATGTGCCACACATTCTTCATCCATTCATCTGTCAATGGACTCTTAAGTTGCTTCCATGCCCTGGCTATTGTAAATGGAGCTGCAATGAACATTGTGGTAAATGACTCTTTTTCATTTATGCTTTTCTCAGGGTATATGCCCTGTAGAGGAATGGCTGGGTCGTACAGTAGTTCTATTTTTCATTTTTTAAGGAACCTTCATACTGTTCTCCATAGTGGTTCTATCAACTTACATTCCCACCATCAGTGCAAGAGTTCCCTTTTCTCCACATGCTCTCCAGCATTTATTATTTGTAGATTTTTTGATGATGGTCATTCTGACTGGTGTGAGGTGATACCTTATTGTAGCTTTGATTTGAATTTCTCTAAGATAAGTGATAATGAGTATCATTCCATATGTTTGTTGGCAATCTGTATAGCTTATTTGCAGAAATGTCTATTTAGGTGTTCTGCACATTTTTGGATTGAGTTTTTTGTTATTTGATATTGAGCTGCATGAGCTGCTTGTATATTTTGGAGATTAATCCTTTGTCATTTGCTTCTTTTGCAAATATTTTCTCCATTCTGAGGGTTGTCTTTTTGTCTTGTTTATGGTTTCTTTTGCTGTAAAAAACCTTTTAAGTTTCTTTATGTCCCATTTGTTTATTTTTCTTTTTACTTCCATTTATCTAGGAGGTGGGTCAAAAAGGATCATGATGTGATTTATGTCATAGAGTGTCCTGCTTATGTTTTCCTCTAAGAGTTTTATAGTGTCTGGCCTTATATTTAGGTCTTTAATACATTTTGAGTTTATTTTTGTGTGTGGTGTTATGGAGTGTTCTAATTTCATTCTTTTACATGTAGCTATCCAGTTTTCCCAGCACCACTTATTGAAGAGGCTGTCTTTTCTCCACTGTACATTCTTGCCTCTCTAATCAAAGATAAGGTGACCATATGTGCGTGGGCTTATCTCTGGGCTTTCTTTTCTGTTCCATTGATCTATATTTCTGTTTTTGTGCTAGTACCATACTTTCTTGATTACTGTAGCTTTGTAGTATAGTCTGAAGTCAGGGAACCTTAATCTTCCAGTTCCATTTTTCTTTCTCAAGATTGTTTTGGGTATACAGAGTGTTTTGTGTCCATAAAAATTGTGAAAGTTTTTGTTCTAATTCTGTGAAAATGCCATTCGTAGTTTGATAAGGATTGCATTGAATCTGTAGATTGCTTTTGATAGTATAGGCATATTCTCAATGTTGATTCTTCCAATCCAAGAACATGGTATATCTCTCCATCTGTTAGTATCATCTTTAATTTCTTTCATCAGTGTCTTATAATTTTCTGCATTCAGGTTTTTTTAAAAACATATTTATTGGAGTTTAATTGCTTTACAATGGTGTGTTAGTCTCTGCTTTATAACAAAGTGAATCAGCTATACATATACATATATCCCCATATCTCCTCCCTCTTCCCTCTCCCTCCCACCCTCCCTATCCCACCCTCTAGGTGGTCAAAAAGCACTAAGCTAATCTCCCTGTGCTATGCAGCTGCTTCCCACGAGTTATCTATTTTACACTTCGTAGAATATATTAGTCCATGCCACTCTCTCACTTCATCCCAGCTTAACCTGCCCCATCCCAGCTTAACCTGCCCCATCCCCATGTTGTCAATTCCATTCTCTAAATCTGCATCATTATTCCTGTACTGCCCCTAGGTTCTTCAGTATCATTTCTTTTCTTTTCTTTTTTTTTTTTTTTTACATTCCGTATATATGTGTTAGCATATGGTATTTGTTTTTCTCTTTCTGACTTACTTCACTTTGTATGAGAGACTCTAGGTCCATCCACCTCACTACAAATAAGTCAATTTCATTTCTTTTCATGGCTGAGTAATATTCCATTGTATATATGTGCCACATCTTCCTTATCTATTCATCTGTCAATGGACACTTAGGTTGGCTGAGGGTTTGTCATATATGGCCTTAAATATGTTGAGGTAAGTTCCCTCTATGCCTACTTTCTGGAGGAGTTTTATCATAAATTGGTTTTGAATTTAGTCAAAAGCTTTTACTGCATCTATTGAGATGATCATATGGTTTTTATCCTTCATTTTGTTAATATGGTTTATCACACTGATTAATTTGGTATATTGAAGAATCCTTGCATTCCTAGGATAAACCACACTTTTCCATGGTGTGTGATCCTTTTAATGTGCTGTTGGATTCTGTTTGCTAGTATTTTGTTGAGGATTTTTGAATCTATGTTCATCAGTGATATTGGCCTGTAGTTTTCTTTCTTTGTGATATCTTTGTCTCATTTTGGTATCTGGGTGATGATGACCTTGTAGAATGAGTTTGGGTGTGTTCCTCCCTCTGCTATATTTTGGAAGAGTTTGAGAAGGATAGGTGCTAGCTCTTCTCTAAATGTTTGATAGAATTCACCTGTGAAACCATCTGGTCCTAGGATTTTGTTTGTTGGAAGATTTTTAATCACAGTTTCAATTTCAGTGCTTGGGTTTGGTCTCTTAATATTTTCTATTTCTTCCTGATTCAGTCTCAGAAGGTTGTGCTTTTCTAAAAATTTGTCTTCTTCCAGGTTGTTCATTTTATTGGCATATAGTTGTGGGTAGTAATCTTTCATGATCTTATGTATTGCTGCAGTGTCAGTTGTTACTTCTCCTTTTTCATTTCTAATTCTGTTGATTTGAGTCTTTTCCCTTTTTTTCATGGTGAGTCTGGTTAATGGTTTATCAATTTATTTATCTTCTTAAAGAATCAGCTTTTAGTTTTGTTGATCTTTGCTATTGTTTCCTTCGTTTCTTTTCCATTTATTTCTGATCTGATTTTTATGGTCTCTCCTTCTGCTATCTTTGGGGTTCTTTTTTGTTGTTGTTGTTGTTTTGTTTTTGCGGTACGCGGGCCTCTCACTGTTGTGGCCTCTCCCATTGCAGAGCACAGGCTCCGGACACGCAGGCCCAGTGGCCATGGTGCACGGGCCCAGCCGCTCCATGATATGTGGTATCTTCCTGGACCGGGACACAAACCTGTGTCCCCTGCATTGGCAGGAAGACTCTCAACCACTGTACCACTAGGGAAGCCTTTTGGGGTTTCTATTTTTGTTCTTCTTTCTCTAATTCCTTTAGGTGTAAGTTTGTGTAGTTTATTTGAGGTGTTTCTTGTTTCTTGAGGTAGGATTTTATTGCTATAAACTTGCTCTTAAAACTGCTTTTGCTGCACCCATAGGTTTTGGGTTGCCGTGTTTTCATTGTCATTTTTTTCTAGGTATTTTTTGATTTGGGTTTTGATTTCTTTATTGATCTCTTATTTATTTAGTACTGCATTGTGTAGTCTCCATAGATTTGTATTTTTACAGTTTTTTTTTTCTGTTTTTATATCTAGTCTCATAGGTTTGTGGTTGGAAAAGATACTTGAAACGATTTCAATATTCTTAAACTTAACAAAAGGCTTGATTTGTGACCCAAGATATGATCTAACATGGAGAATGTTCCGTGAGCTCTTGAGAAGAAGGTGTATTCTGTTATTTTTGGTTGGAATGTCCTATAAATATCAATTAAGTCCATCTTGTTTAATGTATCATTTAGATCTTGTGTTTCCTTATTTATTTTAATTTTGGATGATCTGTCCACTGGTGAAAGTGGGGTGTTAAAATCCTCTACTATTATTGTGTTACTATCAATTTCCCATTTTATGGCTGTTAGCATTTGCCTTATGTATTGAGGTGCTCCTATATTGGGTGCATAAATATCTACACTTGTTATTTCTTCACCCTACCCAATAGCAGAGAGGCTGCCTAAAATAATAATAAGTTCTCAGACCCCCCAAGACACACCACCGGTTGCACTCTTGCCAATCAGAAAGACAAAATCCAGCCTCATCCACCAGAACACAGGCACTAGTCTGCTCCATCAGGAAGCCTACACTACCCACTCAATCAAACTATCTTACTGGGGGCACACACCAAAAACAATGGGAACTACCAACGTGCAGCCTGTGAAATGAGAACACAAACACAGTAAGTTAAGGAAAATGAGAAGACAGAGAAATATGCAGCAGATAAAGGAGTGAGGTAAAAACCCACCAGACCAAACAAATGAAGAGGAAATAGGGAGCCTACCTGAAAAAGATTCAGAGTAATGATAGGAAAGATGATCTAAATCTTGGAAATAGAATGGAGAAAATACAAGAAACTTTCAACAAGGACCTAGAAGAACTAAAGAGCAAAAAAAACAGTGATGAACAACACAATAAATGAAATTTAAAATTCTCTAAAAGGAATCAATAACAGAATAACTGAGGCAGAAGAATGGATAAGTGACATGGAAGATAAAGTGGTGGAAATAACTACCGCAGAGCAGAATAATGAAAAAAGAATGAAAAGAATTCAGGACAGTCTCAGAGACCTCTGGGACATTAAACACACCAACGTTTGTATTATAGGGGTCCCTGAAGTATAAGAGGAAAAAAGGGGACTGAGAAAATATTTGAAGAGATTATAGTTGAAAACTTCCCTAATATGGGAAAGGAAATATTCCATCAAGTCCAGGAAACACAGAGAGTCCCATACAGGATAAATCCAAGGAGAAACATGCCAAGAAACTTATTAATCAAACTTCCAAAAATTAAATACAAAGAAAAAATATTAAAAGCAAAAAGGGAAAAACAACAAATAACATACAAGTGTTCCCCATAAGGTTAACATCTGATCTTTCAGCAGGAACCCTGCAAGCCAGAAGGGAGTGGCAGTACATATTTAAAGTGATGAAAGGGAAAAACCTACAACCAAGATTACTCTACCCAGCAAGTATGTCATTCAGCTTCTACAGAGAAATTAAAACCTTTACAGGCAAGCAAAAGCTAAGAGAATTCAGCACCATCAAACCTGCTTTACAACAAATGCTAAAGGAATTTCTCTAGGCATGAAACACAAGAGAAGGAGAAGACCTACAAGACAATTAAGAAAATGGTAATAGGAACATACATATCGATAACTGGTAATAGGAACATACATATCGATAACTACCTTAAATGTAAATGGATTAAATGCTCCAACCAAAAGACATAGACTGGCTGAATGGATACAAAAGCAAGACCCATATATATACTGTCTACGAGAGACCCACTTCAGACCTAGAGACACATACAGAGTGAAAGTGAGGGAATGCAAAAAAGGTATTCCATGCAGATGGAAATCAAAAGAAAGCTAGAGTAGCAATTCTCATATCAGACAAAATAGATTTTAAAATAAAGTCTCTTGCGAGTGACAAAGAAGGCACTACATAATGATCAAGGGATCAATCCAGGAAGATATAACAATCCTAAATATTTATGAACCCAACATAGGAGCACCTCAATACATAAGGCAAATCCTTTCTTTTAAAGATTAAAAGCAAGGAAAATAAATACAATTCCATATTTGGCAAAACTAGGATATCTGCAATACCAAACCACAACACAAGTAAGCAGAGAATAGAGAGAGCTTGTGAAAGCATAAGCCAAGAAAGGACCTACAAAAGCAAATACCAATGAGAAGCAATTGGATTTTCCTAGAAAACTTCAGGAAAGACTTGGTAATAAATAGTGCTTATGGGTACTGAAAACAAAGGGTGGTTTGAAAATGTGTTTAATATTTTTTTTAATTTCAAGGTCCACTGGAGTCGATTTAGTCAGAAGGATGCCCCTTCCCCACACATAAAAGACTAGAGGGACAGGAATTTAGCCAAAATGACAACAACTTTTTTTTTTAGTTGTTTTTAAATAAATACTTTTTTAAAAATTTTATTGTGATTTAATTGACTTACAAGGATTCCACATATTTAATGAATATATTTTGATGAGTTTGGACATATGCATGCACTGTTGATACCATCACTAGAACCAAGGTACTAAACATCTATCACATCCAAAAATTTTGTTTCATTCTTTTGCATTTTTTTCTTTTTCATGTAAGAAAAAGTAACATAAGCTTTATCTTCTTTACATATTTTACAGTACACAATACTATCTTGTTAACTAGAGGTATTATGTTGTACAGCAAATTTCTAGAACTTGTTTATCAGGCTAACTGAAACTTTATACACATTAAAAAAAGATTACATTTCCACCTTCTCCCAGCCCCTGGTAACCACCCTTCCATTCTCTCTTACTACCAGTTTAAATATTTTAGAACCTCACAGAAGTGATATCATATAGTATTTGTCTTTTTGTGACTGGCTTATCTCACTTAACATAATCTCCTCTAGGTTCATTTATGTTTAGGCAAATGGAAGGATTTCCTTCTTTTGTAAGGCTGATAATATTCCATTGTATGTATATGCTATATTTTCTTCATTTATTCATCTGTAGATTGACATTTGAGTTGTTTTCATATCATGGATATTATGAATAATGCTACAATTAACAGAGAGGTGCAGATAACCTTTGAGACACTGATTTCAATTCTCTTGGCTATATACCAAAGAGTGGAATTGCTTTGGTAGTTCTATTTTTAATTTTTGGTGGAAACTCTATACCGTTTTCTATAGTGGCTGTACCATACTACATTTGCACAAACAGTATATAAGGTTTTCAATATCTCCACATGCTCGCCAAGTCTTGGTATCCACCCTTTTTCTTTCTTTTCAAATAAATAACTACCATAACAACTGTGAGGTGATAACTCACTGTGGTTTTGATCTGCATTTCCCTGATAATTAGTGATGTTGAGCACATTTTTATATGCCTGCTGGCCATTTGTATGGCTTTTTTGGAGTAATGTCTATTCAATTCCCTTGCTCATTTTTAATTGGATGTTTTTTATGTTCATTGGTAGGCAATACTTAGATATTTTGGCTATCAGTCCCTTGTCTTATATATGGTTTACAAATATTTTCTCTCAAACTGTTGGTTGCCTGTTTGCTTTGTTGATTGTTTCCTTTGCTGCACAGAGCTTTTTAGTTTGATGTAATCCCACTTGTCTATTTTTGATATTGTTGCCTGTGCTTTTGGTGTCAAATTCAAGAAACCAATGTCAAGACCAACATCAAGAAGTTTCCTCTTAACGTTTACTTTGAGAATTTTTATAATTTTTGATCTTACATTTAAATCATTAATAAATTTTGAATTGTTTTTTGTGTCTGTTAGGAGATACGGATCCAATTTCATTCTTTTGCATGTGGATATACAGTTTTCTCAACACTATCTGCTGAAGAAACTATCCTTTCCCCATGTTGTATTCTTAGTGCCCTGTCAAAAATCAGTTAAGTATATAATAGTAAACATTTCTGAGCTCTCTGTTCAGTTCCATTGGTCAAAATGTCTATTGTTATGCCAGGACCATACCTTTTTTTTTTCTTTTGTGATACTCAGGCCTCTCACTGTTGTGGTCACTCCCGTTGCAGAGCACAGGCTCTGGACACACAGGCTCAGCAGCCATGGCTCACAGGCCCAGTCTCTCTGCAGCATGTGGGATCTTCCTGGACCAGGGCATGAACCCGTGTCCCCTGCATCAGCAGGCAGACTTTCAACCACTGGACAACCAGGGAAGCCCAGGACCATACCATTTTAGTTGCTATAGCTTTGTGATATATTTTGAAATCAAGAAGTATGCTGCCTCCAGCTTTGTTCTTTTTTCCCAAAATTGCTTTTGTTATTTGGTTTATTTTATGCTTCCACATGAATGTTAGGAATTTCTTCTCTTCTATTTCTTCTATGTTTTCTTCACTTCTACTTTTCTATTGCTTTTCTATTTCTGTAAAAATGCCATTGTGATATTGATAGGGATTACACTGAATCTGTAGATTACCTTGGGTACTATGGACATTTAAACCATATTAATTCTTCCAATCCATGAACAAAGATGTTTTTCCATTGATTTGTGTGTGCTTTTATTTCATTAGCATTTTATAGTTTTCAGTGTACAAGTCACTTAACTCCTTGCTGAAGTTTATTCTGAGAATTTTATTCTTGCTATTGTAAATATAATGTTTTTTCTTAATTTCCTTTTGGATAATTCCTTGTTAGTATATAGAAACACAGCTGATTTGTGTATGTTGATTTTATATCCTGCAACTTTGTTGAATTTGTTTATTAGTTTTAACAGTTTGTTGTTTTTGTTGTTGGCTGTGAAGTCTGTAGCATTTTTGATATGTAAGCTCATGTCATCTGCAATTTGAATGCAAACACAAAGGAGCTGAAACAGGGGCATTAAGTAATATGACATACCTAGAGCTCTCTTCGTGTATCCATATCCAGAATACCCTGTCAAGGCATTAGATAACACTTACCTAAAGAAACTGAAAAAGTTAAGAATAAAAAGGTCGACAGATTTAGATAGTAGAGGTCCTCATATAAAACGAAGTTTGGCTATTCTAGCTAGCTGTAATAAAGCTCAACAATTAATAAATTTTTCACACTCACAGAGTTCTTTCAAAAGACTTTTTAGTCCCTTATAATTCAATTGAAGAAAGAGGCAAGGGTCATGTGGCATGAGAGGAGGATTTCCAACATGAAGGAGGTAGCCCAAAATAGAGAGCTAAAGAGAACTCAAGTTTACCAGGAATATTCAGTGAGATCTCCCTACTCTTTTTTTTTTTTTTTTTTTTTTTGTGGTATTTGGACCTCTCACTGTTGTGGCCTCTCTCATTGCAGAGCACAGCCTCCAGATGTGCAGGCTCAGTGGCCATGGCTCACAGGCCCAGCTACTCTGTGGCATGTGGGATCTTCCTGGACTGGGGCATGAACCCGTGTCCCCTGCATCGGCAGGCGGACTCTCAACCACTGCGCCACCAGGGAAGCCTGAGATCTCCCTACTCTTTAAAATACAAATGAAAATAATAACAAATATTAACAACAACAGTAACTCTCCCCAGGACATTTAAAAGTTTCCTGGTTTCCAGCTTTGTGGTTGGGATTCAGAATGTTCAATAGGTAAGCTCCTTCTACATCTAGTTTGTCAAGAGTTTTTATCATGAATTCATGTTGAATTTTGTCAGATGTTTTCTTTGCATCTACTGACATGATCATGTGATTTTTCTACCCTCCATTCTGTTAAAGTGATGTATTAACAGATTGATTTATGTATGTTGAACCATTCTTGTATCCTAGGGATGAATCTCATTTGATCATTGTGTATGATTCTCCTAATGTGTTGTAGAATATAGTTTCATTTTGGATTTTCACATCTATGATCATTATAAATATTGGCCTGTAGTTTTTCTTTTCTTGTAGTGTCTTTCTCTGGCTTTGGTTTCAGGGTAATACTGGCTTCATAAAATGAGTTTGGAAGTGTTTTCTTCTCTTCTATTTTTTGGAAGCAGTTGAGGAGGATTGGCATTAATTCTTCTTAAAAAGTTTGATAGAAGCTATCTGGTCCTGAACTTTTCTTTATTCTGAAGTATTAATTACTGATTCAATCTCCTTACTCACTTTTGGTCTGCTCAGATTTTCTATTTCTTCATGAATCAGTCTTCAGAGGTTGTGTATTTCCAAGAATGCATACATTTCTCCTAGGTTACCTAAATTGTTGGTTTATAATTGTTCCTAATAATCTCTTATGATGGTTTCTAAAAAATTATTTCTGCAGCATCAGTTCTCTGGAAAACACTACTAAATGAAATAAGCTAGTCACAGAAGGACAAATACTTCATGACTCCACTTATATGCGGTATCTAAATTAGTCAAACTCATAGAAACAAAGAGTAGAATGGTGGTTGTCAAGGGTTATAGAGAGGGGGAATGGAGAAATAGCTGTTCAACAGGTATAAAGTTTCAGTTATGAAAGATGAGTAAGTTCTAGAGAATTATACAACGTTTTTCCTACAGCTAAGGTTACTGTACTGTGCCCTTAAAATTCTGTTAAGGAAGTAGATATCAAGTTAAGTGTTATTACCACAATAAAAAGTGCTTTATAGACTTTTCAGTGTTGGAATAAAATAATGATTCATTGCTTCTAAATTAGAAATGATTCCATGATGCAAATTCATAAATGTAGAAAGAGAGCATTGTATTATCTTTATAATACTTCTTTTTTGCAGAAATAAAATTAGAAATGTAAATAGAAATTGTAGTATAGCATACAGTCTTATTTTAAATGGAATAAAAATTTGAGACACATTTTTTTTTTCAAATCACAGCACACTCCTCTGGAAATATCCAGGTTGTGAATAACTTTCCAGAAATTTTTAAACCCCATCATTTTTCTGTTCCACCAAATAGAGCATATTTGAATTGAATTAAGACAATATTAGTTAACTATTTTTTAAAAAGAAAGTCACCTACAAATGTTGACATTTTGTTATGAAAATCAATCTGCATTCCTATACAAAGGACAAAAACGTCAGTGAGCCAAGACATGGCAGCTGAGTCTTGGTTGTCACATAGACCTACATTTCTTTCATATTAAAAAATAATATGACTGATGAAGAATTTTTCAATATTTAGATTTATTATTAATTAAATAATTTTTTAAATAAATCTTTGGCATCTATTGGAACATTTCTCAAATGTTCAGGTGAGCTAAGAAGACATAGTAAATGCAAGAGCTTCTGACTGAGCCAGAGAAACATGTTCTGCTTCCAAACTTTTGTCTATTTTGCTTTATGCAGCTCTCCTATCAAGTTAGGGGTCTACATATTAATCAATGGGTTCTTAAAGAGTGAAAATTCAGCTGAAGAAATATTCAGCAATGATGATACAGTTAAGTTTGTTAACTGTGGAATGAAGTTTTGAGAGAGCAAAGTGGAAAACTTTGGGACTGAAGGCAGCAGAAGGAGGTTGAAACTGGAAACAGGAAATCCAAAACATATGGGAACAGGAGTATATGAGAGAATATATGACTTACAGTCATACATTAGGGGCGGAGATCTAGTATTATGAGAATGTGAGGTATAGTTAAATCAGACAAAATTTAAACAGCTGAACCAATCCCAAGAAATAGTGGGTAAGAACTGAATGAGATAGTCTCTCTAATCTTTGACGATTTAATTGTTCTGGAATACAATATAATCAAAAGGAAAGATTAGCTTCTGGAGCAGTCCTATTATTATAATTATTATTACTATTATTATAATTATTATTACTATTATTATTATCATTAAAACTTTTCTTCCTCTTCCACAATTAAATCTAATTAGGCATTAAGCCCTGTTAACTATGTCTCTTTACTATCTCTAATCTCTCTCTTCCTCCCCTCACCATTTTCTCTGCCACTGGCTTAGTTCAAAAAGAAGGTAAAACTTAGAATAACTAAAAATCATCAGACTAAAGCTCAGTTGATTTTTCTAACACCCAACCCTTCCATGTTATTCTCTTGCTGAAAATGTTTAAATGTCTTTTTACTGCCTATGAAATACTTAGACATTTCATACAAGAAATCTTCATGATCTGGAAACTTTCTAGTGTCATTTCTTGTTCAGTAAAGCAAAGCTTTAACATTACCAAACTCTTGCAGTCCCCACAGTGCAGTGTAGTCCCCAAGTCTTAATGCTTTAGAGCAGCCCTTTGCCCAAAAGTCTTCTCTATTCAGTAGCCTTCCTGGTGATATTCAAAATTTGGCTTAGTTATTACCTTCTTTGAACCTGTCAAGCAGAGTTAAGTTCACTCTTTATTGAAGATGTATCGCACTTTGTTTTACCTATTTGTTTACCTATCAATCTCTCCTACTACATAAGCTTCTAGACAGGATTTTTTTTTCTTGCTTCATTTTTATCTACAATGCAGTGCCTGTCACATAGTTGACAAATAACTCCCTGTTGAATTAATAACTGAATAAATGGTCTTCATTGAATCTTGTCACTGAAATATCTGAAGACAATGTTTGTAAAAAATTTTTAAATGAACAAAGAAAATCAATTAACTTACAAAATAATCATTTTGTAGAGTTAATGACATATAAGGCAGTGCCTACAAAGCTAGCCAAAAAATTAATCCATGAATTTCAGTAAGTGTTTCTAACACCCATTTAATCTCAAACTACCCAGTTGGAAAGAAAGAATTCAGGCCAACATTCTACTGATCCATTTGGCATCCTCAGTAATGGTAATCACTTCAGGGTTTTACCTGGTGAAACCGCCTGCTCAATGTCAAATTTGAAAGCTCTGGAGGAAATAATGGTACATGTTGGGTGGCAGAGCTGTTGGTGTGGCAGGACAGCCATTCCATTGTCTTCTTTTGATCAGTTCCATTAGAATCAATCACCTACATGTCAGGATAGTAGCTTTGATGAAAGAGTTATGTTAAGGTTTAATCTAGGTAAAGCACAAGTAATAGTGAACTGTCAGTGGAAACACTGAGAGAATGTGGACTGAAATAAAATGAACTTTTCCCTGCAAAGACATAATACCTTTCTACAATTCTAAAGAGGTGACATGACTTTGAATTCCTCAGACCATATAAGGTGTTATGTATAACACCTTATATACTTAGAAAATCCAGCACACCTGTGCTGTATTGTCCATGTTTCAAGATGTAATCTGTGCACTTATTTTGATTTCTAACCCAGATATCAATTACTCATAGCACCTTCATTATTCCTGTCTTGAAATGATATAACAAAATAATATTTTATTTTTTTGACTAATGTGAACTTTTTAATTCCTGGTGAACCATAATTTTGGTTGAGGGGTTTATTTCATTTAAATATGGAAAGAAATCACCCTGAAAATTGCTATTTTACTAATCAGTAAAATTATATACCATGATGCAAACCTCAGACTCTGATGTCCATTTTTTAACATTTCAGTTGGATAAAATAATCTGCTCTAGTTATCAAGCAGTGGGAATGCTTAATGGGTATAATTAAACAGTACTTAGTCAAGGGACTATTCAAAAATTATTCTGAGTATTAAAAATCCTCCTACTCTCCTCACCCCTCCTTTGCTCATATACTACTATAATTTAGAAGAGATATGTTAATAATTACCCAATAACAGGGGCTATAATATGATTTTTAAAATTATTAAACTCATCATTATAAAACTGATCTATATATAATGTCATTGTAGTTATTCAGTAAAAACATTTCTTCAGAGATGATCTACTTTAGAATTAACTATAATAAACCAGTCATTTCAATGTAGAAGATAAAACTATTAAGACACATTTTCTTTCCTTCCTTTCTATTTTTCCTTCTATCATTACTTCTCTCTTCTTTCCTTCTCTCCCTTCCTTCCTTTACTCCTTCCTGCCTCCTTTCCTTTGCATATTTTTTCTTTTTTATTCCCTACATTTGTCAATCATTAAAAAACATTTTTCTTCCCTTTTACCTTCCATTACATGGTTTTCTATTTTCTTTTTAAAAATGAAAGTGCTTTAGGATTTCTGAAGATAATAAATTATTAAATGATTAATCATGTGATCATACAAGAAAAACATCGATTTAGGTATATCTTTACCTAAAGTTGCTGGCACTATGAGGTTTGAAAGAAATACAGGGCTGAAACCCCATTTTCCATGAACTTATATACTGTTAAGCAATTAAGACATACAAATAAATAGGTGCATCTTAAAGCAATCTATGATGGACACCAGCTCAGTGACACAAAGTGCAGCTAATATTGAGGCAAGATATATCTTTAGGCAATCCTTCTGATGGGCTAAATGCAAAATAAATGGAAATACTCTGAATGACATCGGATGATAATAATGTGTCTTTTAAAGATGTAAAAGGTCATTTGTGGGGTGAAGAAAAGACCATAATAGTTTCATCTATTTAACAGTGATATTTAAAAGCCAGAGGGTACAGCAGGTCATGTAATTAACACTCTAAAGAGGTTTTTTTGTATGAATACACTGTGCTTAAAAAATTACCCAGAGGTGTTCTTCTCAATTTGTTTATTGGATTTTAAACAGAAATGTCCCTGATAATCACCCTCGTCATTTCACACTGTGTTTAACAATTGAATGCAGAAGGCTGCTATAAGAAATCAAATCAATACTGTTGGTAAAAACATGGCAGCATCAAGCAGACTAAAGTAAGATAGAAAATTAACCATCTTCCTGGGCACCAGTGCAGATAGAGTTAAAAAAGAGTACTCAGATAAAATACTTAGCAAACAACCTTATATAATATTTGAAGATAGACACTGTATTTGTTATGTATTGGTACATAATGATGTTACCACATATTTAGTGGTTTAAAATGACACACATTCATTGTCTCACAATTTCTGTGGGTAAAAATTCCAGGTACAGCTCAAATGAGCCCTCCGTTTAGGGTCTCACTGGATCAAGATATTGATTGGGCTGTGAGCTCATTCGAGGCTCAATTCAGGAAGGATCTGCATCCAACCTCCTTTAGGTGGTTGGTAGCATTCAGTTCCTTACAGGCTGCTCAACTAGGGGCATCAATTCTTTGCTGGCTGTACCTGTTCATGGCCCTCTCCATACAGTGGTTCACATGGCAGCTTGCTTCTCAAAAGCCAGCAGACAAGAGTCATATAAAAAGAAGACTGTTACAACCTTACATGGTATCATAACATACATAATATATATAATCACTTGCATCTTCTCATCTTTGCCTTATCACTGGTTTGGAGCCAGTGACAGGTTCTGTCCATACTCAAGGTAAAAGGGATCATACAAGGTTGTGAACACCAGGAGGCAGGGACCATAAAAAACACCTTAGAGTTTACCCACCACAGACATTATAAATCAGTTACAGCAAAACCAAAAGCAAAAGAAAAAAAGAATTGCTTGTGTATGAATATTATTAACCCAGGTAAATCACGGGTCTTTATAACCTCTCAGAATTATTGGATACTACATTAAATATTAGTTCTACCAGTTGACTGATTGGCCAATGGTTTGCTTTAGAATTGCGTATGAATGATTCCCACAATTATCTCTAACATGGATAAAACAGCAAACATGAAGTAATAATAACATTCAACCTGGAGAACCCACAGTCTTCAACTTTACAGTGTCACTTAGTATGGATATGTAAATTGATTGGATAGTACAATAGGTGGTTTGAAAATAGTTTTCAAAATGATTCCACTTCTACATTTATAAAGTTTTTAACCTTGAACCCTAATTTTTCAGCGAGGTAATGCTGATAATTATTTGTCATTCCATTTTGGAACTATATTATACTTGGTAATATTAATGTAATTCTTGGGAGAGAATTAAATATAGAAAAAAAGAAGCATATGGGCATCAAAGATATAAGATGATAAGAAAGGACCTTAAAAATTTTAAGCATAGTTTATGTTTTGTTTGCTTTGCTTTCTTTTGTTTCATTTTTCAGACTAATGTTACCTACTAACAAATGATACATATGAAAAAGAAAAATAAATTTTGACTGACAAATTATGAATTTTGTCTTTAGATCTTTAAAAATACCTTTACTACAGAATTTCAGTTTTTTTCAGGAAAGGTTGGAGAATTATATAGCCATATAAGTTAGAGAAAACTTATAGTGGTACTCCTCCTATTTCCTCTCCCTAAAGAAAGGATAATTTGTGTGATATACTGAATCATTCAGAATTTTCTTAAATATTTTTTCTTGTGATACGGAACACGTAATTTTTCTTGGCAGATTGTTTATTTGAGAAAACACTAATGGTTAATAAGCATTCCTTTACATGTTCTCATTTTCATGTATAACTTCCTTAGAATTCTTAGTCTTTTGTCATGTAACACTATTTCTAGACTTCTATTCAATTTGACTGGCCTCCCTGAAATTCCATCTAGATTTTCACAGTTCCATGTAAACTTGTAAGTAGACACCGCATTCATTCTGCATGAGATCTGGAGCAAAATAATCAGTTGACACTATCACTTTCTTTTTTATTAATAGAGCCTAATATTACATAATGCTTTTAAGCAGCTATGCTGCATTTCATTTCATATTGTATTTTTGTCAACCAAAACTTTCTTTTATTTTTTTTCACATAAACTGTTACCAGTCCAGATATTCCCATTTTATGTAATTGGTATATGGATACTTCAAAGTCAAATTATTATTCACCTCTAAACTTCAATCTGCTGGTTCATTATCCTGCCTTGCTTAGATTTTCCAGCTCAGCTGTTGTCTAGCACATTAGCTTCTCCAGGGTGACAAAAGACGCTAGCAGCTGTGTCCTGCCTCCTTTATTGCCCTGTATATTGCAGACAATTACTAAATACCTACTGGTTCAATGGAAACTGAAGGTCTTTCTGGTCAATGACATGTGAGGGGAAATTTGCAGAGTATAGAGTTAGAAAGAAAATTAATACTGATGACATTGTTGAACTACAAGATCCTTAAACCCTGAACTTACCTAACTTTGTAATTTCATTTTCGTGAGGTGATTTATTTCTTTAATATTTATGTCAGTTAGCAATGAGTTTTATGTTACTTCCAGCTAAAGCAAAAAAAAAAAAAGTTATAAATGACTGAACCCACACTATATAATAAGAATTATACAGACTATACCATAGAAGTTATATTAATTTTCTATTCTTGTGTAACAAATTGTCACAATGTTAGCAGCTTAAAACCACACAAACTTACTATGTCACAGTTTCTGTGACTCAGGAGTCCAGACATAGGTTAGCTAGGCTCTCTCCTCAGGGTCTCACAAACTGCACTCACAGTGTGTGAGCTGGGGGTACAATCTCATCTGAGACTCAAGGTACTCTTTGAAGAATTCCCTTACTTATGATTGTAAGACTGAAGTCCCCATTATCTTGCTGGCTGTCATGTAGAAACTACTCTCAGCTCTGAGAGCCTGCCTTCCTAACCACATGACCTCCTCCACAGTGCTTCCCACAACATGGAGGCTAACTTCCTCAAGGCCAGCAGGAAAATCTCTTCTGGTATTGACACGTCCATCCAGCGTATGTCCTTAACTCAAATGATTACGGACCTTATTTATATCTTCAAAATTATTCCCTCATTGCCATATATAACCTAATAATATGGTATTCTACATATTTATAGGTCCTCTTGGCTCTCAATGGAAGGTATTATACAGGGTGTGAGTGCTTGGAGATGGATATCTTAGAGCCATTTTAGAATGCTACCTATCACAAGAGTTATTTTGAGCATACTTTTGTTAACCTTGTTCACAAAGGTGTGAAAATGAGTTGTTATAATTTTACTCCTAAGGAAATTTGGTCCTTATATGTTATGGTAAGGCATACAACTGGCTACCAAAAGAATGCTTTTCTTTATTTAATGCTGAAGCAATATGAGATACTCTAAGTACTCTATTTTGTGATGATTCATGTTCTACTAAGTGTATCCTTTACTGCATGTGTTATATTTGGCATGTTTGGTTAAGCAGAGAAATTTCCCATATAAGGTCTTATCTGAAAGTGTCTTCCCACTGGGCAGAATGGTAGATAAATTGTTACAGTCAATATTTCCTACTTATCACAGCTCATGGATTAACTACTAATTGTGTACTGTCAATACTGAATAGGCTATGCTAGTAATTTGCTTTCATTGCCTTTTGATTTTTTTTTCCTTGAACTCCATCCCTAAAGACTTAGGTAGATAGAAAGTAACCTAAAAAGACACATGTCTTGGAATACTGACATTAACCAGAGATCCCTCTTTTGAGCAAATTCACGGATTAAAAATGAATTATAAAATGTTGGCTTTCAATGGATATCAAAAAGAGACTATGCAATCAACACGAAGAGGAAGTATGTGTAGTGTGTTTTATAGTTGTTCTTCATGGTATAAGATTTGGCAATATGAACAAGTCATTACACTAAAATATATAATCCAGAGACTTTAGAAAAATGTTTAATATTTAATGACTCTTTCTATCTTTGTTAGATTAATAGTATAAACTGGAAAAAAATCTTAAATTCTTATACTAACATACTGACCTAAAATCTTGCCATAGTTTATATAGTTTATTGCCTAAAACATGGCAATATTTTTCACAATGCTTAAATAAGCTAGTAGACTCAGAACATTATAAATATGCTGTATACAAATTTGAAAATAGGAATTTCATTTTCTTCCAAATTATAATGTGATCAATTCTTCAAACTTCCTTCCAAAATACTCTACCATGAACATGATGGGAAAAAATGTAACTACATCTAAGTGTCTTTTTGAAACATGGAGTAAAATGGTTAGTATGTCTCCAGAATGGTAAAGAGGAGAATAATCTTTCTCAATAAAGTTGTTAGTGTAAACTACATCCTTCCTTGTGAATGGTCACATAAAGTAGATTGTTGCTTAGTAATTGCTAAAGCAGCAGCAAAGTGTCTGTGACATGAAATCTAAAATCACAGTAAGATATTTATCAGTAGTTTAATGATTAGCATTAACAATTTCATAAAGACAATTTATTTATTCTTTAATATTATGTAACTACTATTATAATATTTAGATATCTTATTTTATAGTTGAATTATTAAAGCAAAGGTAAAAATATTCAAAAGGACCTAAGTAAGTATACTATTCATTTTACTAGATATATTAGTCTACTCAGGCTGCCATAACAAAACGCTGTCAGCTGGGTAGATTAAACAACTACCCAGTTTAGGTTTTCACAGTTCTGGAGGCTGGAAGTCCAAGATCAAGTTGCCAGCAGGTGGGTTTCCTCTGAGACCTCTCCCCCCGGCTTACAGATGGCCCTTCTCTTGCTGCCTTGTCACATGGTCCCTCCCTCTGTGCATACAGGCCTCCTCTCTTTTCTTTCTGTGTATGTCCTAATGTCCTTTTCTTACAAGAACTCCAGACAAAATGGATTAGGGTCTGCCCCAATAGCTTCCTTTTAACTTAATTACCTCTTTAAAGGCCCTACTGCCAAATATAGTAGCATTCTGGCATAGCTGGCAGTTAGGGTTTCAACATATAATTTTGGAGGACACAACAGTAGGTGTGAAAAGTATGAAGACAAGTGATAAACATTTTTTTTTTCTTATGTAGGCATTTATCAAACATGTTGTGTAGAGAGATACATACCTATGTTTTCATGGAAAATTTAACTACAGTTTGTAAACTAAGAAACACACTGCCAGGTAAACTTTAGAACTAAGAGGAAATCAATAAGAAATATCTAGGAAGCAAAAAAGGTAGAATACCTCATACTAACACTTATGGAACACAGTGAAAGAGGTTCTCACACAAACCTCTTAAATGATGACACCATTTTAGAACACAGAGAAAACAAGTCTCCAAACTTACGTTGAGAAATTAAACGATGACACCATTTTAGAACACAAAGGAAAAAAACTCAACTTACGCTGAGAAATTAAAAGAAAAAGTCATTACAGAGAATTAATAAAAATAAAATTTAAGTTAATAAATAGAGCCCCTCAAATAATAGAAAGGGTAAATATTTTCAGAACCCTTTTCTTTAAAAGACCTATCAGATAGACAAATCCCTTGGGAATCTGATTTTAAAAAGGAAAAAATATAAAATTTGATCAGCATAGGAGTATGAAGATAGACTGGCACATAGAAACAGGAAATAAAAAGAACACTGCTTAGAACAAATTTGATAACCTAAAGAAATAGATGATTTCCTAGCAAAATATCATAATTGCTGTACAAATTACTAGAAAAATTAGGGTAATAATTCAAGAACTTACACTATTTGATAGTCTCATAACAAGTACTCATTGAGAAAGTATATAAAAGGCATTTAGTATTGTGCCCAGTGCATAAAAAACACTCAATTAGTATTTACTATTATCTTTGGAAAATATGAGAAAAAATGACCAGCATATTTCCATGACTTATTCATATCATGTTATCACATATCTCTCATTTTCCCTTGTGATACTCTAAATATTATTTATTTCTAAATGTAAGAAATTAATTTTCAGTGGAGTAACTTTATTTTTGTCCTTTTGTTTTTTATGTCAATGGCTTTATTTTGGACGCATACACGTGCTTTTCTTATTAATAGTCCAAACATGGACTAAAGAGCTCTATCTTTTAATTAAAGTTCAGAAAGTATTTATTTTTCAAATGGTTACTTGTGTTATGTGCTGAACTCGACAAAATAGGGGCTTAACTGCTTTTTAAAAGTCCTAAAATAAGGAAACAGATATAGTTAAAACAGTCAAAACTTTTCCCCTATCAACTTATAGGGTTAATTTAGGAAGTCAGAGAAAAGTTTAAATTGAATTCCAAATCATTAAATTATTATGATATTCTAGGATATAAAGAGAAAGAAATATGGAAAAGAAATGTGAATCAAATTATACTAATGGAAAAGAGTAACCAAATAGAAACAAAAACATTTAAACCTAGTAGCACGGGAATTCAGTTGTATCTTCCTTTATGGAATAGGTGTGTTCCAATTATTTTGTTTATAAATTTCTTAATTTCTTCTGACATCGGTTATGAAATCAGAGATGATTTCCTGCAGAGAATAACTCCTATTAGACAAATTTGGGAAATCTGGCAAGAAAGACCAAGCAATGATGAATACTCAAGAGCAAGCTGTATTATGGAATACCAGTAATGCAAACCTTCCTGGGAGGTGTTACTCACTTAATTGTTAGATTTTCATTTATGCAAGTTTGAATACTTTGCCATGACATACTGATGGTAAAATTTCCCTTTAGGTAACATCTAATCCCTGAATTGTCACTTACACTAATTAGGTTATCTTACCAAATGCACATACCAGTATTTTCTAACATGGTTGTTTTTAACCACTGTTTTCTTGAGACCAAGAAATTCCATAGCAGAAGTCACAAACTGTTTTCTCTCAGACCAGAACTAGATAAAGGTTGTAATATGTATGATATAGAGGTTAAGATAAGATGTAAAGTTGGAACTAGTATTAAGAAAAAGCTGAAGGTCTCTGGATGTTCTGGAGCTTTGGAACGTTCAGTTCATGTTTCTAGATAACAACATTTAGCAGGCATGGTGGCAGGTGGGGGGGCATAGGGTTCCTTTTAGACAGGACACAGTCTCGCCAATTTGATACAGCTTCACCAATTATTTGGCTCACACCATTTCACTCATTTTTATTAACTGGGCACTATAGGCATTTGAAGTTGTGACCCTTATTTTAACCCAATGCTGAAGAACTCACTGCTGTACAATACTTTTAAAAAGATGTAAAGAACGTTCTACTTAATCCTTGATAACTGTGTATTGCTTTGCTGATCATTTACTGATTGCTTGTTATGAGTAGATTTTGTGCCATGCACTAACAATAAGGAGAATGATAAATGACACACTTCCTCTGGCCTAGAGGAGTTCCTAATGTGTGGTAAGGGATATACAAGGAGGAAATGCTGTGGGAAATGCACCCACAGGACGCATTTGGAACCCAGAGGAGAACTATCTAGTGGCGATGGCAGGGGAGGCAATATGGGGAGAAACTGTGTCTTAGAGGATGACAAAACAGTAATATAAGAAAATTAAGGAATCTTTAAAAAGCACTTCGATCTCCAAGATTTTCATCATGTTATGTTTCTGAATGGAAAATATATTCTATATTTTCTTCTGATATCCCTTCCTTGATTGGACTAGACACATTCTTTATGTATGACTCCTTGGACCTTTCTTTGTGGAAGTAAATTTTATACATTGAAAAAAGTTTTACCTCACTAATTATTAGGAGTTTAACATGTGGTGCCTAATTTATAAACAATTATACAAGACATACCATTAATCATGCTGTTATATAATTAGCAAGACCAGTGAATATTTTTAGATGGGCAATGCTAAAATCATTTAGCATTCTTCAATTTATAATTACATGTAGATTGAAAACATTGCAAACGTTTACTCTATTGCTTACCTGCTCTCTTGTGTGGTTTACTGATTGTATTTTTGGATTACAGTTAAAATTTAACAGATGTTAGATGTTAGTTTTCTTTCATTTTTTTTGAAAATGCACAAATGGGAGAAAATTTTATGTTGATTAAAGGAGGATAGTTTGTGAAGTCTTAATTTTATTTGTACTATGTAAGTAAATACAAATATTATTTCTGGAAATTCAAATATTCTTCTACTTAGTGTACCATCTAGTTTATATAATCCCAATGTTGTTTTGTGAAAAATCTGTTAAATTACTGAAGATTATTTTCTGCCGAATGACTTAAGTAGAACTATGTTGGATAGCTTTTCACATTCTCATACACAACAGAATTTACTGATATTTTGATGGTTCTAGAATTAAGAATGATAGTATAAAGCAACATTTGGGGAAATTTTCCATTGTGTGAGACTTCCCCTGGCACAATGTTCCTTCCATCAATTGCCAAGACCAGGTGCATAGCTAACAGCCTCAGACCAGGATTCTCCAGAGAGACAGATCATAATTCATCCTTGCTACAATCTAAAAGAGCTTCAATCCAAAAGAGCCTTTTAGCTAACAGGAGGCACCCTACTGACAGCTGCTGTCAGTAGGGTGCTTGCTGTTAGCTAAAAGTTGTGGGTTAAGAGAACCCAATCCAGCTCTTGCAGGGGCTACCTGAGCATCATCCCCCAGGCTTTTTGCAGTGGCAGCACCTTTTCATCAGTTGACATGCTGCACTACACTGATAGGAGAGAAAATTTGTCACAATAAATGATAGCTTCTCACTCTAAAGGTCCTGAGGCTCTGAAATATATCCATTACTAGTACTTCTACACTTGACTGACTCCAAAGGAATCTTAAAGGAGTGCTTCTTTAAAATAGTTATTTGTATGTTACACCCAGACTTACCGTGGGATGGGCTCAGAAATCTGTATTTGAATACTCCTCTTTGTGTTGCTGATGTGATCAGCCAGATGCCAGTCGATTAACAAGCCCTTGGATGCTGTATGCAACAAAGAATTAGATGTGATGGAAAATTCAAGCAGCCTATGGGGATCCATTTCTAACTCTGGTTAGAAACCAGACATTTGTCAAGTCTAATAAAAATTGACATAAAAGACCAGGATGATATTTTGTGTTTATTATTGTTACTAATAACTTTCACATTTTGCTTCATTATTTCTGAAATAGAAACAAATTGAGCACATTGTGCTACAAGTGTTGTTGATGATGAAGATAAAAAGGTTGAAGCCACAGAGAAGAGTGTCAGAATAACACATAAGTTAGAGCAAACCTTCAGGGGGAAGAGTAAATAAGTTTACCCAAGGAAGAGTATAAAATTTTGCTTCTCAAATTCTGTTATATGTAGGAGAGCTTGTAAAAGTTTGTGAATTTCTCAGTGTCTCACTAGTCTCACAAACCTGAGTCAGGTATAATAATCAATACTTTATCATTTCACTGGGTACTTCCTATGCATACATGTAAATTATAAATCTATTGTAGATAATCTGCACCCCATCCCAAATGTGATTCACATGTAGAGACTGATGAAGTCACACACATACCATGAGGGGATGAGAAGGTTTCTTACACAACGGGGCTTTTCTGGAGAGAGAAGGGCAGGCCTCCTAAACAGATTCAAGAATGCCTTAAGAGAGTAAGAAAAGAAGATTTCCTGGGGTTTTTCTTGTTGTTAAGGATGGAGTGGGGCTAGACTGAGTGTTTCTGTGCATGGGAAGTGGCTTGCATGGGTTATGCTTCTCACCTGTGTCAAAGGACAGGATACCCAGGTTTCCTTATGAGCTTTCCCAGATGTGAGCAGAAACGGGGCAGAGAGGACAAGGCTTAAAAGCAGTCAGCAGTCAACCATCAAAAACTAGAGACAGAATCTTTATTACAAAAGTGTTAGTCTATAGTATTAAAACATTTAGTATAGAAATAATAGACATTATTCTTAAATTACATTAGTAAAATTAAAATGGAATTATATAATTAAGATGCCCATCATTTTCTGTCATTAATATCTTAATCACAGATGTATATTCATCTAGAACAATGAGTATGCATCATTCTTCTAGACAGAGGAATCATTATACTAAACAACCACAGAATTGGGTGTAGAGAATGACCATGATGCATTAAGTCATTTGAAACAGGCAGATCAGCAACCATTTTTATTATCACCATATAGATGACTATCTACCTTGGACAACTATAATGCTATTCACTTTTCTTCATGTTTGTAAACATAATGTATTTTTCTACTTAAAAAAAAATATTTTTCTACTTAAAAAGAGCAAACAACCCAATCAAAAAATGAGCAGACCTAAATAGACATTTCTCCAAAGAAGACATACAGATGGCCAAGAAGCACATGAAAAGCTGCTCAACATCACTAATTATTAGAGAAATGAAAATCAAAACGACAATGAAGCATCACCTCACACCAGTTAGAATGGGCATCATCAAAAAATCTACAAACAAATGCTGGAGAAGGTGTGGAGGAAAGGGAACCCTCCTACACTGTTGGCGGGAATGTAAATTGATACATCCACTATGGAGCACAGTATGTAGGTTCCTTAAAAAGCTAAAAATAGAATTACTATATGACCTAGCAATCCCACTACTGGGCATACACCCAGAGAAAACCATAATTCAAAATGACACAGGCACCTCAATGTTCATTGCAGCACTATTTACAATAGCCAGGTCATGGAAGCAACCTAAATGCCCATCAACAGACAAATGGATAAAGAAGATGTGGTACATATATACAATGGAATATTACTCAGGCAATAAAAAGGAACAAAATTGGGTCATTTGTAGAGACATGGATGGATCTAGAGACTGTCATACAGAGTGAAGTAAGTCAGAAAGAGAAGAACAAATATCGTATATTAACACATACATGTGGAACCTAGAAAAATGGTACAGATGAACTTGTTTGCAGGGCAGAAATAGAGACACAGATGTAGTGAACAAATGTATGGACACCAAGGTGGGAAAGTGGCAGGGAGGGGGATGCAGGTGTTGGGATGAATTGGGAGATTGGGATTGACATGTATACACTAACATGTATAAAATAGATAACTAATAAGAACCTGCTGTATAAAAAATAAATAAAATAAAATTCAAAAAGAATATGAAGGGGATAAAGGAGGCTGATAAGCCCCAAATAAAGTACGTTTAACTGTGACCCCTTTGGAACATTTTCTATTGTTTGAAAGTCAAGATTAATGCATTGCAAGAAATACTATGTTCTTTCTGCCCGTTAGGTTTTGCCCCAACTTAGACAAATGACCCTTCACAGTTGTCCAAAGTGTTAACACTTTTCTGCTGTTGTGGTGGAGGAGGGTGGATTCACTGAGATTTTAGCAGATGGACCACCTCTTGTCTGATGGTGCACGCATGCTTCATGAGGGCAGAGAAGACAATTTTCCCTCCACTGTGACTAATTGTTTGTGTGTTTAATTGGCTTGGCCCAGTTTTGTACAAGAAACCATTAAATCATAGTTGAATACAAAGGAGGTGTGTGATGGGGAGAGAATCTGTGTTGGTGATTTCTAAGTAAATAAATTACACTTATTCAAACACTTCACAGAACATTTATAGGAACAATTAAGTTCTTGGTCAGTGTTATTTTCTGCAGCTGTACAAGGTTTGTGTGATTCTGATTCACAAAATCATTGTTCCTTTGGGCAAGATAGCCTTTACGTTTAGCTATTAATTTAATATGAATATCACTATGATTTAACATAGAGCAACATAGTCAAGAGAATTAATACATAAGTTATTTATTAGTCATGTGGATGTTTCAGTTATGATAAAAAGTTATAAAACCTCAAATATAAGTGCAAGTTACAATTCTCTTTTTATTTGGGTTGAATAGATATTAAATATACACAATTATCCTAATTGTGTATTATACTAATAAGTCAATTATTGTACTAATAAGTCCAACTCACATTCTCTCTTTAGTGTACCAGAGCTTTTTAATGTATCAAATTCATTCTGCTGGAAATAATGATTTGTAACTTTTTTGAATGTGACATATAAAAGGAACATCTATCTTGATCATAAATGCTTATATGTCTATACACATAGATGGTCCATGAAGTCCCCTTTGCTCCCAATGTAAAATTTAACATTACAAACATACTTCTGATAAAGTAAAAGTTTTTATCAGTTTAGAATTTATGAAACATCTTGGTCAAAGGTCATGAGAAACTTCTTTCTCCTTGCCAGAATGAACCTGTTGTGTGTGTGTATGTGAGTGTGTGTGTGTTTTAAGTCAGTTAGTAAAAAGTCAAGAAAGCCAGGAGACAGTCATTAATTGTAAACTTTTTACCAAAGCTTCTTCTACTTTATAAGACATAACATTAAGTAATGATTACATGTTAATCATTACTGGTTTGTGAATCCCTTGCTCTTGTATTGTTCCCCTATCCCCCAATTATTCACAGGTTAGAACAGGAAATCCATACCACAACCTGTCTTAGAGGGTCAAGCTCTGTGGAAAGGACTCTTCAATTCCTTGTTTTCTTGGTGGAAAGTGAAGTACCTTTATATATCTATATGCCCAACTTAATTCAATTAATTACATGTATTTACAACTTTCCTCATTATGGCATTTTGAGGTGACCTTCTCCATTTTCTAATATGCTATATTAAAATTAGCAAAATTAAAGGTAAGACAACAAAGTAAAAACTGTTTTAAAAATATATTATGCTTTCATTCTTACCCCTTTGTAATTTTTTAAAATCTTTAGATAAATTTTTAGGTAAACGATAGCTCGTTCTTTGCATTAGGATAGAACATTGGGAAGCATGATTGTTCAGGGTTCCTTTGAGTCATGCAACCTTTTTACTTAAATTAAATAGACATAGCATAGCTGCAAGTAATCATAATCATTTTTATATGCATTCAATACATTTTTTAGGAATCACAGTACATTATTAATTGTGTATTTATTTTATCATGTGTCCATAATGTCTATAATTTAGTACATATTCAAATTTTGTTAAATGAATGAATGAATGAATAGGTTAATACTCTATGCCAGGTACTGAAGTCAACACTTTATTGTGTACTTATTAAATTAATCCTTGTTAAATATGCAGGCAAAATATTACCACTATAAGTTTATTCTTGCTAAAATTTTATTGCTTAAAGGTTTTAATTGATTTATTCAAGTTTAAATAACAAGGGAAGAGATGAAATAATTTTAATTTGTGAAAGCCTGACTCAAAAATAATTTTATTTATATTTTTCTCATTGGCTATAATTCCAAATAAATATTTTAAAAATAGGTCCATATTTTATAATTTCAAATTTTGGAATCAAAAAATGACTCAGTAATGTGTTAACACTAAAATCAACATAATTTTCTTTCTTAACCAATGCTGGGGCAAAACATATTTTCTTTCCCTATGATAAATAGTTCTGATTTCAAGCCAAAATAAGGTAGTTACTTGCTTCTGCGAGATAATATTGCATACAAACTAACATAGCTTACTTACCAAGGAGAACTGATCAAAATTTTCTCATTGACTCTTGCTTCAAGAGTCTCACCTTATTATGTCTACCATACAAACTATGAAGTCATCAGTGCTGCCCAAGTTCCCTGTCTTGGAAGAGCTACCTCAAAACCATCCAGCAAAGGCCTTGGTATATTTTTATGCTAGTATATATTTGTGTATTTATATCCAAAATATTCTCTCCCCTGCCTTTTCCCATCTGGAAAGGCACCACTAATGCTCTGTCAAAGCAGAGCCATCCCAGCTGCAATAGTTGTAATAAAGCTGGCTATGTTTGGATCAGCAGTATTTTTCTGGTGTTTTTGGAGGAGATTTGACAGCAACATGAAACCTAATGATATTAATTAGTGGAAGTCTGTTCAAACAAAGAGGAAAAGCAGGTAAAATAGAAGAATAATTGTTAAGAAAAAATAAAATAGGAAAGACTATGCTAGAAATGTATTGAAAGTTACAGGGTGTCGTCTAGTTGGGTGTAGACAAGACAGTTATCGCAAAGCCTTTAGACACACATTTTTATTTAGCCCCTTCCCCTGGCAAAGAGGGGAAATCAAGGAATGCAGTACTTCTGGCAGTGTTTAAAATGGAAGCAATTTCAAAATCAAAATTGAGTAAAAATGGTAAAAAACAGTTTTGGGGTGGACTCTACCTCTCACAAACTTAAGCATGAATTCTTTCAAAATAATGCATTTTATGTAAACTATAGACTAACCCTTTCCAAAGTGTTTCTGTGAAAATGAAATACTATTTTTTACTAAAATTACTATATTTGGACATTAAACATGAGCAAGATTAAATTATTTTCCTTCTCATATTTACCTAAATTATTGAATATCACACTTATAAGAAGAAATATCCATATGTTAGCTCAGTCCACATTTACTGACCATCAGTATCCATAAATACAGTTTTCTGTGAAATAATATCAAATCAAACATGTTTCTCTTCTCTTGTGTCAAAAATTACACAGAAGTAAGGTAGCTAGCTGTGCCTTGCCATGTTTAATGAAAGGTCATACAGCTAGTAGAAAAAAGTGGTTTGTGCATTTCTCCTTCTGTTTAAGGAAAAAAATGCAATGCAATATTGATCTCAAGGGATCAAAGTACCAAGTTATTATTAATCATTTTAAGGATGCCTTATCAATGATTTCAAAATGAACAAATGTCAATCGTATGATCAGTGCAAGGCTGTGTATTATAGAAGGCCCACATTCACACATAGAAAAAAGATTAGATCCTGACACAGAGGATCTAGAGCTTATCCACATGCATTACGTGCTCACTTTTCTAGGTGATTTATATTTTCAAACCTCATGTGAAGAAGGCTGAATTAATCATACCTTTCAGTATTTGGAACTCTATTTTCACTGGTTAATGTAACACTTTTTTGATTGTCAATTTTACTTTCACCCTAACTTGATTACCAGTAATTTTGACATCATATCATATTCTAATAGGCCTTAGGAGTTTGCATTCTGTAAGCTATCTGTTTCTATCTTTGCCTGTTTTTACATTGAGGTTGCTGCCTCTTATTTTTTGTTTATAATTGTGCTTTGCCTATTAATATGTTAATTCAGAAATGGAATGTTCTATCACAATCAGTGATGGTGTTCTTTATCTAATGTGGTCCTTTATTGGTTAACATATTCTTAATGCTGGTATAATCAAATTCAAATGATTTTAGAAATTCTTCTATGTGCTAGGTAAAATGAAAACTTTATTATTTTTAATTAGATTTATAATTTTATATTTATTAAATATAATAAATATAAATTTACATTTTATACAATTTATAATTTTAACTTTCTAATCTTAAGTCTTTAATCTATTTTTCTTTCATGTGTTTATATGTTGTTGGGTAGGGACCCAACTTTCCTCCATATAGTGAGCCAGTTTTTCAGTAACATCTACTATGAAATGCAGGTTTTCTTTATTGCTATGGAACCATCTTCACCTTATATTAATTTTCTATAAATTTATAGGTCTGTTTCTAAGCTCCAAATTTTCCTTGCTTACTCTTGAGACAATACTGCACTTTTATTTTATCACTATATAGTTTTAATGTGTCTTACTACTTGCTAAGTTAAGTTCTCCCTCATACACTCTTATTTAAGTTGCTTTGGTTACTCATAAACTTTTAAGGCTCTATATACATTTTAGACTACATTCAGTGATCCTCGGAAAAATCCAACTATAATTCTAATCGGCATTGATTAAAATGCAGTGATTTTGGGTGGGGGGCAGTTATAACAGTAAGAAATCCTATCCATGAGCATAAAATGTCTCTCAATTTACTCAAATCATTGCTGTATCTTATAAGAGTTTCAGTTTTTTTCTCATTTGGCTCTCATATATTCAAAGTTAGTTCCTAGGAAATTTATAGTTGTTGTATGGGTACATGTATAGGTATAGAAATCCAATCTTCTGCCCCTGGGCACCTCAGACTCTATAACTAGACAACATAACAGTCCTGATCATTATTACATAAGAGATCTTGCAACTGTGTCAAAGAATGCCTTTTAGAGAGCAAAAGAAATTGTGTGCCAAGAGTAAAGAGACAATTTACAATCCAGGAACCATAGCAAGCAGTTAGGGAGCTAAGAGAATGAATTAATTAAGTGGTGCATGTGACTCTAATAAAACCGAACATGTAAACAAAGTAAATGAGACAGCAGCACAGGAAAGAATCAAGGATTGGAAACGTGGTAACAAGGGAAAAGGCATGAACAGGTTCCTCAAGAATGGGTACCCCTCTTGTGATCTTGCATAACAAGTTACTCTGGACTAAGTTTGACCTACCTGCTTTTCTACTAGATACATTCTATGCTGTATTGTTCTATTTAAATAAAGATTCATTTACTGTTTTACTTGTTAGAGCATTCTTCTTTTTGGCATACTGACATTTTAATACTTGTACCAATTCAAATTTGAATATTAGAAGTCTTTAAAAACATCTTCTAACTTCATATGAAAGATTTGCTTTCAAATTCTTTGTAACTGAAATGCAGGAGGTTAATTTTCTCCTAAGGATATTTGTAGTGGAGTAAACCATTTTAAGTGTATTAGACAAAAGATATGATGCAAGAAATTTTATTATTATTCTTTTCAAATTTGGTTTTACTGTTTTTTTTGAGGTTACAAGCAAAAATAAAATAGCTAAATGGAACAACAGGAAGACTAATAAATAGAAATGAGTAAAGGTGAAACTAAGCAGAAAGTGAAAATAATCTAAGGAAATTGTGCTCTGCTTTTAATTTTTGCTAGGGTCTTTGAGATACATTTACCACAACCTGAATTCCTTCTCACATTGCAAATCATCACAGCAATTTATTATACCTTTATAAATGCAGAGCTGTAGAACACAGTGAGAAAAAAATGTACTCAGAAACACGGAAGTCACTGTGGATTAGATCCTAGTGAAGACAATATGCTCCAGAGCTGGTTACTTTTAGTGTACACGTAAGTGTGCTCTAATCACTCACTCCCTGAAAATATCCTCCATTATTTTGAACTTCTACCTTAAAATCATATCTTGCTAGCATTGATATGATTTTCCCCCAAATTTCCAATAAAATATCCATGAAAATACAGTAAGTGGTGAAAATACACAGTACATGAGAACTTAGTAATAATCCTCATGCCAGAATTAGGATTGTATTGAATAAAGCTGGAAATTTAAGTAACAGAGTACTTAGTCCCATCTTAATGAAAATAGACACAAACATCCCTCACTCTTTGTCTACATTTGTTTCTTGTTTCAGGAATACAAGCCCTACACCAATCTCCAAACAGAGCAGATTGTTTCTGTACAGTTGTGGAGTCAGTCAGGTTTGATGTGCACAGGTATCCTGATCCCTGAAAAGGGTCGTAGGAAATATACTCAGTGGTTATTGGCCTGACTGTTCACCATAGGGACCAGACAGGATCCTTTATTCCCCTGCCTCTACTATCCATCAAGATTGACAACAGGGGCAGTGAATCTGTAAGGTGGGCTTCTGAGCAATCTCATTGCTCAGGGTCTTGATGAATTCAAGGAATAATGGCAGTGAAAATACAAATCAGGAAAACTGTAAAAGCATTACAGGTATAGGGTGATGCAGCAAAAGGGCAGAAAATGAGAGGTAGATATTTAATATGGGGATATTACCTGTAGTCTTGTTATAATGGATAAGGTTTAAAGCATTGAGGTGGAGAGGAGAAAAGCATCATTGAATGTAAGATGATGAAGACATAAAGAGTCCAGGTGGAGATTATTTCATCAATAGAGATACTGATATCACTAGGACCAATGGAAGGAGAAGGGGAAAAAAGAAACTCTGTGAACCAGAGTCTAAAATCTCCTAAGAAAAGAATGGGAGAGAGAGCAGGCAAGTCAGCACAAGAGAGGATGCTGTTGCTGTGAGAGTCCCAGGTGTGTTCCACGGACCAGCAAGCTCTGGAGTCCCTGGCAGTTTTTACAAATGCTAAATCTCAGGTCCTATTCCAGACCTACCTAACTAATGAGAGTCTGCATTCCATTTTCACAAGAATCCCATATGATTCACGTTAAAATTTGAGGCACACTGGTACAGGGAGACAGTATGCACCTCAAAGAACATAAGATTATTTCTTCCTTTCAAAGGAGAGAGAAGGAGTGATGTCTGGGAGCATTGATGAAGAGCCAGGAGAACAGTTACATGACATTCTGTCTCTGACATAAGCAACATGTAAGAAAAGGGCCTCGGCTTAGAAGGTGGCATGGGAAGCTTGTTCTCTGCAGAAAATTAGTTTTATTTTAAAGTTGTTTTCCTGGAAGCACGTTATACTCACTTGAGGAGCTTTAAAAAATGTTAATATTCAGGTCTCCTAGATTTTCTGATTTCAACTGGTCTGCACGTAGAGCAGAGATACAGTTTTATTTGTTTGCTTGTTTTTTGTTTTGTTCTGATTACAATGTGCATCCAAGGTGGAGAACAGCTGTTTTAAGATCCAGGGGAAAACGTGAAAGGCTAAGAAATTGAGAACATGGGATTTTCTTCTTAGCAGGAAGCAGATCTCAGGGAGCACACTGGAAGTGTTTGGGTGCCCTATGTTGACTGGGGCATCTGAGGACTGTGGGGTGTCTCTCTGGGTGACCAACGACTGGTAATGTTTGCTCGTGACTCAGGTCTAACAAGAATTGAACCATGGCAGTGCAGCCACCAGATCTATTGCCGTCCCTCTTCATGATGAAATTTAGGGTTGGTGGCTCCTTGTGTCTTTTACTGGAAATAACTTACAGGTGTTTAGCTTTGAGCTTCCCTAGTGTTCTCCCAGGTAGAAGTATTCCCAAACAGAATACACTTCCTGAGCCTCAAGCGATACAGCAGAGTTCACAGGCAGTGGCTCTTTAAGACTTGGAGTAGCAATTTCTTAACTGGAGAATTTAAATTTACAAATAAATATATTTATAAATAAATATAAATAAATAATATTATATTATTTACAATAGACTTTTTCTTTAAGACCTTTAAGATTCCACTTAATTTCTACCTTAGCACATCTTCTGGTATCTTTGGCTCAATGATAACTTGGTTCCTTTTCCCTTAGAGCCCCTGCAAGACTTGATTGTTTGTAATCCTTTATAACAGTCTCCAAGCTAGTCACCCTGCTGTGACTTTGCCTTCTAGTAACCCATTTATCACAAAGTAACCATAGTAGTCCCACTAAAATATGGATGCATTTGTTACTCCCTAGCTTAAAACTCTCTTGTGGCTCTCCATCTGTCAGAATAAAATACAGACTGCTCCATTTAGCCTTGCTAGTCTATCAGAGGCTGGTTAGTGAACTGTGTGCACATGACACAATTCACAGAGATCATAGGTACAGAGATGGAGCTGTAGGACGTATCCAGTTAGCTTGAAAAACTGGGAACACATGTGATACCAAATGCACTGGGACTCCTTCCACAAGTCAACACAGCCTATTTAATAATAGTTCAGAGGGTCAACCACAGGTGTTTCTTATTTATTAACACACCTAATTAAAAAGATCTTATTTAGCTTTACAAAATACACCTGGTTCTTTTACACTTATTTGGCTCAGTAGAGAGTTCACAACTGGGTTGTTTCTCTAAATGAAACCTCACTGGACTCATCATGTGACCACCAGGGCCCCCTTCCACATCTCTCCCATCATCTTATACAATTCTTACCAAGTTCAGAGCGCTTCAGGTGCACTAGAATATTTCCTGTGTCTCAAGTGAAACCAACCAATCTCATGTAGAGAACAAAAATTCCAAACACTGAATTCTTCATATCATTCAAGTCTCAGTGAACCTTCTCCTGGTCCCAACCACCCAGTCTCAGTCACTCACAACACCAATTCTTCCTCATATTACTAGTTTCATCTCTTCCTGTAGTTATCATTGTCTATGGTTGTCAAGCTCATGTTTTTGCTTTGCCTTGTCCTTCTATTCATTGTTTTGCCCCCTTCCACCTTCTCAATGCCACAGTCTCCCACCTTTCCTGTCCCCCAAAATATGTTGCTTGAGATAGGAGAAAAGAGATCTGGTGTTACTCTATCTCTAGCACCAATATCAGTGCCTTAACATTAACAAGGCATTTAAAAATTATTTTTTTGTCAGACTCTTCCTTGGAAATTCTTTACATTGCCCCTCTGTTTTTGCTTTTTCTTTTCTTTAATTGAATGATGAATACCATTCTTTCCTACAAACATATAAATATATTATTTTTTGTTGTTAAACTCTCATATATTAAATGGAAAGTACATTGGTGCTTAAATTCCCTGGCCAAATTCCCCTTGATGCTATTTATTTCCTTTTGTGGTTCATGTGGACAGAGGAGGGACTCCTTGGAAAGCCCTGCCCAATTGTCTGAGCAGTGGGACAGAGATTTGGGGGTCATCTGAAGCAGTCTGTAGATTACTCCCTTCCATAGTGAGCAGGTGAAAGGCTGCAGTGCTCAGCATTCTGTGATGACATTGCCCACTATAGTAAATACCATCACTTACCCACTTTTTACCTACACTGGCTTTAATTCTGGATTGGCAACGCCCAAAAGAGCTTCTGAAGTCACATGGCCTAATTTAGATGATGTTGGAAAGAGCTCTGGCTATAAAGAAAGCAGGTTTCACAAGAGCATTCTAGCCTGTGGGTCACTTGGGTTAGGTTAAGTAATACTACAGTAACAACCCACAGCCTCAGGAGCTTAAAGCAGCAAAGATTGACTCATAACTCATAGGAATTCCATGTGGATTCAAATGACCCTTGGGGATGCTGTCACGTGTGTAGGCTTTGCAATGCTCCTCTGGCCATTGAGTTGGAGAATGAAACCCAGGAAAGTCTTGGCTTGGTTTCTGCCTGAAAGTGATTCATGTCACTCTCCTCACCCTTGGCTCTTGGCTGGCCAAGGATATCTAATGACCACACCTGACTCTAAAGGAGGGTAGGGAGGTTCCCTGGGAGGAAGGAGGCCTGGGTGGTGGTGGGGGCTGAGCTGCTCATGGCAGCCCTGGAACACTGAGGCGGGCACACACAGACAGGGCTGCAGGAAATATCTCCTGTGTAATAGACCCAGATGTAACAAACACAAACTCAGATTTGCAAAAGTGCAGCTTTCATTTTTGTATAACAGCTTCAGTCACCAGCCCCATTCTTCTTGATGTAGATACAAAACATACTATCTTAGTGATAAATTCAGTCACCTTTTGTTTTCTTTTTATGGAATTGGAATCTAAAGTTGAATTCAGTCACATTCCTATGACTCAAAACAGTTTCTCTCCTATCTCCTCAAGGGCTTAGCTGTACGACGACGCTTGGTGGGGGGAGGGGCAGCCATAAACAGACCTTCTGTGCTTCGATGCACCACATCACGGTCCAGTTGCCAGTCATTGCCCTTATGCAGAGGGCGGCCCGCTGATGTGCGGCACCCACTGAGAGGTGGTCACCGCCCCACACAGTCCCCTTACCTGAGCTGTTACCCCCCGTCTCCCATTAAAGGGAAACAGCTCTATACATCGGAAGATAGAATGGCAACTTCTCATTTTATTATTCATGAGGAAGGTCTTGTCCTTTTCCTAAATTTCAGAAGCTGTAAAGCAACAGAGGTAGATTTAACTGAGATTAATATTTTGTTCTTTGAATCTGCAAATATTGTTTTGGCAAGCAGTATTATCATTCTGATCCCTAGACAGAAAGGCCATTTTCAAAGGAGGGAGAACATTTAGTACCTCATATTTCTGCTTCTGTGCCCAACCAAGAAGAGGTTTGCTACAGCAAGATTGAGGTTTTTAAATCCTCTCAAAGGAAAGCTGTACTATGCGAGCAATTTTGTGGCATTCAATATTAATACTGTGTGCTATCACAATTCATTTTCACCCATTCAGAAGGTGTAGAAACGTGTTAAGCACTTCGGTAAAATGATTGTATTTGCATGCCATAAGGGTGGAAGCAAATACTAAAAATATACAGCTCCAGTACTTTATGAAAGACAACTTTAATCTCATACAAATGACTACTTACTGTAAAGTATTTTATTATCTACAACTGGTAGAGAGATAGCTGCTTCACTGAACTTCTGTTTGCTTCTTACTGCAAAACTCATAAAGCAATATCCACTGAAGTTAGTAGAGGTTTGAATAAATAACCATAAAATCTGTCATATATTTTAACCAGAAACTGCACTGTTACATTATTAAGGGAATCTTTCCTTTTAAATTGTACTCATTTAATTGAATTACTGGGCATTAACTTGATGTAAGCATACAGGAATTCACAATGTAATTTATGCTATTCATTGAATCATATTTATAACATTACTTGACTTTATGGGCCATTCCAGTATTTTTGGATGAGGTTATAATTTTTTATATAATTTTTCATTCTTTTTCAGTTAGCCTTAGAATTACTCATTTTGGGTAGTGAGAGAGTCTTAGGCTCAGTACTATTGTTGATAGACTTGTTTCTTACTCAGATTCCACACACACACACACACACACAAGAAAAAAGCAGAGGGATTTGAATTTTTTAAATTTGTTTTTTTTTTAACATTCTCATAGTTTTACAATATATGTTGATGAGTCATAATTGCAGATTGAAAATTACAAGATAGAAGTTTCATCTCTTCTACTTTCTTTTTAGCTGATTGTGATATGAGAATTTATTAAGGTAGTTCATCATTACAGTAAATCAGTTGATGTCCGTCCTTCCTAAATAACTTTGAAAATCTATCATAAAGATGGCCTAAAATATTACATTTAACTTACTTTATTTAAAGAGATGACTATGACATAAATATCAACTCACAATGTAGGGTTAACGTTTTTCATAACCAGGGAGTTTCATGATTATTAGTATACAGGTTTAAAGAAAAAATATGACAAATGCTAAGCATAATCAAATATTTGACCTGAGAACAGGTACAATGGAATGAAAGTCACATTAATGTGTTTGTCAGAAAATCTGTTGTTCTAGACCTGTCTTCAACAAATTGCTCTAATGCTGAATCTGTTATTCCATACATGAAGTGGAGGTGAAAAGATCTCACACTGATAATGTAACAAATAAGCTTGAATTTGAAAATGAGTAGTGCTTTTTGGGAGATGAAAATATAATGAACACTGGGGCTATAGAATAAATAGTGTAAGCAACCACAGTAGCTATAGAAACCACCTTTGCCAAACCAAAATTTAGGAACCAAAATTAACATGTGAAACATGTGCAAATTATGTAGATGTCTGTGAGAAAATAATTGGTGAACCAAAAAAAGAAAGGTAACTTGGTTTGTTTCCACATGGCTAGGAGGTTTTCTCAACAATTTGGGGAGAAAAACAACACATAACAGGAGCTATTAAACACTTGAAGAATTAAGGTAGAAATAGGAAAAGAATAATGGTGATGAAATTTCCAACACAAACAAAAGTAAAAAAGCAGGTATTATTTTGTTCTCTACTTAGTGTTTCTAATGATATCAAAAGTCATAAATTACAGCACATATATAAAACTCAACAAAGACCAAATGTAACTCATTATTCCTTCATTCTGAAAATTTCTTCCTTCTCTCTATTTAAATAAATTACAAAAAAAATCTAATATTGGATTTTTATTGTTACCGAACTCAGGTCTGGCTCCTCACCGCTCAAAAATCAATAGAGACAGAGGCAAATGTTGATAGAAAGGAAAGTTGCTTTTAATCAGAATGCTGGTGATACGGGGAGATTGTGGACTCAGGGTCTCCCAAAAAAAAACTCCGAAGATTCTGCTTGGCCGTGAAAATTTTTAATTGGAAAAAGGAAAGTAGTCTCAGTTAATCACTGAGATGTGGATCAGACTTGTCACCACCCACCACTGCTGACAAGCTTGTCGACTCCTCTGACTCCTCGTGAAGTCTAGATGTTATCTTGCTCACAGTTTGGACACACAGTGTGTTCACGAGTTTACTGAAGGGGAAGCTAGGGATGAGATCCAGTCATCTGCAGATTACTTATTCTTTATTTCTACTTCTTCGATCTGCAGAAAAACCAACAGAATAGGCAAGGTATTGTGTGATCAAAAGATTTGAAATGTATGCTTGGGCCACAGATGAGTAGAGCATGGGGGTGCCGGGTTTAAGGTTAATTACAAGGTAACTTTGCTTCAGTTGAAAAGAAAATGGGTTTCCTACTCATGGGCAGCTTTCTGCAAAGAGCTGCATACAATATTTTAGTAACATTTTCTTCCCATCCCTGGTTTAGCTTACAATTAACTACAAAGTCCAGTTATTCCATCTACTCCATTTTCCCAACCCAATCTCAAATTTTAATACTCACTACCTTTGGTGTGGTTCTGATTTCTATAATCACTTTTCTTAAGTATTAGATAATCTTCTTTGATTCAATTTTCCCAACCCAAATTTACTCTCAATGCTATGACCAGGACTATCTTTCTAAGATATAAATTTTATCATGACATTATTCTATCAACTCTTCCATAATTCTTCACACTGCACAGTTAAGTATAGAGACTTTTTATCTAATTGCCATCACACATCCTGACACAATGGATATCCACTCCATGTACCTTATATGTCAGATACATGGAGAAACATCTATTTTGTAAGATAAATCTTTTTCAAAATATAAATTTTAAGAGGCTTCAATTTGCATTAAATTGACCAAAACTGTGTGTCAACAGATCATATTATTTTCAAATCCATGATTTTTCAAAGTCCCTTAATATTCTCAGCAAATATTTCACATCACCTACATATACTAGATAAGGACATTTTTCATGTTTAATTTTTATCTAATAAGTGTTCCTTTCCACAATTGACTAAGTAGGTAGCCCATTTCCATGATGTTTCAGTTCATGATGATATGATCAGGTTGCTGTATGGTCTGTAAGGACTAAGACCTTGGTCGCTATTACCAGTTTCACTCTCCTTTTCTCATAGTCATCTATGAATAAATTTAAAAAATATTTTTGTTTTCTTAGCTAATAAAGGAAAGTCACTTTTCCCTGATTTATGAGCAAAGACATTCTTTAATTAATCTCTCCAAAGAAGATCATTTACTAGCTCTCACAGTAGCATGTCAAATAGCCCACACTTGTAGGTTCATGGTGTCCTATAGAGGAATCACATGCTCATGAAGTTTCTTTGAATCTCCATGGCTTCAGGAAACCCAGGAACAAGGGATTCATTCACAGGTAAGAGAGTAACAATCACCCCATCTCTCTTGCCTTTGTAGAGGGTGCTGTAGTGTTTCATAGACATGGTTAGGGCATATTTTAAAATAAGAGGAAATTGGCATATAAAAATGTAAGACTACTTCCTCCAAATAAAATAAGAAGTGTAGACTTTAAATGTAACTATACATATATATTTATATATGTATCTAAGTATAGGTTATACATCATCTATATCATATATGTATGTTATACAGGTATAAATATACACATAAATATATATGTTCTTAAATTTCCCACCAAACACACTGTCAAAGAATATTTAAATAAGTAGTTAACTAAAGAAAATCAAAGCATTCTTTATAAAAGAAAGTGTAAGTAGATTTTCATAGAGGCAAAACATAATGTATGTGTGTACCTTGTACAATGATATCAAAACTACTACACTACAAATACAGACTCTTTGCTTAATATAATTATTACTCAAAAATACTTTTCAAAGTTTTCCTAAATAACTAAAATACAAGAGTATGAACATATGATCAACATAAAGAGTGAGCAAACTTTGTTTCAGTAGACACAAAGGTGATTTCTGGCAGATAAACTGTTATTGAAATTGTTAGTTATAAGTTCAGCAATTATTGTCTTTGATAAAATGCATACAAACCTACATCACATATAAATTCTCAATGTAATTATCCAAATATGTTTCTTCAAAATAATGATTAAAATGAAATATTTTATATCAAAGTGCACTATATAATGTTCTAACCAAAATGTAATGCAAATACTGAATTTTATTTGCCTGTAGACATGGTTTCATGTTACGTTTATGTTCTTCTTCCTGTTTCTAGAACATTTACATCTCACACAAAATTAGTATTTATTTTATTAAACATATCATTCAGAGCTGAATAATATTTGTATTTGAAGAAATATTGTTTTAATCCACAGATTTGCAAAGAGAAAAATGTATTATTCTCAAATTCTTAAAGAGAAAATAAAGATGATTTTATAGGCTGCATGATTCATGATTTTATGCTGATAAGTAAACACACATTTTTGTAATATTTTTAGTCAACCCAGACCTCTGAGGAGAGGTCATAATATTATACAAGGTGAGACTGTGACATGCATTTTAGGAGAGGAAGAAAGTAAAGGAATATGAAGAAGCGAGTTGGTGAAAAACGAACTGGTACTGGGCATTGAACTAACGTGGGTGTAAACCTGAAGATAGGTGTAACAGGGTTTTCTTTTTATTTATTTCATGATGGGAAACATTCTTATTTTTTAAAATTATTTCACATCAGTATTTAGAACACCTGAGAGAAACCAGAAGCAGGAAAATGTGTTAGTACTGAATTGAATTGTGGACATAATGCTATGAGTCTTGCAATAAATAAAGGTTATTTATGAGAGATATCTGAGAGATAGTCCATGGAAAACTATCAATGGTTGGTGTTGTATTGAACATAGTAAAGAAAGAAGGAAGAAACTATATAGATTCTAAAATTTGAAGGACACATTGGAAGAATTTTGTAAAACAATCTATTATTCCAACCAAGCATAAATTCATTTTATACAACATTCAAAAAATCATTGTCTATTTTTCCTTTAGAACAACATTGGGGATTATTACAATGTTACAAACTCTTAACTCAGGATTGAACATTGTAAGCATGAAGTTCTTTGAAAAACTATATACTTGCCACATAAATTGTTGTATTCGTAATTTTGTAGAATACAAACCCATCCCTTAATCTTAGATAGGACACATTTTTTTTGAGAAACACTGAGCTTGGAGTAATGAATAACAAAATTGTTAAAAGAAACCTGTTACTTAAAATGTCTGGGCATTCAAACTTTTCAAATGTCTATCAAATCCCTGGCATGACTGGGAGTTTGTCAGATTGTCCTAAAGTATTACTGTTTGCCTGCAGTTCTATGTCAGTTTTAAATTTCTATAACCTCAATATAGATTAGCTTTATTTCTGAAGGTAAAGATTAATGCTGTAGCACAGTAGCATAGTTGGAAATAGCTAAGATCTTAAATGAACAGCAAATAAAATGTATTTATGACAAATCTCCATATGTGGATTATATGATTAATATAATCATATAATCATTAATGTGATTAACTCCGCCTAAACATGTATTAGGAAAATGATCTTATGGGATAAGATGGGTAGTCTAGAGGAGCAATGAACCTTGCATCGCACATTTATATTTGCTGGGAATTATTAGTAAGATGTTGTATGTGTACCAAATTGATATAGCAATTATAGTGCAAAAATAAGTCAATGGTATGGGTCCCATCAGGAAGTCAGACAAAAATGGGAAAGATTGGTATTGGATATTAAAGTTTGCTGATCAGGCAGTAATATTTTAATCAAAATGTCAATGAAAGGAGAGGCATGCCTTCAGGTCCAGAGAAGTGAAAGAGGAATGAAATAAGCTCTCTTGGGTGTTAGGTGGGACCAGTGGTTCTCAATTCTGGCTACACATTAAAATCAGGTGCTTTAACAAATACTGGTCTTATTGCTAGATTATACATTTTAATTGTTATAGGAGGAGACTTATGCATCTACTTATTTTAACTCATCTGATAATTCTAATATTTCACCACATTTGAGAACTCCTAGGTTAGTTAATCTCAATCTTTAGTATGTTATCAGAATCATCCAGTGGACTTGTTAAAACATCCTTTACTTGACCTCACTCCAGAGTTACTGATTTTAAGTCTAGGATAAAGTCAAAGGTTTTGCTTTTCTCACAAGTATTTTGCTTTTCTCACATCTAGGTGATGTTGATGCTACTGGTCCCAAAGACCATACTTTGAGAAACATTGCTTATGTTAAAATAACAATGACACCATCAACAACAACAATATTGTGCCTAATAATCTGTGTATCTAATGCTTAACCTACACATATTTAGATATTTGTGTCACATCTACAGTTGCATAGGTTTACAGAAAAAATAATTTATAAATGGAGTTCTGTTTAAGCAATCATATCCTAATAAAACTATTTAGACCCATATAATTAATAGCATTTTTAAAAGTAAAATATATCATAGTAATTTGACAACAGACTTTATTTTTTATAATCTTATTAAAGGAAAAGATTCTTTCTTAAAAGCTGTCATCATTTGCCAGCAATCATAATTTTAAACTTCAGCATACTAACTCAAGTTTTCATTCATCTATGGGAAATTAATCAAATGAGCTTAAATTAGTCTTATTAAACTTTCATTAAAAGTTTAGTATTAAAGTTTTAAAAAACATTTTGTATATTTATCTTATTTTTACACATAAATTAGGGCCTTGAAGTGAATTTAATTAAAAAACATAAAATATGCATGTAAATTATTGGGTATTGTTTATAGCTACATTAAAAAGTAGAAAAGACAATGATGTCCTTAAACGTCTTTGGTTGAGAATAAATGAAAATGAACATCTCGTTTGACGAATATTCTTTTACTACATTTAAATCACTAATTGATTTTAGAGTATGTGTTGTCATTTCTTTAATCATCTTTGAATAAACATGATGATAGTGCATAATACAGTATTGAAAATGAATAACCTGCTTCAGGAGATACAAATTAATATTAATAAAAGTCACCTTACTTTTAAATTGTTCAAATGCAAGCTACATATATTTTCTCAAGGTCATTAAAGATATAGAAAAAAATGAATACCTTCAAAAATCTTCTAGATCTATTTACATAATTCTAATTATACTGCAGTGTTTGAAGATAGTTTTTTGGTTTTATTTCTATGCATCACATTGTCATTTACTCTTGTAAACACAATAAAACATAATGGATTTTTCTTTTCTCTTTTGAAAGAAAACATGTCTTATTTTAATGAGAAAATAGCATGTATGCAAATAAAGATTTGCAGTATAATTTTAGATAAAGCAATTACTTCTCTAGTAAATTGCTTTGAGTTCCTAAGAATTTCACAGCACAACGTATCTGGGAGACCTGGAGGATTTATCTTAGACCATGAGTTCAGACAGAGAGAGAGAAAGGGCACTAATGTTAATGAGTAACATAGAGTATAGTCTGGGGAATATGTCAGCTCCAGGCTGTAAATGGTAATCTGACCATAAATGCCAAGTGGATAACTAGGGACTGCAATATAGTGACAAATAAGGTCATTATCTGATACTTATACAAATAGAAAGGTCAAGATAAACTGTGACTCCAAGCTAGAAGGCAGACAATTTGGTACAGGACAGTCTACTTTAGAGGTGAATCATCATCTCAAAGACCAAGAAGTCAGTAAATGCAAGAAGGTCAAAAAGAACATTGTGAATACATACTATTTGCTATCTGAGATAATTTACTGCTTAAGATTTAGCGGTTCCTACCTTTCTTAATAGTATATATAAACCAAACTCTGTAGAACTGAGTTTTAGATTTTAAGTGAAGGAACGAAAAGGAAAATCAATCAGTCAATCAATGACCTGTTGGAAAATTTAGAATGAGGAACTGTGTACTTTGAAAGGACCAGTCTTCCTAATTCTTTTTGCTAGAAGCTAGATTTACTCTGCCATGCATTTATTTAGCACTTACTTTCTGAATACATACCACAGTATCAGATATCACAGTGGTTTATAATTTCTATTTTCTTAACTCATTAAAAGGAAATAGAAATATTTTAAAATATATGTTGTCTCATCCTTCAACATTAACACAAAGTCTTATTTGAACAGTTCCTCAAATCGTAAAGAATTCAGCTATAAAGTAATCGAGCCAATGGATGCTTGCCATTTCCTAAAAGTTGATCACTTGCAGCATGCAGTTTTAATTATAGACTTGTAAAAAATAAAATTTCACTTAGTCTAACAATCCCAGTGATTCTTGAATGTCAACTCCAGCACTTCTGCTTATGTTTGTCCCCCTTAAACACAAGAATTTCCTCTGATGAATAATCTAATACTTCCCAAGGTGCCGCATTTCATCTTTGAATAATCATTTTGAAAATTCACTCATATTTGGAATGAATATCTAGGTTCTCCTAATTTCATCTTTTGATTCCACCCCTCTAATTACATTCCTGAGTGATTAAAAAGAAGATCAATTAACATTCCTTCCTCTCTTCAACCTTCAGCTATTTTAAGATTCGTATAATATGCCCTGGGCTCTTTTAAATTTTTCTTTTCCACCCTGGGACTCTTTTAGAAGCAGTGCTAATTTGGTGGAACAAATAAGGTCAGCAATGGATTTCCAACTCTGTCCCCGAACAATCCTGTGACTATTCACTTACAATTTCCTCACATCTCAAAATAAGTGAAACAAAACCAAAAAACATCTCCAGTTTTGGACTCTAGGACTTTCTTTTCTGTTTTGACAGCAACATACTTTTGTTGCCCTTTTTGTCATCCTTTGCAGTTTTTGCAAACCTCTTTGTATTCGATGTATCAACTATGCAATCATTCAAATCATATTATTTGGTGCAAAACTCGAGGTTGACCCTTGAACGTGGCAGTGAGCACAGTGGAAAATCCATGTATAATGTATAGTCAGCCTTCCTATACCAGGTTCTTCCACAGCCTTTGTTCGTCCATATCCCTGGTTCCGCATACTTGGATTCAAATAACTGCAGATAGTGTGGCATTTCAGTATTTACTGTTGAAATTTACTCTTGAAAAAAATCTGTTACTGAATCCAAGCTCACTCTGCTCACTGCACGACAGGACAATGAATCGGAGATGAGGTGTTGAGGCAAGGAATATGACTTTATCCAGAAAGATGGCAGAATGAGAAGACCGCAGACTAGTGTCCCCAATAAACCATCTTATCGGGGCTTGGACGCCAGTTTCTTTTATAGCACAGAGAGGGGGAGGAGATGAGGAAGTAAAGTAAAAAGGTCACACGTTTTGCAGATGTCCCCTGGAATGGCCAGCCTCGTGTAGGGATGTGTTAATTTCTTCTTTCTTGCAGCCATCCACAGGTGGACAGGGTCAGGATGCTTCCCCGAACAAAGGCACTTTGGTCTAACATTCAGGCAGAGGGGCAGGTTTCCCTGAGGCAGGCCATTATGTATAGACAGTATCCTTTTAGAGAACAAACACGGAGGAAAGCGTTTGTTTAAAGTAAAAGAAACAGATCCAACATGTAATCAGATATGGCTCTTCTCTCTTACAAATCCACGTGTAGGTGGAGCCTCACAGTTTAAACCCGTGGTGCTCAAGGGTCAACTGTTTAGCAATATGCAGCACTGACTCCACAAGTTTCTTCTTTTATCTTTTGAATGTGTCATTTTAAACCTGCATTTATCCTAGAGCACCCTATGGATAACTCTTTTATTTATTTATTTATTTATTGTTCTTCATTGAAATAACCTCTAATTTAATCAGCTGAGTTTTTAGTTTTTATAAACTTAACAAAATGTTGCATCATTATTTTTAAATTCATTTATTAAACAAGAAAATGAAGAGGACGTGAAACTGACACATAACTGACTTCATAAAATCTGCAATCTCGTGCCTTGAAATTCTCGTGTTTTTAATCCCTATGTTTCAGAACTCTGCTATACCATTATTTGGGTCATACCTGGCTTTATCAAATTGTTCTCACTTGAGATGTTAGGGCTGTTTTTTCCCTTAGGTGCTCTCCATATCAGATTCACTGTAAATAATTCCTACTTAGTTGCAATTAAATCTAAAGTCTCTGCTATATTTGGAGGGGGAGATGGCATATATTAAAAAAAAGTATTACATGTTTTTTATGAAATAAGAATTCCAACAGATAATTGGACACCAACATGTTTTGGTAACTACATCTTTCCTTGCCTGTTTTTCCCCTTTGTCATGAAGTCTTAATCAATTTATTTAACTTTTGTCCTTACAACTCACATTTTCCCTTTTTTAATCTTGATAAAATAATTGTTGAAAATTATCTAAATATCTGATTAATACTTGTTTAGAAATATTTCAGTATGCAGGAATATTTAGTCTTCTATAGTAAAGACCCATTTCCTTTGAATAGGTATCTGTTCATTCAGTTCATCTAATAGGACTATTATATTCCATGCTCATGCAACATATTTAACTACCTGAAAATTCTTATAATCTCACACTTTATTTCTCATGGTCCTAGCTTTTTCCTCTTAGTATGTCAGTTGAGTCTATTGTCTTAAGCCAAAACTCTTTAATGGTCAATACTTTATATCTCCATCTTTTAAAAGAGGGGTCCCCAACCCCTGGCCACAGACCCATATTGGTTCTGTTAGGAACTGGGATGCACAGCAGGAGGTGAGTGGCAGGTGAGCAAGCAAAGCTTCATCTGCTGCTCCCCATTGCTCCCCATAGCTTGCGTTACTGCCTGAACCATCCTCCCCCACCCTGTCTGTGAAAAAATTTTCTTACGCAAAACCGGTCCCTGGTGCCAAAAAGTTGGGGATTGCTGTTTTAAACTATAATTTTACCATTATCTCTACCTTTTTGGTATTTTATATTTCCTGTTGGTAATGTTTATAGTCAACTTTAACGTGCTACCTCTTTTTAAAATTATTCTTCTCTATATTTGAAACATCTATACAAATATTTTCTAGACATTATAGAATGTGGTTTCTTAGTCCTAGCTACCTATCTAAGCACAGAATAATTCTCAATATATGATCTTGATGAAAGTTTCTATTTTATCCAGAAATGTAAATTACCACTAGAATACATCTTGTCAGGAAATTATACTCTACTGTATTTATAGGCATTTAATCAGTTCAAAGTAGTTATTGTATATTCATAATTTACTGATACCTGCATCACATCATAATTCATAATTACAGATTCTTTAAAAGTGTTTGAATTTGTTGAATGCACCTTTTTTCTCACTTCTAATCAAGTAAATATATACTTAACTGATGCTATCCTTTATTTGAACTAAATAATTTTGATTTCTTATTGAGTCTATCCAACATTTAGATTAAAACTAACATTGTAAATGACTTAGCTGATGACATTTAATAAATATGGCTTCTGCTACTAATTGAACATACGAATAAATTCATATCTTTTTTAACCTTCATTATAATTCTGTAACAGATTTTAATTTTAGCTTCTTTATGTTTGTGGGAGTTTTGTATTTAGCTCTTCCTCCACTTAGAAATTCATAAAGGAGAACTGGACAGAAGAGGTGGAAATAATGTTCCACTATTCCTCAGCTTAAGAGGTGAAAAATATTTTGATCAAAGCAAAACAAAATATTTTTTGTAATATAAACACCATTTAGTCTAATGGTGTAATATAAAGATGTTTCGAACACTAAAAGTGAACATGACTTCTTGTGACTGATGTATATTTCATGAGTTGGTAAAGTTTGCTTTTAACTTTCATTTATAGTATCACTTCTGGTCCAAGACATAAGTCCGTTCACCACTGGTACCCAGTGTCATTTATCCTCCACAAGCGGAAAACATTCTGGGAGTGAGAGTTTACTAGGCGAGATGGGAGTTTTGTTTCAGCTTGATCAGTTCAAAGCTGACTCATGTACTTTAAATCTTCATTTATAAGTCATCCTTTCTCATATTAGGGAAACAGAACCTCAGCCACCTTCATCTTGAAGCACAGAAATCCTTTCTAAGACCCTGAAGCTATAGAAGTGACATCTCTAAAGCTACAAATATCTGTGTGATAACCCTGTTACTCAAAGGAAATGCATTTGCTGACTTCAATATATTTCTTTTATTCCTCTAAACAGAGGCAGTTCTATCCAGTTATATATTCCTTACTAGGGCATTGGAAAAGGGATGCATTCTTATACTGTGCCTCTTCTTTACGATCTTTTTCATCCCATTTTATTTGCATTTTGCAAAGGAATGATGCCTCACAGAGCAAATATGTAACATGTTTTGAGATGTGACACAGCACTACCTGGGATTGGTGAGAATTCTATTTAAAAGCAGATATTAAAAATAAAAGTAAAAACATATGCTTGTGTTAACATCACATATGACATAACACAGGAAAAATTTTATTTGAAAAAATTATGACATATTTGACCTAACTGTTGCCTTTCCTTTAATCATTAAAAATAAATTTATTTCTAAATTAAGGAGTATTTTGCAAAATTATTGGTAAAATATAAGTAAAGTACATTAGGTTGCCTGAGAAAGTAGTGGACTTCTCTCTCTTGTACATGTGTTTATCCTAAGCATCTGGCATTGTGCTAACTGAATAAATGTTTGCCTGACTGCAGTAAACAGTAGGTGTTAAATACTATTTGATGAATGAATGAATGAATCACTGCTGGATTTTATGCATGATGAATATAAAATGTATGAATTGGATTAACTAAAACGATCACAACTTGTGAAGTTTAGCTCCTTGGATAATCTCACATAACATGGGAATTTTAAGTTAATTACTTTATGCTTACATCCTTATCAAATAAATACTGTCTTCAAAGAAACAATTTTGAAATGTATTTTATAGTTAAATGACTAGAAAAGGAAAATATAAAATATGTGGATATCCCTCCAGTTTCTGTCTTTATAATGCAATCAAATTCTGAAACTTCAGAAAGCTGTTTCACCAGTTTATTGGTCATATTTAGTTTAACCATGTTTTGGTTCTTTATAGAAGTTTGCCTTGCATTCATAGAAATACTTTATTTTATGAACTGATGCCACAAGTATGTGTGACAGTTTGAACACTGTAGCTTTTTCAGAAATAGAAAACACTTATGGGATTATATCCTCATATATTGGAAATATAAAATTTATAGCAAAGAAAATATTCAAAGAAAACACAGACAATTTTTGTTCTAAATTTATACCTGCGAATCATCAATCTTGTGAACTTGGATAAGAAAATATATCTTCTTAGGGAACTGTTTTCTCATCTATTTAAATGTGGGCATAGTATTATTGCCCATTTTATAAAATTGTGAAAAGCATTTATTAATGAAGCAGTTATTTTTGAGCACATGACCTGCCTTCATTATGAACTTGCAACAATAGCAACAACAATTCTATTACTACTGATGATAGTATTTGAATGCACTAAACACTTTTTACGGTATCTACTTTAACCATCCTATCAGCTAGAAATATATGTATCAATGTCTTCATTTTTTGCTTGACAACTAATGTTCAGAGAGTTTAGGAAAATTTCAGAAGTAAATAGCTTATAGTTATCAAACCCTGGATTTGAACTCAGGTGTCTCTGAGGCTCTTAATCATTATAATACAAGCCCTTCAAGAAGTTTATGAGAGGTACAATTACATGAGGGTAAATTACAGTATGATCGGCAATTCGCTGACAGAGAAAGAAGAAAAGAGCTGCAGGAACACCAAGGGCAAATGAACATCTCTCTCTAGGGAAGAATTGCAAGTCTTCACTGAAGAGGTTATACGTGAGGTGATAGTGGAAAGATGAATAGGAACTTTCACCCAGGAAAAAGGGAGTAAAAAGTAGGTGGTGGGAGAAAAGGGGAGACTGAAGTAGAAAGGATATTCCTCAGCAGAGGGAATATTCATACATGCCGAAAATAATGAACTGCAAAAATGATTTGACAAAGCTGGATGAGGCAGAAAAGTGGGGACTTCAAAGGTAGGTAGAAGCAGATTGTGAAATTCTTTGTATGACACAATTAATAATTTTAAATCTACCAATTAGGCATTGGATAATCAAAATACATTTGCAAAAATGAAGAATGGCTAGCTTTCTTGGAAAAGAATAGATTAACAAGAGGTAAGGCAGTAATACCTTTGAGGAAACTAGCTAATGGCTGAAGGGAAGTGGTAAAGGTTAGGATTAAGGAAGAAATAATGTGATTAGAGGGATGAGCTAAATGTGGGAAACACCTTAAAATGATGTAAACCAAATATTGTGACCAGTGTGAGTGAAGAGGGAGATAAATTAATGATATAAAACTTTCAAATACAGTGACTAGGTAATTATGATGTATTTGACTGAACTGTATTCCCATTTGGGCTTCTTAAGTTTCAGAAGCTTATAAAACAGATAGATATATTCCATAGGCAATTAAATTTTAATGCTTGTGGCTTGAAGTCAGAATTAGTATATATAACAAATGAATTGTCTAGAAAGAACCAAGGCTTTCTTTGGGAAAATATATGTTACACTATTGGCAGCAGAAGGAAGTCAATGAAGGAGACAGTGAAGGGAGAGAGGAGAGGAGAGTTGAGGAGCAGGTGGCAGAATGAAGGCTGATTCACAGAATATGAAAACATATAGCATGTAATATTCCATATATTGAAGGTAGCATCCTCATTATGAAGAAACATTTATTTGTCAGATAACAAAGGACAACTTGGTCAGTGAAATGAAAACTAGGATTGATATACTTGGTGTTAGGGGTTGAATTGAGTTCCTACAAAACTCATACATTGAAATCTTAAGCCCCAGCACCTCAGAATGTGACTATTTTGAGGGACTTTTCAGAGTTAGCCAATTAAAATGAGGTCATTAGGGTGGGCCCCAATCCAGTATTACTGGTCTCCTTTTAAGAAAGGGAACTCTGAGCACAGAGACAAGAGTAGAGGGAATAACTATGTAGAGACATAGGGAGAAGACAGCTAACTGAAAGTCAAGATCCTTCCCTGAAACAGATCCTTCCCTCATAACCCAACAAGAAACAAACCTTGGCTACCCCTCGATTTTGCTTCTATCCTCCATAACTGTGACACAACTAATTTCCATTGTTTAAGCCTCTCAGTTTGTGGTACTTAGTTATGGTGGGCTAGGAAATTAATACACTTGGTCTTAAAAGATCTCAAGGTAAACCTAAATTAACATTGAGCTTTGTGTACTTAGAAGAAATTGAAATAACCTCTTCTGTTTATATAATTAGCAATAAATTCCATAAAGGTATTTAAATAATAAGAAATATATTAACTTTTGTGCTATATATATGAATATCTTGCTGATTAAAATATAATAACAGGTTACTATAATACTTTTTGAGTAACACAGTGACATACACTGAGCTTAGCATTTATGTAGATTGTCTAATTATTATTTACAATAACAACAGATTAAGTATTACTGTTTATTCAAGTTACAAGTGAGAAAATTGATGCACAGAGAATTTGAATAAGTGGTCTATTCTTACTTTGCTAGAATATGTCATACTTAGACAAACCTAGAACTTAGATTTAAGAATCAGAGTTCTTATACACTTCACTGTCAATTATTCATAAAAAGTTAAGTATTCATAAAAAGTTATGCACATGATTTTCCAAGTATTTTCATATATCTCAATGTATATTGTAATAATAGAACAGTGATTACTGGTCAATTCAGCCAGAAAGATCATCGCATATGTGCTTAACTATACAAAGCAAAATGTACAGGCTGAAGATGACTGTATGATACCTCATGATTAAGAAACTATGCCTGGCTGTATTTCAAAAGTTTAATTGTTCAATATCTAATTAAAGATATTAACAAAGATAGGATTCAAAGAAATAACTGAAGTGAAAAATGGAAGTAAAATTGTTATGATTTTATAAAAAGTGTGTTGTATGATTTTTTGTGTTTGCCTTTGCATAGTTATATATACTCTGATAGCAATATATGTTATAAAATATTTAATTTTCAGGTAGTGGTAAATATACAAGCAGTTAATACTTCATTGTACAACAAATAATAAAGTTAAAATAGCTTAAGAAATAAAGCAGGGCAGAGATTTGTTCAAGATGGCAGAGTACAAGGATGTGCGCTCACCTCCTCCTGTGAGAACACTGAAATCACAACTAGCTGCTGAACGACCACTGACAAGAAGACACTGGAACCCACCAAGGAGGTTACCCCACATCCAAAGACAAAGGAGAAGCTGCAATGAGATGGTACGAGGGGTGCAATCACAACAAAATCAAATCCCATACTCACTGGGTGGGTGACCCACAAACTGAAGAACAATTTTACCAGAGAAGTTCTCTCACTGAAGTGAAGGTTCTGAGCCCCATGTTGGGCTTCCCAGCCTGTGGGTCCAGCAACAGAGCTGAGAATCCCCAGTGAATCTGGCTTTGAAGGTCAGTGGGATATGATTGCTGGACTTGGTACATGCAGAGTCTTGTGCACACCAGAATCCAGAGGAAAGAAGCAGTGACCCCACAGGAGTCTGAACCAAACCTACTTGCTAGGGTTAGAAGGTGTCTTGCAGAGGTCGGGGGTTGGGGTGGGTGGTGTGCGGCTGTGGCTCGTCATGGAAACAGGAGACCTAGCAGTGGCAGTTCTGGGAAGTGTCCATTGGTGTGAGGTCTCCTAGAGGCTGCCATTGACCCCAACATACAGCCTGTAGGTCGGTGGGTGCTTCAGGCCAAACAACTAACAGGGAGTGAACACAGCCTCACCCATCAGCAGACAAGTGGATTAAAGTTTTACTGAGCACAGCTCTGCCCACCAGAGCAAGACACAGTTCTACCCACCATCAGTGCCTCCAATCAGGAAGGTTGCACAAACCTCTTAGATAGCCTCATCCACCAGAGGACAGAGAGCAGAAGCAAGAAGAATTACAATCTTGCAGCCTGTAGAATGGAAACCAGTCACAGAAAGTTAGACAAAATGAGAAAGCAGAGGATTATGTTGCAGATGAAGGAAGAAGATAAAACCCCAGAAAAACAACTAAATGAAGTGGAGATAGGCAAACTTCCAGAAAAGGAATTCAGAATAATGATAGTGAAGATGATCCAGAATCTCAGAAAATAATTGAGGCAAAGACTGAGAAGATGCAAGAAATGATTAACAAAGACCTAGAAGAACTAAAGAACAAACAGAGATGAAAAATACAATAACTGAAATGAAAAATACAGTAGAAGGAATCAATAGCAGAATAACTGAGGCAGAAGAATGAAGAAGGGACCTGGAAGATAGAATGGTGGAAAGCACTGCTGCAGAACAGAATAAAGAAAAAAGAATGCAAAGAAATGAAGACAACCTAAGAGACCTCTGGGACAACATTAAATGCACCAACATTTGCATTATAGGAGGCCCAGTAGGAGAAGAGAGAGAGAAAGGATCTGAGAAAATATTGAAGAGATAATAGCTGAAAACTTCCTTAACATGGGAAAGGAAAGAGTCAACCAGGTCCAGGAAACACAGAGAGTCCCAGACAGGATAAACCCAAGAAGGAACATGCCAAGACACATAGTAATCAAATTCACAAAAATTAAAGACATAGATAAAATATTAAATGCAATGAGGGAAAAATGACAAATAACATACAAGGGACTCCCATAAGGTTATCAGCTGATTTCTCAGCAGAAACTCTGCAAGCCAGAAGGGAGTGGCACAATATATTTAATGTGATGAAAAGGAAGAACTTACAACCAAGAATACTCTACCCAGCAAGGCTCTTATTCAGCTTTGAAGGAGAAATCAAAAGCTTTACAAAACAAGCAAAAGCTAAGAGAATTCAGCCCCAACAGACTGACTTTGTAACAAATGCTAAAGGAACTCCTCTAGGTGGGAAAGAGATGAGCAACTTAAAAAAAAAAAATTGTACATATATAGACTGTTATATCAAAACCCCATGGGATCAGCAAATCCAAAAACTACAATAGATACACACGCACAGAAGAAGAAGTGATCCAAACACGACACTAAAAATGATCATCAAACCAGAGAAGAAAACAAAAGAAAAAGGGAAGAAAAAAAGACCTACAAAAACAAACCCAGAAAAATTAAGGAAATAGCAATAAGAACAGACATATCAACAATTACCTTAAATATAAATGGATTAAATGCAGCAATCAAAAAACATAGACTGGCTGAGTGGGTACAAAAACAAGACCTGTATATATGCTGTCTACAGGAGACCCACTTCAGACCTAGGGACACATACAGACTGAAAGTGAGGGGATGGAAAAAGTTATTCCACGCAAATGGAAATCAAAAGAAAGCTGGAGTAGCAATACTCATATCAGAAAAAATAGACTGTAAAATAAAGACTGTTATGAGACAAAGAAGGACATTACATAATGATCAAGAGATCAATCCAAGAAGAAGCTATAACAATTGTAAATATATATGCACCCAACATAGGGGTACCTCAATATATAAGGCAAATACTAACAGTCATTAAGGAAGAAATTGACACACAGTAATAGTGAAAGACTAAAACCCCACTTTCTACAATGAACAGATCATCTAGGCAGAAAATCAACATGGAAACACAGACCTTAAATGACACATTAGACCAGATGGACTTTATTATATTTATAGAACATTCCATTCAAAAGCAGCAGAATACACATTCTTCTCAAGTGGACATGGAACATTCTCCAGGATTGACCACATACTGGGCCAAAAGGTGAGCCTCAGTAAATTTAAGAAAATTGAAATCACGTCGAACATCACTTCTGATCACAACTTTATGAGATTGGATATAAACTACAAGAAAAAAACTATAAAAAACACAAATACGTGGAGGCTAAACAATATGCTGCTAAACAACCAATGGATCACTGAAGAAATCAAAGAGGAAATCAAAAAATACCTAAAGACAAATGAAAATGAAAACACAATGTTCCAAAACCTATGGGATACAGCAAAAGCAGTTCTAAGAGGGAAGTTTATAGCAGTACAATCTTACCCCAGGAAATAAGAAAAATCTCAAATAAACAACCAAACTTTACACTTAAAACAACTAGAGAAAGAAGAACAAACAAAACCTAAAGTTAGTAGAAGGAAAGAAATCATAAAGATAAGAGAAGAAAAAATGAAATAAAGACAAAGAAAACAATAGCAAAGATCAATGAAACTAAAAGCTGGTTCTTTGAAAAGATAAACTAACTTGATAAACCTTTAGCTAGACTCATAGAGAAAAAAAGGGAGAGGACTCAAATCAATAAAATTAGAAATGAAAAAGGAGAAGTTACAACTAACACCACAGAAATACAAAGGATCATAAGAGACTACTATAGGCAACTGTATGCCAATAAAATGGACAGCCTGGAAGAAATGGACAAATTCTAATAAAGCTACCATCTCCCAAGACTGAACCAAGAAGAAATAAAAATATGAACCAACCAGTTAGAAGCACTGAAGTTGAAACTGATTAAAAATCTTCCAACAAACAAAAGTCCAGGACCAGATGGCTTCACAGGGAAATTCTATCAAATGTTTAGAGAAGGGCTAACATTTCTCCTCTGAAACTGTTCAAAAAAATTGCAGAGGGAGGAAAACTCCCAAACTCATTCTTTGTGGCCACCATCACCATGATACCCAAACCAGACAAAGATAGAAAAAATAAAGAATATTACAGGTCTATATCACTGATAAAGATAGACACAAAAATCCTCAACAAAATACTAGCAAACAGAATCCAACAATACCTTAAAAAGATCATGCACCATGATCCAGTGGTATTTATTACAAGGATGGAAGGATTTTTCAATATCCAGAAATCAATCAGTGTGATACTCCAAATCAACAAATTGAAGAATAAAAGCTTAAGATCATCTCAATAGATGCAAGAAAACTTTTGACAAAATTCAGCACCCATTTATAGTAAAAAATCTCCAGAAAGTTTGCATAGAGGGAACATGCTTCAACACAGTAAAGGCCATATACAACAAACCTACAGCTAACATCATACTCAATGGTGAAAAGCTGAAAGCCTTTCCTCTAAGATCAGGAAAAAGACAAGCATGTCCACTCTTACCAACTTTTATTCAACATAGTTTTGGAAGTCCTAGCTATGGCAATCAGAGAAGAAAAATAAATAAAAGGAATCCAAATTGGAAAAGAAGAAATGAAATTGCCACAGTTTTCAGATGACATGGTACTTTACATAGAAGATCCTAAAGAGGCTACCAGAAAATTACTAGAGCTCATCGATGAATTTGGCAAAGTTGCAGGTTAAAAAATAATACACAGATATCTGTTGCATTTCTATACACTAACAATGAAAGATCACAAAGAGAAATTCAAGAAATAGTCCAATTTACCATCTCATCAAAAAGAATAAAATACCTAGGAATAAACCTACCTAAGGAGACAAAAGACCTGTACTCATAATACTATAAGATGCTGATGAATGAAACTGAAAAAGACACAAGCAGATGGAAAGTTATACCATGTTTGTGGATAGGAAGAATCAATATTGTCAAAATGACTATACTACCCAAGACAATCTACAGATTCAATGCAATCCTTATCAAATTACCAATGGCATTTTCCACAGAACTAGAACAAAAAATCTTTAAATTTGTATAGAGACACAAGAGACCCTGAATAGCCAAAGCAATCTTGAGAAAGGAAAACAGAGCTGGAGGTATCAGGTTCCCTGACTTCAGACTATACTACAAAGCTATAGTCATCAAAACAGTACGGTACTGGGACAAACACAGAAATATAGTTCAATGGAACAGGATAGAAAACCCGGAAATAACTTCACACACCTATGGTCACTTAATCTACAATAAAGGAAGCAAGACTACACAATGGTGGAAAGACAGTCTCTTCAACAAATGATGCTGGGAAAACTGGACAGCTACATGTAAAAAAATAAAATTTGAATATTTTTTTACACCATACACACACATAAGCTCAAAATGGATTAAAGAACTAAATGTGAAACCAGACACTATAAAGCTCCTAGAGGAAAACGTAGGCAGAACACTCTCTGACATAAATCTCAGCAATGTCTTTTTCAATCTGTCTCCCAGAACAATGGAAATAAAAACAAAAATAAGCAAATTGCACCTAATTAGACTGAAAAGCTTTGCACAGAAAAGGAAACCATAAACAAGATGAAAGGCAACCCACAAATTGGGAGAAAATATTTGCAAATGATGTGATTAGTCTTCAAATTTACACCGTGTGTGCCCTGTGTCTGCTTCCCAATAAAAGAAGAAAGTGAAAAAACAAAAGGGACTAGTCTTGAAATTTACAAATAACTCATGAGGCTTAATATCATCAAAACATACAACCCAATCAGAAACTGGGCAGAAGACCTAAATAGACATTTGTACAAAGAAGACATACAGATGGCCAAAAGGCACATAACAAGATGTTCAGCATCACTAATTATTAGAAAATTGAAAATCAAAACTACAAAGAGATATCACCTTACACCAGTCAAAATGGCTATCTTCAAAAAATCCACAAACAATAAATCCTGGATAGGATGTGGAGAGAGGGGAACCCTCCTACACTGTTGGTGAGAATGTAAATTGGTACAGCCACTATGGAGAACAGTACTGAGGTCCCTTAAAAACTAAAAATAAAGCTACCATATGACCGTGCAATCCCACTCCTGAGCATATATTCAAAGTAAAACATATTCCATATATATGTGTTAGCATATGGTATTTGTTTTTCTCTTTCTGACTTACTTCACTCTGTATGACAGACTCTAGGAATAAAGATGCAGAACTACTAGAGAATGGACTTGAGGACACGGGGAGGGGGAAGGGTAAACTGGGACAAAGTGAGAGAGTTGCATGTGCATATTTACACTACCAAATGTAGATCCGATAGCTAGAGGGAAGCAGACCCATAGCACTGGGAGATCAGCTCGGTGCTTTGTGAACACCTAGAGGGGTGGGATATGGAGGGTGGGAGGGAGGGAGATGCAAGAGGGAAAAGATATGGGAATATATGTATATATGTATAGCTGGTTCACTTTGTTATAAAGCAGAAAGTAACACACCATTGTAAAACAATTATACTCCAATAAAGATGTTGAAAAAAAAAAAAAAGAACAGAAAGTTTCAAAAAATAATAATAATTCCAAAAGCATACATGCACCCCAATGTTCGTTGCAGCACTATTTACAATAGCCAAGGTATGGAAGGAACCTAAATGCCCATTGACAGAGGAGTGAATAAAGAAGATGTGATACATATATACAACAGAATATTACTCAGCCTTTAAAAAGAATGAAATAATTTCATTTGCAGCAACATGGATGGAACTAGAGATGGTTATACCGAGTGAAGTAAGTAAGACAGAGAAAGAGAAATAACATGTGACATGTTAGACACTAGAAGTACATGCTAGACACTAGAGGTACAGAACGTTATTGAAAATACATAGAAAACTGGTCCTTGATACAAATGAACTTATTTACAAAACAGAAATAGACTCATGTACTTAAGAGAATGCACTTATGGTTACCAGGGGGGAATTGTGGTGGGTAGGGATGAATAGGGAGTTTGGATTAATGTATATATTGCTTTATTCAAAATGGATAACTAACAAGGACCTACTGTGTAGCATAAGGAACTCTAATCAATGTTATGTGGCAGCCTGGATGGGAGGGGAGTTGGGGGGAGGATGGATATATATATATATATATATATATATATATATATATATATATATACGGCTGAGTTCCTTTGCTGTGCACCTGAAACTGTCACAACATTGTTAATCAGCTATACTCCAATATAAAATAAAAAGTTAAAAAAAAAAAAGAAAGAAAGCAGGACAGTTATTACTTTCTGGAAATTTCATTATTAAGTCACTTCTACAACTTTGATTTAACAGTACAAATCTTTGCAATTCTCTTCAATACTACAAATTTTACTTTAAGGCTGACTAGATTGAATATAGTTTTATTAATTTTATTTCTAGAGTTTGCATACTGTGTTTAAGAGCAAAATATTATATTATTTTCTGCTGGTAATTGTATTTATGTATTCTAATGTGTATGTTCTTATACAAAATAGATCAATCAATCTACAACAAATATAAATGAACTAGTAACCATAATAATGACATTTCTTACTAAGAATTTGCATTATCTAACCAAAAGGGAAAAATCAGATAAAATGAACTCAAATTGTGAAAATGAACCTTTGTGTTTCAAGAAACTATGAAATTGAGCCCATATTTACTATATGTAATTCAACTGCCCTCAGATTATTTTTTGATCATAACAAAATATATTTTGAATTATCTAACCCTTTTAATTATTAAGTAGTTCTGCTTGATTCATAATGCAAACTAGAGAAATAAAAAAAATGAATTTTTACTAATCCAGAATATGACAAATGAACTATTATTTAAAAATAATGCTCATTTATATCTTATATCCTAGAAAATACATGTTTAATCATGTACAGTTTATTTTTAAGTATAAGACATGAGCACAGAATATTGAATATGAAACAACAATGTGTGTTAACAATAGTGAGATGAATAAATGCTATTGAATACTTTTTGCTAGGCCCTATGCTATGTTTGGTATCTATTAGAGCATTTTATTTTTCTATCTAATTTAGAAGGGTTAATATTAGTATCCCCAATTCACAAACCAGTGAACAACAGCAGAGATATTAAGCTAATCACCAACTTTTGAGATTAGGTAGAAGGATCTTGGGGACAACAACTTCATGTTCTGGATTCATACACTATAATTATTTGGAGTTATGATGTACTTTCAGAGACCCTATCAGTTATTCCCATGATTTATCTTTTTACTTCTCATTCATTTCCATTCATTTAGTATGTTTTTACTTAATATTTCTTATTTGAAAGGCCCTCTGCTTTGCACAACAGAGAACATAAAATCAAGTCTAATACACTTCTTATCCACAAAGAACTTACTGTGTCTGTGGTGAGCTAAAACATGTGTATGGAATGTTACAACATATAGAAGAATATATGCAGAAAACCAAAGATGAAAACCTTTGGGAGTTCATTTGTTAATTCAGCAAATATACACAGCTGATTTACTGGGTCTAGGGATTTAGTGTGAGCTCTGGCTAAACCTCTAATTCACTCAGCTCCCAAAAGTATTAATATGTGTTAGCACTCAGCACACTTCCATGGGTTAGGAAGGGAAGGAAAGCCAATAAGAGACACTGGGAAGGAGGAATCATTTAGGTGAGATGCACTGTGAAACCAATGCATGGAAATAATTGGGAACAGTTGATAATTTGAATGCTTCTTATAGGTAAACAAAGATAAGAAATTAAAAGTATATGTTGGATTTGTCAATAATAAAGTCATCAATGACCTAATAAATAGTTTCCAATGAACAATGGTGAAAGAAGCCAAAATGAAGTTAATGAAGAAATCAATGGGATGAGTAATTAAAGACAATTGATGTGTCTACTTTCAAGATCTGCAATAATAAAAAGGGAGAAGTATGGTGGCAGTTCAAGGGGGATATGGGACCTAGTGTTTGAGGAGAGTATTTTAGGTTGGGACATTTAAAAGTATATGCACCCTTCACTCTTTTCTGGAAACTATTATTGGATTAAGAAAATAACATACATATATGTTTCTTTATTTGTGTTTGTGTGTTTTTATGTTCACATACATATGACAGAAGTTTATAAAACAATAGATTTTAAGCAAGATTTCATAACTCAAGCAAAGCCCCCATTCACAGTTCAGCACTCTGAACCAAATTCCACTGTTCTGAGTTGTTTTCTCAATAGGCTCACACTGTCTCATTGCTCTTTCAGTATCAATGCTGTGTCCACCAGTCCCAAAATAATTCAGTCCTTGCAGTGTCTGTCCAAAGAACCGATTTTTTTAAGCTTTTGAAAAAAATCTCTGCCTTTGTTCTTTTTTCATTGCCACATGTTCTTCCTGTTTTTCACTTGTTTCCATATGTGATCTATGATAAACAAAAACGGAAGAAAAAAAGAGAACAACAGAATTTAAATCAAATGTATACAGTACAACTTGAAGAACAGATGAAGGTGTTTGTGCCTAAGAAAAAAATGGAAGCTGTAGACCTTCTCCTGTGAGGTTTGAGTATTAAAAAAAAAGCAGAATGGAAGATGTATGGAGTCAGTTGCTCCATAAGATATAAAAAAGCTTAGATCCAGAAGTCAGAGGAGAGAGGAATTTCATTCATCTGGTAGGTGGGGCAAGGGAGAGAGGTACAGAACGTTATTGAAAATACATAGAAAACTGGTCCTTGAAGAGGGTAGATATGTGTGTTTAGAGCTGGGAAGAAAAGCAGGAGCAAAGGCAGACACACCATAAGAAAAATGAGCAAAGTAGTTCAACGTGACTACACCAAAAGATACACAAAGGGGTGCAGTGAGAAGAGGATCTGGAAAGGCAGATGTAGGAGAAACTAATAGAAGGATTTGAATCCCTATTTGAGGAATCTGAACTGTGTCCTGGGAGTATGAAAGAATCATCGAAACAATTTGATCAAAGGAGCAGTAATGTTACTGAACTCAGGTTTGGCTGCTTATTGCTCAAAAGCCAAAAACTGAGAGGCAAGTGTTGGTAGAAAGGAAATTTGCTTTAATCAGAAAGCTGGCAATCTGAGAAGAAGGTGGACTCATGTCCTGAGACCAACTCAGAAGATTCTGTTCAAACATGATGGTTCTGAACGGGAAAAAGGGGAAATAATCTCAGTTAATCATTAAGGTAGGAGGTCAGACTCTTCATCATTTTTCCACTGTGGGCAGACCTGTTGACTTCTCCTGATCTTCCTTTGGGTGCTATCTTGCCTGCATGGTCTGCCTGCAAATTTGCTAAGGAGGAAGATAGGGGTAGAGAGTCAGTCATTCTTTAACTACTTAATTTTCCATTCTTACTCCTTTTAATCCAGGAAAGGAATCAACAGGTTAGGCAAGACATGGTGTGCATTCAGTAAAGCAAAAATCAGGAGTTAGGTTAAATGTTACCTAGTGATCACATTTTTTATTATTAAGGTCTAAGGGGAACAGAAATAGGCAAGCAGCAAAAGGGTAAAAAAGCTTCTTACAGTAAGATGGAGCTAACCTATCCCATTGAATTTTCCTGGTCACATTTTAATTATCTTAGCTGATTCTCTTGCTTTCAGAAAGTGGGATTTGCATTATTCCATTTTAAGCAACCTGTTCATAATCACACAGAAAATGATGAACCTTTGTCCTGGCTGGCTTAAAACACAGTGATTGTTCATTTGTATATTCCTTTCAGGTTGGAAAATTGCTGGGACTATGGGTGCTATTTCCACTGAAAGAAAATTCAAAGATTAAGTAAAGGGTAAATTTTTTAAAACAATTAGGTTAATAAGAATGTTGAGAAATAGATGCAGATCCTCATTGGAGATCACTCACAGACTCTCTGAGTTGCAAATATCCTCTTATTGGATGTTGTAATTATAGCAAGAAGACCCTGGCTGAACTTGAATGCAACCTCAGCAACAGAGTTATGTCAGAGTCTGGGGATGCCTGATGTCCCAGGGAATTTCCAGTTCTTCTTGGGTTTATCTTTAGTCTTTGTCATGACTTCCAGCTTCACTCACAACTCCAGTAATTAGTTATTTACTACTGTCTCTGTTCATCAATTGAAAAGTCAAATAACTCTCCTAGGGTAACTTCTCTAATATTAGATTCTAATATTCTCAGAATCCTAACAATTCGGTAAGGGTAGAACCCCTGTATGCATTATCCTGGGAATGTAGCCTGAGATTTGTGTATCATGATGAGACATTTCCCTGGTCCCATCAACCTACACTCTTTTTTATTCTTCCAGAATGTGTTTTTGTTTATATTCCTTCCACTCTTTAGAGTGCTAGGTGCTGTAGTTTTTTATCCTAAAATACTAATTTTTTTTTTTTGCGGTACGCGGGCCTCTCACTGTTGTGGCCTCTCCCGTTCCGGATGCACCCGCTCAGCGGCCATGGCTCACGGGCCCAGCCGCTCCGCGGCATGTGGAATCTTCCCAGACCGGGGCACGAACCCGTGTCCCCTGCATCGGCAGGCGGACTTTCAACCACTGCGCCACCAGAGAAGCCCTAAAATACTAATTTTATTTTGAGAAATGTTCTTAAGCTTTCACAACACTCAATGAGATAATTAAAGACATTTATCTACAATAATGTTATGGAAATGCTGACAAATTTAAAGCAGAAAATTTGTATTTAAGTTACAGTTGTTTGAAGAGAAGTAAAACCTTTATATATTTCCAGAAGTTTGAAGAATTTGATCCAAATTATGATTTTCCCTATCTATATTCCCTGTCTAATATAAATGACATTTATATTAGAGAGATATTGGTTTATATAAGAAAAGGACCTAGTACACTGATTATAAGCCAGTTAAGAGGTGTTAGGCTTAAAACTGCACGCTAGACACTAGAATACACTAGAATGAAGGGAATATTTTGACAAAATAGTTTATGAGGCAGATCTTGTTATATTTTAAAATGTGACATTAATGAAATCTCACTCCCAGTTCTAATTTCCTAGACCAGGGACAAACTCACACTTATGTGGATACTCTGATGAAAGTTGCTTCCCATTGTGAGGGAGAAGAGGTGGATTCTAAGGGCAACCTTCATCTAATAATTGCAATCACTGCATCTCTAACATCTGAGCACAACTCAATATTGGAATTTATATTCTTATATCTTTAATTCACAGGAAGCTCACTGCAATAGTCATAACAAATGGGCCTGCCTTGCACTGAGAAAGAACTCTTGACTGTGACCCAGTCTGAGACATTACAGTCTTCTGAGCAATTCTACAGGAGAAGAACAGCACAGAATAGTTTCACCATTTCCCCTGCTGCTGGGATAATGTGTTAGTCATTTGGGCTGAGACCTGGATTAACCATAAAATATTGACTGATCTTTACAAATGAAGAACCAAGGTTTAGAAATATGCTTTTCTTGTACATACTTTTAATTTAAAAACAATGATATGTTTAATAGTATGTAGTCTTTTATTAAAGAATTCCAATATATATGCATCATTTATATTTGAGGAATGTAATACATATCAGCATGTGTCTTTGAGTAATACACACATTAGATAAATTATTTATGAAATAGCCTTATAGTAAATGACAGGAATAGCAGACCTACTGGCATATATTATACAAATATATGGAAGTATCATTATATTATGAAACAGGTTTTCAATAAAGTCCCCAAAAGAAAGCATAATTAGAGACAAAGCTCAATGACAACAAAAAATAGTTTATTGTTTACTTATTATTTGGATTCTGCACTCATCTCCAATGTGTGTGTGGGTTTTCCCCACACACCACCATGCAATTCTCTGACACCATCTGAATGCCCTAGAATTGTCCACCAAGAAAAGCAGAAGGCTGCAAATAGGATGCAAGTTCATGGGCCCAATGCACGGTGAGGCCAAACAAACTGAAGTTGGAGTGGAGTTTGAAGCAAAGAAATGTTTATTGCAGAACCCAGCAAGGCAAAAGACCAAAGGGTGTGTGGCTTTCTTCTGATTGGTTTGTGGTGAGATAACAGGGCAGTGCTCCAGGAATCTTGTGCTCAGCCTGAAGTTATCATCTCCCCCACCCCCAGTGGGAGTTAGTTCCCAGAGAAGAACTCAAATATATTGTTATGTATATTCCTTGAGGAGGAACCAGGACCCTGCCCCAAAGCTACACAATTATTTCTTGACTACTGCTCCTTTTTCTCTGCATTACCTCAATTCCATGATTAGCAACTGTTTGAATCTGCCCTTTGGTATTTAGGAATGTCTAGGAGGTCTATTTCATAAAAACAAGAAATTGCAGGCACTGGAAGGATTTGTACCTGGGAGGGCCTCACATAGTCCTTCTTGGTAACATTTTTCTGGGGGTCTTAAGACTTGCAATTCCAGAGGCACAGATTCTAGTGGCAAATCAAATGTGCTCCTAGAGAAGTAAAAATGGAGAAGGTTTATGACAAAAACAATAAGCAAAGACATTCCAGAGAAGTGACATAGGTTGTTTTACAGGACTAAAAACTTAAATTCTGGGTTAATTCATACTGATTTACCTGATGAAGTTGTTAAAAACAACAACAACAACAACAAGAAAACAAAACAAAAAAAACAGAGTCCATTTGAAGATCTAATTGACTTTATTCAAGGATTTTTGAATCAGAAATATCTCACAGAGCAACTAGAAGGGCAGGTGTTCTGAGGAGTGGTACAAAAAGGCAAGGTTGGAGTATAATTGCTTTACAATGGTATGTTAGTTTCAGCTTCACAACAAAATGAATCAGTTATATATATACATATGTTCCCATATCTCTTCCCGCTTGCGTCTCCCTCCCTTCCACCCTCCCTATCCCACCCCTCCAGGCAGTCACAAAGCACCGAGCTGATCTCCCTGTGCTATGCGGCTGCTTCCCACTAGCTATCTACCTTACATTTGATAGTGTATATATGTCCATGCCTCTTTATCGCTTTGTCACCGTTTACACTTCCCCCTCCCCATAGCCTCAAGTCCATTCTCTAGTAAGTCTGTGTCTTTATTCCTGTTTCACCCCTAGGTATAGCTGATTCACTTTGTTATAAAGCAGAAACTAACACACCATTGTAAAGCAATTATACTCCAATAAAGATGTTAAAAAATAAAAAAAATTAGCAAACAGAATCCAACCACACATAAAAAGGATCATATGCCATGATCAAGTTGGATTCATTCCAGGGTCACAAGGATGGTTCAAAATATGCAAATCAATCAATGTGAAAAAAAAAAAAAAAAAAAAAGGCAAGGTTGTTATAGGAAGAGGAGTGGGGCAAGGAAACATTAGCAAAAGAAAGGTTTATTTTGTTTGGGTCGAGACATCTTCCTTTTCCAGGGAAGTCCCTGCTAGAGCTTTATCATGCAGATGGCCTCTTCTTCCTCCCTCTGGGGTGAGAGGGGACATGGAGAAGGCCATGTGGCCCATTACCTCAATTATGCTGACCAGAAGATTCCAAACTGGTTGATTAAGATTACATTTCTGGTGAAGGTTGAAGCTGCTATTAAGTTAGATATTAAATCTAGGTTTGGTGTCATTGAGCTTTAGCACAAAGTGACACTATTTTGGGACTGTGATTTTTCTAACAAAGTAATAAATTATAAAATGCTGATTTTTTTCTTGTTCTAATTATCTATTCAAAAAGTTTTTCCCATCTTTTAAAGGTTTGTGAGTTTAATACTATGGAAGTTGAATAAATGAATGCAATTCTGTTCCCTGCTTCAGTGGAGCTGTCAGAATTTTGTCAACAATTTTGTCTGTTTATGCCCAGAAGGGAAGATACTCTAAATGTGTTTCTATTAAGACAGACGGTATATAAAAATTGGCAGAAGATATTAAAATTCTTCACTAGCAGACTTGAAAGATAGTCTAGTATTTCCCTATCAATATGTTGTTTCTGAAATATCATCTGCATTTGTTTATCCTTTATCTATTTATCTTTTTACCTCTATCAATCTTCCCAAAGCAAATAAGCTACACTCTTGCATACATTTTCTTAAACTGATAAATATTTATGTAATTAATGATCTAATGTGTTACCTTTCCAGAAAACTAATTCACATATTTATAATGGGGGGAAGTCATGTATTTTTTCAGTTATAACATAATAACACATCAAGGATGGGTACAGAGTAATTTAACAATGAGGAGACAGCTGCAGGAACCCGGAAACTATTTATTACATATATCTTTCATTAGTAAAATAACAAATACTTTTATTCACAGAATGAGGGCAAAATGCAGTGTAGAGTCAAGATTATGTTTATTTTCCAGTTCAGGTACATTTTAAAAGAGTATCTTAATACATAATTTCCTATTTGAAATTATTCTGAAATTCTGTCCTTGTGGAAATTGGTGATTGTGATTTTGGCTAAGATGGCAGCCTGAGATATCTATAACTAAAATGACTTTTATCATACTTTTCCTTTTTAATATGTATCTCATTGGCATGAAATACATGAAACCATTTGGTTTTAGGCATATTGCCAGTAATAAGAAATATTACATGTATTTATGGTTCTGTATTTTTAATATAAAAATGAACATGATTCATATAAACTGGTTAATTTATGTAGACCATATTTATAACATCTACCTTTAGAGAGGTTGAGATATAAGGCCAAAATGGGTATGACAATCAGGTGAATGGTAGTCTCAAAAAGAGTGATTTTATTATTAACTATGCTTGACTAGGTTAGATCATTTATGTTAGGAAAATAAATCTTGACATTTATATTGATAATTTTGTGGTTTACTTGTCAGCCTTTCTGTGAGACATGGGTCTGATTAAACTCTGATTGAGAATGAGAACTGTAATGCATTATTAATCAGCTCAGGGAAATTGTAAAGTTTTACGACTTAGGGATGAGTGGAAATTGGTTCCATGGTCAGTTTGAGAAATTATGAGAATACACCTTGCACTGTCAGTGCTGATAGCTTGACATTAGTCATGGTCCTCCCACAGCCATGGCCTGTGACAGCACTAATGATAGTCATTTTGTAGCATGACCATGCATTAGAATACATTTAGAGGAGCATAAAATGTTGAATACTGGAGTAAAGATTTTTCAGCAGTTTTTGGCACAAGAAGCTTTATAGTCCCAGGAGTTTAATTTTCTTGAAATTGTGACCCATATATAGAAATCTCCAGATTAATAGGAAAATGTTGATTGAAATTAATTAAATTTATTTTTAAAAGCAAGTATCACTTTGGTCAGTAAAACCATACTGGTAAAGCCAAAGAAAACAATGTGAAAGTTTGTTCTTTGAAAATTATCTTTATGTGATATTTATATCAATGAATTTGTTGTATTCATTTTTTAACTGAACATAGGGTAGGATAAAAGCAAATAGAAATCTGATGTTTGCTGAATGAGTTTTTTAAATAACCAAGTAATACTGAGTTTTCAGTTTTAAATAATAAATAATATTTTGTATGATGAAACAAAATATTTATTATAAATTTACAATAAAAATATCAAATGATGACTATAACCTAATGGCTAAAGGCATGGACTTGGATACAAGGATTGGAAGAGTCCAGTCTCTGCCATGTCCCAGTTGTTGCCTTAGATTATTTATTTATCCTCACTAAGACTGCTTTTGTCACCTTTGAAGTAGAAATGATAGTGATTTTCCTAAAAGGATTGTTCTAAGGAGTCACTGAGATATAGACCATGGTCTTTTTGGTACCTGATACACAATAAGAACATAAAATACCCCTATTATTATCATTTCAACCCAGTAATGTTACTTAATAAAAATGCATTGACCATTTAAAGTAGTGCTTTATGATGAAGCAAATATTGAAATTACTACATTACACTTTGCTATTAAAATGGAAGCATTTAAGGATCATGATTTTGAGACCAGCTTAAGAATAGACTATGGTTTCAGTTAAAAGCATTTCTACCTGTTTTGACTCTAATGCAGTCAGTGTTTTTATTTGCCCTTTAATCCATGATTAGATATTTGTAAATGTAGTTGAAAGACCTATGTTATTTATAAAATTCAAATAAAATCTTAGACACTAAGGTATCAGTGAATATAAAAAAATCAAACTACTTAAAAGTTGATATTTTATTAACTATCAGAGCATATCACCATTCATCCTGAGATGGCATACTTCGTTTCAGTCAACTAGTTAAAAGTTTAGTGACTTAATGGTTTTTCTTTCTTTATATTTTAAAATCAATAAACCACAACAACTCCACCATTGCCGATTTTGGTAAAAATAATTTGAGATTTTTTTGTGTGACTTACAGACCCAAGCAAAAATCAGTTCTTCACTCTCTCAAAATTACCTCTGATGCAGCTCACAGATTCTTTGTCTATAATAAACCCCAGTCTCCTGAGGCAATGTCAAATCACCCTGTCTAGTTAACAGCCAAGTCCTAGGAATGGGCAGATGCAAACTATTATATATATAAAATGAATAAACGACAAAGTCCTTCTGCATAGCACAGGGAACTATATTTGATATTTTATGACAAACCATAATGGAAAAGAATATGAAAATGAATGTGTATATATATATATATATATACACACACACATACACATATATATATAACTGAATCACTGTGCTGTACAGCAGAAATTAATACAACAATGTAAATCAATTATACTTTGAAAAAATAAATTTAAAAGAATAGCCAAGTTCTAGAAGCTGTTCTTTCAACCATAAAAGGGAAGTTGTAAAAGTTATGTACTTTTGAGTAAATTTACAGAGTTAGTCCTATCCATAAGACTGTAATTGAATAGGAAACCATTATTGATGAAATAAGTATTCAATTAAAAATTCACATTAAGAATTACCTTGGATAAACTCCAGCAGAACCATCAGTTAGTTGACCTCACAACCTTCTTGGAAGAAACGTGGATAATGCAGTGATGGTTGGGGAACAGGTGGGTTATAGACAAGAGGGCCTCCACTACTGTGTTCTCACATCCCCCCTTTGATTCTTTAGTTGTTCCAGTTTCAAAAACTCCTTTTCTTCTTGCCATTCCACCTTAATCATAAGAATAAGAGTAGACCAATATATGGTGACAAAAACAAGTTTAAGACATCTGTCCCTTCCTCTTTTCTCTGTTATCATCTCAATTATGCCTTTCTACCCCCATCAAAATAACACTAATATTACAGAATTTTTGTTGGGGAACAGTGTGAGGAAGGAGATGAGATGAATAAAAAGACAAGAGAAAAATAAAAGTAAATTTAAAGTAAATTACTGTAAAATATACTCCTAGCAATATATTTAAATTAAATTCTCTGTAAATTTCTACTCCCTCTCAGTGCTGTCCAACAGAAATATAATTTGAGTCACATATACAATTCTGATTTTTTCAGAGCTATATTAAAATTTACTTTTAAAAAAGTAAGTAATTGAAGTTAATATTGTTTTATTTAACCAAGTATATCCAAAACATTATTTTTATACATAATCAGTATTAAAACATTATTAAAATTATCTTCACTTTTTTCTACTTAGCCTTTGAAATTGAATATGTATTTTGAATTTACAGGGCATCTTAATTTAAATGCTGATTTTTCATTGGAATTGCTTGATCTGTATTCGATTTTAGTAAAATTTAAGGTTGAAAGTATAGATTTATGTACATCAAGCTGTCAAAAAAATATTTAAAAATTTTGAGTAACTAAAATTGATCAGTTTCTTAATTTAAATTAATTTAAATTAAATTAAATAAAAATTCCCTTCTTCCACTAGCCACATTTCTAGTGCTCAGTAGCCACATGTGGCTAGTGGTTACCATGTTGAACATTGCCTCCATGAATATTTCTATTAAATAAAGTGCATTTCTCATAAGAAAGCAAATCCCTTGATTTCAGATCAATTTAATGCACTACCTTCTGACCACTCTTAATATATCAAATTCACTGATTTTCTTTGCAATTAATTTTTACTTACAAGAACAAAAATTACCAACACTTGCCTCTTCAGTCATTTTTAATTTTTACAAATTACCCTGCTTTACATGTCTTACACAAACAACATGATTATCACTTTGGGTTTTTAACCAGTCCACACTTGGAACTTTATTCATATACATATAAATATCCTCAGTGGCTGAGGTCAAGTTAAGTATCAGATATTAGTCACACTCCCTGGACCTCCAATTTGCTTTCAAGGCATCATTATAAACCTTTTTTTTTTTTTTTCTCTTGGCAATCTTGCTTTGTTTCTACATCTCCTATCTTGCTGTTGTGTTCTATAACTTTCTCAACAACTGAGTTGTAGGGAAAATATATTAAATTAAGAAAGATATTCTAACAAATAAACCTTTATTCAATATATATTCTAATATTTCTATCCTGTTGCTGTTCTCATTTTTGGAATTTGTTTACCATAAATGATGAAATAACATTATGGGCTAAAATTCCAAGTTTAACTGCAAACATCAAATTGCATGACAACAAATAAATATGTGGGACTGCTAGAATACAAGGCTGTTTAGATTCCAAAAATTAAATTAAGGCATCCTCTTATAGTAACATACTGCACAAAACATCCACTGGGCTGCACAAAGTAGAAAAGAGAAAATCAATTATGGTTCAATAATGCCACTTTCTTAATCAGTTAGAAATTAACAAAAGTGCCTGGTTTACGGGAAGTCTGATGGCATAATATTCTGACAGTTTTTCTTCTGTAAATATTAAGGATTTCTTGTTTAATTATGAGGGAAAGTACAACAATTGGAATTATCTGAGGGAGAAACTTACTTATTTTTTTCAAGAAATATTAAAATTATCTCAAAGCATTTTAAAAATTATTTTGAGGTTGTTCTCTTGTAAATATAGAATTACCCATTTTAAAACGTTCTGTAAACACTTTAAATTTAAGATGAAATTAAGGAAATAAAAATAATTGCCACGATTGTTGTGACTTTCAGAAAAAATGTGTTCGTAAGAAATTGTTATCTCTGTGACATTAATCTAGAAAAGAATACAGCCTCATCTAAGAGAAAGATTTTGTTAAACAAGCCTCTTCTCTAATGGAATATCAGTGCTATTTTTTATTTTAATTTAATTTTTAGTTTGAGAAGTAATTAATAAAGTTAAGTTGTAATTCTGTTTGAAATTTTCAAAAAAGATTTTTCTGTTATACACTTAATTATCAATTTAATTGATGATTTTTTCTTGGGTTTATATTAGCTACTTTTACATTTTTCTCCTTATACCATGTGCTTTATTATAAACCTAGAACATTTTCTTCTGTGTGTGATTATCTTAGCTGGTTAAATCAGAGTACTAATGCAACAAGTAACATTGATTTGGATATTTTATTTCCACTTGGTCTCTCTTTCTTTAACGGTGACAGACCAAAACTTTAACTGAAGCAGCTAACTTGGAAATGCACCCTGTGACTAGCAGTGTGGACCTTAGTGAAAATGGCATTTTGCAGAGCTATGACCTCACAAGGTTGACTGTTATAGTTTTCAGTCACCAGTAGGTTTGTTCACACCCAGACCCAGGGCTAATGGATCCTGGTGTTTAGTGGTACCTGGGATGTTCTAAAGGAGCAGTGAGAATCTACTCCATGCTTGGCATCGTTTACATTAATCGATGAGTATGGGTGACCCATATCCTCCATGATCATTGTGGTTTCACCTCTCCATCTACCCCAGTTTAGTGCGGATTATACTACTCTTCTTCTTTCTAAGGCTCTTGTTTCCCAACTCCTGTTCCCAGTTTAATTTACCGCCTGGTTTGGAGCTGAGCCCCAAATAGCAGTCTGAATATCTGGGAAGTGTATCTTGTATGGGGAAACCCGTTTCTGGTAGTTAGTTTCAATGCATACCTGTTTATTCAGATGTGGCCAACAGTTGTCTCTCCTCTGTACCCACCTACTGATTCCCAGGCCCCTGTTTCCAGAAGTGCCCAGCACACATTTTAGCCAGATCACCCTCAGAGGGAGAATACAGGTAGATTAGCAATTCACTCTAACAGTGAAGAGGATAAGTCTCACAGACTTTGGATTCAGACAAACTAAAATTGAACCACAAATTCATTGCTTTCCATGTATGTAAACTTGAGCAGGTAAGCTAGTTCTCTGAGGCTCAATTTCCCATCTCCAAAATAGCTATTCACAAAGAGAGAATATCTATGAAGCAATTAGAGTAATATGTCACACATTGTAAAGATTCAATTAATAGTAGATAATATTGTTATTACGACCATCTGTAAAAAAAAAATCATTTTCTATGGGAAAACAAGTGATTGGACCTGTCGTCTCCTGAAGTGTTTTAGTAAATTTGTATATAAAACGTTCCAAGTAAGTTTATATGTAAGATCAGAACTGTTTCATTCTATTCTAGCTGTTCTGTATAGGTTTACTTTACTCACAAAGACAATATTTTTTAAATTTGGGACCTATTGATGACTTAATACTAATAAATTAGTCATATTATATTAGAGGTTTACTATCTGTACCTAATATCATTTAAGAATATTTGTGGCCAGTGCATACTCAGTTATTGCAGGAATAAATTATTTGACTGTAGTGAGACATATGTAATGTTGACTCAGATGGTCTATTTTTCATCATTACTCAATCCATATTTATAAGAAAAGCAAAATAGTACCTTATACTTTGGTATTTTCAAAAGATAACAGAAATATAATATAAACACATTTGAGTTCAATTATTTCCTAATTTTGAGTAGCAAGAAAAAATGAGCCTCTTAAAATGCCACTATAAAAATATTTATTTCTGAATTTATTTCAAATTTTTAGAGACATTTTTATTTGGAGAATTTAATTTGTATAAATAACAGTTATGATCTGTTATCCCTACTTTTAAAACCATCCAGGAGAAATAAAATGTGGCGCTACCAGTTTCTCACAGTTAAATTATGGAGTTGTCACTTGGACTATAAAGTAACTTTCTGTTTCCTCAAATCCAATGTGATTTACTGTTTTAATGTTTGATTTTCTTTTCTGTCAGATAAAAACTGCAGTAGACATTGATGAATGTGCTTCCAAGCCCTGTAAAAATTGAAGAGTGGGATTTCACTATAGTTGCCTGCCAGATAAATATCCAGATATTTATATAGTTTAGGCCTATCAAATGAATTTCATTTCAAATGAAATTTTTCAATTCACTAGAGGTTAGACCTGACGTGTTAACAATTCTCCAAGAATTGATATGATTCTCACTATGAATATTAGACTCTAGAAAACTCAGATTCTACCTTCCCATGTGTTTTTACAAGCATACATCATAGATGCAGCAACTAAGGTTCTCTGAAGATGGAGTCATAAGAAACTTTAGAATTAAAACAAATACTTACACAATAACATTTAGAAAATTCACAGTATACACCTGAGAATGTAATCTTCTGAGTTAATTTAAACATTAATTATGCTGAATTTCCTCAGAGATTATTAATACAATATTTCCTTCTCCTTTTTCTCATAATTTTTTTAGTAAAGCTAAGACTATTAAAACAACATAAATTATTAACTAATACTTACAGTATTGAATTACTTAAAAGTTAGTTAAAATATATAGATAAAACTTAGATTTTTATATAATGTTTCCATCATGTAAATAATATTTACTGCTTTCAAAGTGTGAAGTTTTATTTTTAATTTCTTATTAAGCTGTTGGTGATACTAAAACTATTTAATGCATAAGAATGCATGCAGGCAGTGTTTTGCTAAATCATGCAATCATTGAACTGTAGAAGTGGGTAGATTATTAAGCTCTTGGTATTCAACAAATGTACCCAAACTCCTGGTGGCATACAAACATAATATAAGAGAAACAAGAATGTTTAAAACAGTGAATAAGAACTCATGTTTGCCACTTCTAATTCCTCATACAGATATACTGAAGATAACAAGATGACTGGGTAAGAACCAATAACATGAAATAAAAATTAGATACATTTTATTAGGCAGTGATTTTTAGTGTAATTATACACAGTGACTACTTGTTATCATGTGATTTTAATACCACTTCAATTTGTTCCTCCATAAGAAATGACTGCAACTCTTAGCCCATGTGTCTTAGTTATTATTTTTTTCTGAATATTTCTTTTGTTTTCATATGCTCTGAAGCCCCACCAACATATTTGGTGAAGCACACATCAGTCTACCTGGTCATATTTTTCTCTTGAAATAAAGGTGTATTTTTACCTGGACTGGCAGTCAATTAGACTCCTCAAAACTTCTCATTTAAAACCTTTTACAGTGGCTACTTAAAACGCCACCTCTCTCTTGTGTTGTTAATTCCTCTCATCTGATCTGACACTCTGTTTGCTGTTGCTACACTGCTTTTCTCCCATTTTGAGCCCACCTCATCACTATTGCTTAGGAAAGATGCAATCTCTTCTCCTGGTGGGAAGTATACATTCTTGGTTGAAATATAACTTGAGAATGGAAATCATAATTCAACAATGTAATTTGTAAAGTTGCTAGACATCTGCTTTGTAGTAGCCACTAAGAGATGTTTGTATTTAATAAAATTTTGCCACAAATTTTCTCCAAGGTCCCATGGAAACCTCAGTTGGAAGTGGACATGACAGGGCAGCACCAAGGACAGCGTTGTGTGCACTTCACTCAGGAAGGTCATTTTTGAGGTGCAATGCAATAAGTGAAAAAAACAAGTCCGTGCTACACTTACAATGATCCCACGACTCCTGTGTTGGCTAAAAAGTGAACTGAAGCAAAGAATAATTGCAGAATTCAGGCCCAGTTCTTGCCATGGGATCAACATATTGTAGTATCAAAGTCTCAGTACATACGTGTTGTGTATCTCTCATTTTGTTTGATTTTCAGAGTTTGAAAAGAACTCTAACACTTTACTTTTTATTGTTAAGATACATTAAATGACACAAAATAAATACATATTTTAATCAGTGAACAAGGTGACACACCCTGATAACTACCACCCATTTAGAGGGACTGAAATTAACTAGATAGCCCTGAAGACCCCCCCCAGTATCATTGTGAACCCTTATATCACTACAAAATAACCACTCACCTGACTTTTACAGAAACAATTTCTTGCTTTCTTATTTCAAATTTTTATCATTCAGGTGGGTATTCCTAGACACCATTGTTTAGTTGTGCCCATTTACAAAATGTGCTTTTAAATATATGGCAAAATTCAATTTCTTCATTACATCTTAAATGTAGCATTGAATCTTATACTTAACATCTGCTGTGTAATATTTGCATGTCATTTCTTGCATATCAACATCCTAGTCTCCAGAACACAAGGTATTAAACAACCCAGAATTTCTCAGTATTAGTCATTTACTTTATTCCACAGTATAGACATAAAATAACAGAAAGAAAAATACCAAGAAAACCAACCATGATCAACTTAAATATGTATAATATTTTAATTTTTGTTCATGAGCTCTCCTTATTCTCCTCTAATTTTTTGTATTATATCTTTATATTCTGGGCCTATTGACAATACATACAAGGCATATTCCTTCTTATTTTTTGCTTACTTTACTCCTGAAAGTAAATACATGCATTATGCTTACCACTTATTCTTATATTGACATCTCTCCAGGTATTTCAGTTTTCTAAAGCTGAGACTCTGGGAGATTCCTCAGGGAGGGCTCTGGGAATAATAATCCTTTCATTCTTGTGTATTGATAATTATAGATCTGTGCCTTTTATACTTGAAAACATATTTTGCTTGGTATAAAATATTCTCACATTTTCTCTCTTTCTTTAATACTAGAAATTTTCTTAAGTGTTTAGAATATTTAATATATGTCCGGCATAATGCTACTATTAAAAAATCTGATATTAATCTAATTTTATTTGCATTATAGATCAATTTCTGCTTTTTTGTCCTTACATCCAGAAAGTACTTTTTCCCTTAAAAGTGTAATAATTTTAGTGGATTATATCTTGGTAGTCGATCGTTTTGTCCATATATTCTGTGATCTTTCCATGTAGTTTCAAAACATTTTCGTTTTCAGTAAAGTTTTCTTGAATTATAGTTTTTATGTTTGTTTTCCTTAATTTTGTTTTCTATTTCAGGGAATCTTAATTCATACACTGAATCTGCTTTGCCCAATTTCAATATTTGTCTATTTCTGTCAAGTTCTTTGTATCTTTCTTAATTTCCTTTCATTTAATTTTTCCTTCTTCTAATTAGCCTAAGTAATTATCTGTTGTGTTCATTCTTTGTTTTATTCATTTTGGAAATGTTTTCTTTTACTGATTCTTTCCTGAATTCTGTGATCTCATTAACGAGTTTTTTTCTAAATTATGTATATTTTATTCATTCATATCTTATGTTATTTTCTTTGTGTCTTTAGTTCATTCTGAAATAATACATTGCAAATTTGATCTGATCTTTTGCTTTCGTTATTTTGGCAATTTTCATTTTCTATAATGATATTATTATATTTTTCATTCCTTTTCTTTTAATAGCTTTATATTGGAGTTAACCTTGATACTTTCTGTTGCTCATTTTCATGTGTTAGTCTTTTTGGATATTTTGAAAGACAAGTGATTCAGAGTACTTTCCTCACTCCCCTAGGCTTTCTCTTTGCTTTTTGTTTGTTTGTTTATAATTCTAGTATATGGTGGCTTGCCCCTGAGATGTACTAGATCTGTCCCCCTCTCCCAAGTATATCTGTTCTTTTACTTCCTTCACCTCTACTCTGTCCTTATCCTGCTCAATTTCTATTCCACTTGGAAGTTTCTCCCAAGTCTGGGACTCTGTGCAGGAAGAAAGCTGTGGAATTTTAGTTTTGTCAGTTTATGAGGCTAAACTTTTCTGAAGACATTTTGACTGTTCGTCCTTTGTACTCACTCATTCTAGGAGTAGATAAACACTTCTAAGCCCCACTGTTGTTCTGAAGTTGGCCACTGTGCTTTCCACTGAATGCATGATAACTGTTATGTGATTCTCTTAAGATCCATAATATGTCCCATTACTTCCCTTGGTTACCACTTGAGCAGATGCGCATGACACATAGTGCTTATGGATTTTTTTGAACAACTGTTGTTGGTGGTGGTAGTGATGGTGTGTTTGTGTGTGTGTGTGTGTTTTCTGTGTGTTCATGGGAATACTATATCACCAAACTTTGTTGTAAATGCTGTACATGAGTTTTGGTGTCATTATCTAGTTTTCCTGTCTGATTTTAGGTGGAAATTCAGAGAATATCACAACATTATCATTATTTTTCCAAGACTCACATTTCTGATGCACTGTAATCCTACCCTGATAATTTAGAAGGATCTTCATGTACTTTTAACTTTGTGAGCATATTCTAAACAAATTTTCTGATATTAAATAGCCTGAAATTAAAAATTTCTATCTGGTAGTTTATATAGTAATAACTTTTTGGACTTCTAGAGTGTCTTTCTATTTTTTTAAAAAAATTCTATTATGTAAACTTTTTTCTTTCTACATTATATTCTTTAATATATTTTTAAGCCAATGATAACTATTTTATATATTTAGCCATAATCCCTTATAAATACAGTCATTTCATGTGGCTTCGATAAATATTTTGTTATAAGAAAGAAGTAAAACAATGTGTCCAACAGAGATAAATGAATGATTTTCCATTATAAATCACTTGTTGCTTTTTTTTTTTTTTGGTCCTTACATATCCAAAAGGTACTTTTTCCCTTAAAGTGCAATAATTTTCCTAGACTAGGTCTTGTTGTTGATCATTTTACAATAAAAATAATAAAAACTGACACTATATATATATATATATATATATATATATATATATATATATATAAAATAATAACTTTTCTCAGGGAATGTGTACAGATTAAAAAGAGAAAGAGGGCCCATAACAAAAGCTGAGGCTTGTCAATATTTACGATATGAGTAAAAAAGGGGGAGCTACATTAGGAGACACATGAAACAAAGGATAAAAACAGGAGAACTCTAACAAAGAGTTCATGTAAAAGAGGAGACAATCTACACTAACAAATGCAACCTGAAGATTGTGTAAAATGAGGACTCAAAGATGACACATGGGATTTATCTCTAATGAGGCAAAGAGCAATTTCTATAGAGAGAAATGTTACTTGTTGTGTGACTGAAATTGTGTAGAATAAGGAAATGGGTGTAGATAAATCTTTTAAGTAGGTCAGAAGAAAAGGATGAGAGAAGAAAAAAATCAAAGATGATGTTCAATGGAGAGTTTTTGTTTTGCTTTCTTTTTAGGCAGGATATTTTTAAAATGCTGATAAGGAAAACAGTAAAAAGGGGAATTTTGAAGAATCAAGAGATGAGGGAAGGGATAAGAGAGAAAGACCTCTTAGAACTGTAAGAAAGGCTAACAACCACGTGATACTACTTCCTTTAGAGGGGGAAAATAAGTGAAAAAAAAATAGGAGTAAATGTGATTAAACATGGGGATTAAAAGTCTTGAATTTGATGAAGTTCTCCTGTGGCTGCTGTTCTCTCTGTTTGGAAAAATGTTAAGTCTTTTCTTGAAAGGGTATAGTGTCAGCAATATTAGAGATTTAGGAGTATAGAGAAGTTTTAAAGTATTCTGTGGTATCTAAGAAGAGTTCATAAACAGCATCAGAATTTTACAGATACCAGATAGCATGGTTTACTAGCAAAGTTTAGCACCAGCTAATTGATTATTTCACTAATTCAAAGCTATGTTTACCAATATGTTTTTTCACATCAGAGTACACATAAAAATTGGTAACAGCTTAAGACACTTGATATATACTGATAAGTCTCCTAGAAGCCAGAGGTAGCTGGCCTATGATATCTGACTATTCTGGAAATTGCCACCTGGACTTAAGCTAAAGAGATCAATATCTAGGCCAATCCAGAACTTATGTGTTGGCACACTGACACACAGTTGGGAAGCTCTGACCAAACTTTACTGGTGAATCTCACTAAAAAGATAATTGAGGGCTTCCCTTCCCTGGTGGCGCAGTGGTTGAGAGTCCGCCTGCCGATGCAGGGGACACTGGTTCGTGCCCCGGTCCGGGAAGATCCCACATGCCGCACAGCGGCTAGGCCTGTGAGCTATGGCCACTGAGCCTGCGCGTCCGGAGCCTGTGCTCCGCAATGGGAGAGGCCACAACAGTGAGAGGCCCGTGTACAACAACAACAACAAAAAAAAAAAAAAAAAGAAAAAAAAGAAGAAAAAAGAGATAATTGAAATATTTGCAAGAGAATGGTTTTATTTAACAAAAGAAAAAGGTATAAAAGCCTGGGAGCCAAAGTAAAAGCGTACTGGGAGAAACTGAGAATAGGTAACAAGGGTAGGTGATGGACATCACATCATTAACTGATTAACGTTATGTCATCAGAACACCTGCATTTATCATTTGAGAGATGGAGCAGTTTGATGGTGAGGACAACAGCGATGGCTTAGCCAAGAGAGTGTGCAACTAATGTGAATGGGGTATGAAGGTCACTGGAGAAGAGAACGTTAAGGAAACAAGGTATGCACTGATATGAGGGTGGTCCAAATGGATGTTGGCATCATCCAAGATGACAGAATCGGGATTGAAAGACTTCTCATGCAATTAATTCTTCAGTACAACAGGAATGGTTTCTAGGAGTGTGAATAAAGTTAGCAATAGGATTAGAAGACAGTGTTACTAATTACCATTAAGCTTAACAATGCAATGACTTTTACACAAATTAGACTCACAGCCAGGAAGTAGCAACGTGACTGAGGATTTTAACCCTACCTTCACACAGGTAACTTCCTAACATGTGGTAGAATGGAGGACTGCCTCTTTCAGAGGAAACTACCTTACTGAAACTTTTATTACATTATTAGTTGGCTCTATACTAATTTCATGACATGTAACACAATGTATTAAAAGTATCAGAAACAGGTAATAATTGAGACTTCCCTGATGGTTCAGTGGTTAACTCTCCATGTTTCCAATGCAGGGGGTGTGGGTTCAATCCCTGGTCAGGGACTAAGGTCCCATATGCTGAAATAAATAAAACAGCATAACTTTGGGAGAGGAGAGTCTTCTCTCTGCCATGGGACTCTTCTAGCATTATTCTGTGCATGTATTTGGGTATGTTTCCTGTCATAGTGGATATGATAGATCCTAGGAATGCTCCAATGGTGCTAGTTTTCAGAAGTCTATTTACTCATATTAATAATGAACTTTTCTAGTTAATTCTTTATATTAAAAGTCCCCTGTCCAAGTAACTAATGTGGTTACTTTCTTCTGTCTGGACTCTGACAAATTCATCCAGAATAGCAGCCATTTATTTGTGGTTGCAAAGTATTTCATGCATTTTAAAGCACATTTTTGCTTTTCTTCATATTTTACCATTTCTAAAACCCAAAAATCAGTGATGTGTTTATTAATCTGTGGTCCATCTAGCAATCTGTGGCATCTTAAATTTCATTAAATATGGTGGCACTTTTTCTGCTTTAATCTCTGTCCTGGACACCAATTGTTGAAGACTATACAAGTAAAATCATTTTTGTATATATAGATATTCAGAAGAAATATCTTGTCCTTTGTTTAGAAATATGTATTTTAAACCTGACCTTAAAAACTATTTGCTGGGGGACTTTGCCTTAGGCTAGAAATTTAAATGGCTAACTGACTTCTTTATGCATATATCTATTTGTCCCTCTTTGGTTATACTTAATTTTCTCTCATTGGTTACATTTTTTCCTTCCTTCACTCTGATACAACAGACACATATCATTAGGATTAGTGATAATGGAAGTAGATATCTTAATTCTTGGAAAATACATGGCCATTTTCTTCCTGACAAGGCCATTTTCATGTACTACTTAAAAGTAGAATTAGGAAATAGATCTCCAACTTTCTGTACTATATCCTTTCAAGAATAAGAATTCTAAATGCTAAATATGACTTCTCATATTTAATGACCAATCCCTTTGCTATTCCACCCTAGTTAAAAAGACATTGCACAGCCCATCTCCCAACTGTTGTGTGCACAGTATCTCATTAGTATCCTCATAGTGCTCTGTGCAGCTCTATGTGAATAAATAAATACTGTCACTGCAGTGAGATTAGTGTATGATTACGAAGTGTCTACAAAGGGGCTGATTTGAAAGCATAAAATCTAACGAATTTAGATAATTTCCCTGGTGAATTCAAGCTTGAATCAATTCAGACTTTTGAATGTGTTGTAATTTTGACTAAAAACTGAAACAAGATTATTTCTGTAAATCTAATATCTCCTTTCTGAAGTGCTCTGTGATATAAACTCTATTGTACCATGAAATAGTTCTATTATACTTTTCCTTTCAACTCTGATGGCATGCCTAATAAACTTCTACTTCATTATACAGAAAACGGATTTATTTCTAAGACTGAGTATTGTAGGAAAATGGGTTTCCATATTGCTATTCCATCTGATAGACTATTAGGAAATCTGCAAGTGTATAATCACCAAGGATAATCTTGTTATTACCAATTGTTCATGACCTGAAAATAGGTTCAAAATTGCTGAAGGTAAAATCAGAGCTAATTTCTAACATTTATGTGGCTCACAGTTTTAAGAAATTTACACCAACTTGGTATAATTTCACCAACTTCATCTTAATTCTAATGATATTTATGTTTGCACATTGAGAAATATTGACATTTAATTAAGAAACAGATTATTTAATTAACTATCCATTAATTATGAAGAGCCTCTGAGTGAACAAGATTAAAATAAAATAAAACTTGATATTGACCCAAGCTAAAATTCCATGGCTTTGAAAATGCCTTACTACCAACAATCACCAGTGTCCTTAGTTGCTTTATTTTTCTGGTTGTTATTGAACTAATTAAATTGAGACATTATAACTAAAACTAAAGATAGCCAACAAGCTTACTCCTTAGGAATGTCATTAAATTGTATATATTTTTAAATATCCCAAAGAGCAAATGCAGTTGATATGGTCTTTGTCTCTTTTAGCAATGGCCATGGTGGAGGGAGGTGGAGAGAGGAAGACTGGGGATTGAAAATTAATACACATGACTCATATTCTTCTGTACTCCATCAAAAATATGGGTTTCAAGGGCAATTGCCAGTTCTAAAAGTTTCCTAGAGATATGTGACAACACTGTAAAGAGGAATCACTATAAATCTGATTTTGTGAATTTTTATTTAAAAGTTTGTGCTTTCCCAGATAAGTGACATTTAAGTAAGTATATATTGTGATTTAATAATTGTAATGCTGTAATTTAATAATTTGGCAGTAATTCTGATCTGGGCTGTAAATGAACAAGCTATAATTCTGACTTGATTTGAAATTAAAGGACTCTTTCCCCAGAACTCTTGGCCAGACTATGCCCCAATACCCACACAGAAGCAGTACTGAGTGCCTTAACTCTTCTTTTCTACCTAAGAAGAAACATAACACACCAGGCTGTACAGTGAAATCTTTGTTTATAATAAATTTAACATTTTTAAAAAACTTTGCTAACCATATGCAAAGCCAAATACACCTAAAAAAGAATTTAATCAAAACAAATTCAGTAGGATAAAGAGTAGATTTAGCCTCCAGACTGATAATGACTAGATTAACCAGCAAGTTTTTCTGAGGATTAAAAGCATTTTATGTATAATTTCAGAAAGATAAATTCTAAAAAGAATGAATTAAGTTCTTTTCATTCTAAAATTTTCCTTTTTGATATATTATCATGTGATTTTATTTCTATGAAATTTTTATACATTAATATACTCTGCCTTCCAGGAATTCATTAACTCACTTAAAATTTTTAATGTGGTTTAATTTTGTACCAAATACTGTTTTGCTGATTAAGAAAAAGTTAAAGATAGGACAAAGTTCTTGCATTATGTAGTTAATTTTCCATTGGGAGAAAAAACAAAAATAAGAACTATACAAGCATTCATATGCACTCGTATGTCTGTGTGTGTATGTACAATAAAATCTAAATAAGAAATAGTTATTGAGAGAACATAAAGATGGGGGAGGAGTAAGACATGGCATTCACCTTCCTTCCTACAAATACATCAAAAATACATCTACATGTGGAACAACTCTTACAGAACACCTGCAGAAAGCTGGCAGAAGACCTTGGTCTTCCCAAAAGGCAAGAAACTACCCACATACATGGATAGGGCAAAAGAAAAAAGAAAAAAACAGAGACAAAAGAATAAGGATGGGACATGCACCTCTGGGAGTGAGCAGTGAAGGAGGAAAAGTTTCCACACACTAGGAAGCCCCTTCACTGGTGGAGACAGGGGCTGGTGGGGAGGAAGCTTCATAGCCACGGAGGAGAGTGCAGCAACAGGAATGCAGAGGGCAAAGCGAAGAGATTCCTGCACAGAAAATCAGTGCTGACTAGCATTCACCAGCCTGAGAGGCTGGTCTGCTCACCTGCCGGGGTGGGTGGGGGCTGGGGACTGAGGCTTGGGTTTCAGAATCAGATCCCAGGAAGAGGACTGTGATTGGCAGCGTGAACATAGCCTGAAGGGGGCTAGTGCACAACAGCTAGCCAGGAAGGAGTACAGTAAAAAGTCTGGACCTACCTAAGGGGCAAGAGACCATTGTTTGGTGGTTCATGAGGAGAGGGGATTCAGAGCACTACGTAAACAAGCTCCAGAGATGTGCACAAGCCACAGCTATCAGCACAAACACCAGAGACAGGCATGAAATGCTAAGGCTGCTGCAGCCACCAAGAAGCCTGTGTGCAACCACAGGTCACTATACACACCTCCCCTTCTGGGAGCCTGTGCAGCTCACCACTGCCAGGGTCTTGTGATCCAGGGACAAGTTCCCCAGGAGAACACACAGAACACGTCAGGCTGGTGCAATGTCACTCCGGCCTCTGCCACCATAAGCTAGCCCTGCATTCTGTACCCCTCCCTCTCCCTGGTCTGAATGAGCCAGAGCCCCTGGATCAACTGCTCCTTTAACTCCCTCCTGTCTGGGTGAAGAAAAGATGCCAGAGGGTGACCTACATGCAGAGGTGGGGCCAAATCCAAAGCTGACTCCTAGGAGCTGTGGGAACAAAGAAGAGAAAGGAAAATTTATCTGTGCAGCCTCAGGAGCACCAGATTAAATTTCCACAATCAACTTGATGTACCCTGCATCTGTGGAATACATGAATAGACAGCGAATCATTCTCAAAATGATGTGGTGGACTTTGGGGGCAACAGTTGACTTGGGGTTTGCTGTAAGTGACTGAATAGTTTCTGTTTATCTTAGTATAGATTATATTGCATGTTATCATTGGTGGATTGTTTGTTGGTTTGATTGCTTTCTTCCTTGTTTTTTATTACTTTTCTATTTTTTCATTTTAATAGTATATTGTTTAAATTTTTATGTTAATAAGTTTATTTTATTTTATATATTTTATTTTTCTTTCTTTCTTGTCTTTTCTCCCTTCTCTTCTGAGCTGTGTGAATAACAGAGTCTTCGTGCTCCACTGGGTGTCAGGCCAGAAATTCAGAGGTGGGAGAATTGAGTTCAGGACATGAGACCACCAGAAACTTCCTGGCCCAAAGTAATAAAAATTGGTGAGAGGTCTCCCAGAGATCTCCATCTCAACACTAAAATCCAGCTCCACTCAATGACAAACAATCTCCAGTGCTGGACACCCCATGACAAACAAATAGCAAGACAGGAACACAACCCCACCCATTAGCAGAGAGGCTGTCTAAAATCATAATAAGGTCACAGACATGACAAAACACACCACTGAATGTGGTCCTGCCCAACAGAAAGACAAGATCCAGTTTCATCCACCAGGACACAGGCACAAGTCCACTCCACCAGAAAGCTTACACAACCCACTGAACCAACATTATCCACTGGGGGCAGACACCAAAAACCACAGGAACTATGAACCTGCAGCCTGCAAAAAGGAGACACCAAACACAGTAAGTTAAGAAAAATGAGAAGATAGAGAAATATGCAGCAGAGGAAGGAGCAAAGCAAAAACCTTCCAGACCTAACAGATGAAGAGGAAATAGGCAGTCTACCTGAAAAAGTGTTCAGAGTAACGATAGCAAAGTTGATCCAATATAGTGGAAATAGTATGGAGAAAATACAAGAAACGTTTAACAAGGACCTAGAATACCTAAAGGCAAACAAACAATGATGAGTGACACAATATATAAAATTAAAAATTCTCTAGAAGGAATCAATAGCAGAACAACTGAGGCAGAAGAACAGATAAGTGACCTGGAAGATGAAATATTGGAAATAACTACCACAGAGAAGAATAATGAACAAAGAATGAAAAGAATTGAGGACAGTTTCAGAGACCACTGGGAAAACATTAAACCCACCAACAAATGCATTCAAATTATAGGGGTCCCAGAAGAAGAAGAGTAAAAGAAAGGGACTGAGAAAATATTTGAAGAGGTTATGGTTGAAAACTTTCCTAATATGGGAAACAAAATACTCAATCTATTCCAGGAAGTGCAGAGAGTCCTTTAAAGGATAAATTGGAGGAGAAACATGCCAAGACACATATTAATCAACCTATCAAAAATTAAATATAGGGGCTTCCCTGGTGGCGCAGTGGTTGAGAATCTGCCTGCTAATGCAGGGGACATGGGTTCAAGCCCTGGTCTGGGAAGATCCCACATGCCGTGGAGCAACTAGGCCCGTGAGCCACAACTCCTGAGCCTGCGCGTCTGGAGCCTGTGCTCCGCAACAAGAGAGGCTGCGATAGTGAGAGGCCCGCGCACTGTGATGAAGAGTGGCCCCCACTTGCCACAACTAGAGAAAGCCCTCGCACAGAAACGAAGACCCAACACAGCCCTAAATAAATAAATTAATTAAGAAAAAAAAATTAAATATAAAGAAAAAATATTAAAAGCAGCAAAGGAAAAGCAACAAATAACATACAATGGAATCTCCATAAGGTTAACAGCTGATCTTTCAGCAGGAATTCTGCAAGCCACAAGGGAGTGGAAGGACATATTTAAACTGATGAAAGGGAAAACCCTAAAACCAAAATTACTGTACCCAGCAAGGGTCTCATTCAGATTCAATGGAGAAATTAAAATCTTTACAGACAAGCAAAAGCTAAGAGAATTCAGCACCACAAAACCAGCTTTACCACAAATGCTAAAGGAACTTCTCTAGGCAAAAAACAAAAGAGAAGGAAAAAACATACAATAACAAACCCAAAACATTTATGAAAATGGTAATGGGAACCTACATGTTGATAATTACCTTAAATGTGAATACATTAAATGCTCCAATGGACAGATATAGACTGAATGAATGGATACAAAAACAAGACCAGTGTATATGTTGTCTACACAAGACACAATTCAGACCTAGGGACACATGCAGTCTGAAAGTGAGGAGATGCAAAAAGACATTCCATGCAAATGGAAATCAAAAGAAAGCTAGAGTAGCAATTCTCATATCAGACAAAATACACTTTAAAATAAAGACTATTACAAGAGACAAAGAAAGCCACTACATAATGATCAAGGGATCAATCCAAGAAGGAGATATAACAGCTGTAAATATTTATGCACACAACATTGGGGCACCTCAATACATAAAGCAAATGCTAAAAGCCATAAAGGGGAAATCGACAGTAACACAATCATAGTAGAGGATTTTAACACCCTTCTTTCACCAATGGACAGATGATCCAAAATGAAAATAAGTAAGGAAACATAAGCTTTAAATGATACATTAAAGAAGATGGACTTAATTGATATTTATAGGACATTCTATCCAAAAACAACAGAATACACTTTCTTCTCAAGTGCTCATGGAACATTCTCCAGGATAAATCATATTGTGGGTCACAAATCAAGCCTTGGTAAATTTAAGAAAATTGAAATTGTATCAAGTATCTTTTCTGACCACAACGCTATCAGACTAGATATCAATTACAGGAAACAAAACTGTAAAAAATAGAAACTGATGGAGGCTAAACAGTACACTACTAAATAAACAAGAGATCCCTGAAGAAATCAAAGAGGAAATCAAAAAATACTTAGATACAAATGACAATGTAAACATGGTGACCCAAAACCTATAGGATGCAGCAAAAGCAGTTTTAAGAGGGAAATTTACAGCAATACAATCCTACCTCAAGAGACAAGGAAAAACTCAAATAAACTGCCTAAATTTACACCTAAAGTAGTTAGAGAAAGAGGAAAAAAAAAAAACCCAAAAGTTAGCAGAAGGAAAGAAATCATAAAAATCAGATCAGAAATAAATGAAAAAGAAATGAAGGAAACAATATCAAAGATCAATAAAACTAAAATCTGGTTCTTTAAGAAGATAAACAATATTGATAAACAATTAACCAGACTCATGAAGAAAAAAAGGGAAAAGATTCAAATCTACAGAATTAGAAATAAAAAAGAAGTAAAAATTGACACTGCAGAAATAAAAAGGATTATGAGAGATTACTACAAGCAACTATATGCCAATAACGTGGACAATCTGGAAGAAATGAACAATTTTTTACAAAAGCACAATGCTCCGAGACTGAAACAGAAAGATATAGAAAATATAAACAGACCAATCCCAAGCACTGAAATTGAAACTGTGATTAAAATTTTCCAACAAACAAAAGCGCAGGACCAGATGGCTTCAGTGGCAAATCCTATCAAAAATTTAGAGAAGAGCTAACACCTATCCTTCTCAAACTCTTCTAAAATATATCACAAGGAGAAACACTCCTAAACTCAATGTACGAGGCCACCATAACCCTGATACCAAAACCAGACAAGGATGTCACAAAGAAAGAAAACTACAGGCCAATATCACTGATGAACATAGATGCAAAAATCCTGAACAAAATACTAGCAAAAAGAATCCTACAGCACATTAAAAGGATCATACACCATGATCAAGTGGGGTTTATGCCAGGAATGCAAGGATTCTTCAATATACGCAAATCAATCAATGTGATACACCATATTAACAAATTGAAGTAGAAAAAACATATGATCATCTCAATAGATGCAGAAAAAGTTTTTGACAAAATTCAACACCCATTTATGATAATAACCCTCCAGAAAGTAGGCATACAGGGAAGTTACCTCAACATAATAAAGACCATGTATGACAAACTCACAGCCAACACTGATCTTAAGGGTAAACTACTGAAACCATTTCCACTAAACCAGGAACAAAACAAGGTTTCCCATTTTCACAACTATTATTCAACATAATTTTGGAAGTTTTAGCCACAGCAATCAGAGAAGAAAAAAAATAAAAGGAATTCAAATTAGAAAAGAAGAAGTAAAGCTGTCACTGTTTGCAGATGACATGATACTATACGCAGAGAATCCTAAAGATGCTACCAGAAAACTATTAGAGCTAATCAATGAATTTGGTAAAGTAGCAGGATACAAAATTAATGCACAGAAATCTCTTGCATTCCTATACACTAATGATGAAAAATCTGAAAGAGAAATTAAGGAAACACTCCCATTTACCATTACAACAAAAAGAACAAAATACCTAGGAAAAAACCTACCTAAGGAAAGAAGAGAACTGTATGCAGAAATCTATAAGACACTGATGAAAGAAATTAAAGATGATACAAATAGATGGAGAGATTTACCATGTTCTTGGTTTGGAGGAATCAACATTGTGAAAATGACTATAGTAACCAAAGCAATCAATAGATTCAATGCAATCCCTATCAAACTACTACTGAAATTTTTCACAGAAATAAAACAAAAAAATTCACAATTTGTATGGAAACACAAAAGACCACAAATAGCCAAAGCAAAATTGAGAAAGAAAACTGGAGCTGGAGGAATCAGGCTCCCTGACTTCAGAGTATACTACAAATCTACAGTAATCAATACAGAATGGTACTGGCACAAAAACAGAAATATCGATCAATGGAACAGGATAGAAAGCCCAGAGATAAACCCATGGACATATGGTCACCTTATCCTTGATAAAAGAGGCAAGAATACACAGTGGAGAGAGGACAGCCTCTTCAATAAGTGGTGCTGGGAAAACTGGACAGCTACATGTAAAAGAACGAAATTAGAACACTCCCTAACACCATACACAAAAATAAACTCAAAATGGATTAAAGACCTAAATGTAAGTACAGACACTATAAAAACCTTAGAGGAAAACATACGCAGAACTCTGTATGACATAAATCACAGCAAGATCCTTTTTGACCCACCTCCTAGAGAAATGACAATAAAAACAAAAATAAAAAAATGGGACCTAATGAAACTTTAAAGCTTTTGCACAGCAAAGGAAACCATAAACAAGATGAAAAGACAACCCTCAGAATGGGAGAAAATATTTACAAATGAAGCAACTGACAAAGGATTAATCTCCAAAATATACAAGTAACTCATGCAGCTAAATATCAAAAAAAACAAACAACCCAATCCAAAAGTGGGCAGAAGACCTAAATAAACATTTCTCCAAAGAAGCTATACAGATTGCCAACAAACACATGAAAGGATGCTCAACATCACTAATCATTAGAGAAATGCAAATCAAAACTACAATGAGGTATCACCTCACACCAGTCAGAATGACCATCATCAAAAAATCTACAAACAATTAATGCTGGAGAGGGTGTGGAGAAAAGGGAACTCTCTTGCACTGTTGGTGGGAATGTAAATTGTTACAGCCACCATGGAGAACAGTATGAAAGTTACTTAAAAACTAAAAATAGAACTACCATATGACCCAGCAATCCCACTACTGGGCAAATACCCTGAGTAATCATAATTCAAAAAGAGTCATGTACCACAATGTTCACTGCATCTCTATTTACAATAGCCAGGACATGGAAGCAACCTAAGTGTCCATCAACAGATGACTGGATAAAGAAGATATGGTACATATATACAATGAAATATTACTCTGCCATAGAAGGAAATGAAACTGAGTTTGTGTAATGAGGTAGATGGACATAGAGTCTGTCATACAGAGTAAAGTAATTCCGAAAGAGAAAAACAAACACCTTATGCTAACACATATATATAGAATCTGAAAGAAAAATAAAATGGTTCTGAAGAACCTAGGGGCAGGTCAGGAATAAAGACTCAGATGTAGAGAATGGACTTGAGGATTGGGCGGGGGAAAGGTAAGCTGGGACGAAGTAAGTGACTGGCATGGACATATATACACTGCCAAATGTAAAATAGATAGCTAGTGGGAAGCAGCCGCATAGCACATGGAGATCAGCTCGGTGCTTTGTGACCACCAAGAGGGGTGGAATAGGGAGGGTGGCAGGGAGATGCAAGAGGGAGGGGATATGAGGATATATGTATACATATAGCTGATTCACTTTGTTATACAGCAGAAACTAACACACCATTGTAAAGCAATTATACTCCAATAAAGATGTTAAAATCAATCAATCAATCAAGTAAGACATCAAAATCATAAAATGTTGTCGTCGAGGGGAGCAAGAAAATGTAGGTTCTTTTTAGAATGTGTTTGAGCTGGGGGGAGTCAGGATAAATTAGGAGCTTTGGATTACAGGTACACACTACTATATATAAAACAGAGAAACAACCAGGTCCTACTGTATAACACAGGGAACTATATTCAATACCTTGTAATAGCCTATAATGGAAAAGAATCTGAAAAAGAATATCTATGTTATATAACTGAGTCACTTTGCTGTACACCAGAAACTACCACAACACTGTAAATCAACTATACTTCAATAAAGAAAATAAAAATAAAAGAACTAAAAAAGAGTTATCCCAGGGGGAACATTCCAGATTTAGGGGGCTGCTGGTACAAAACCCTCAGGTTAAAGTCAGTTTAGTGTGTTAAGAAACTGAAGATGTTGGACATCTTCAGGTACATTGGTGTACCTGGAAACAAAGCAAGAAAGGAGTGATGTGGGTTGTTAGCTGACACCACATCATATAAGGCAAAGAGGTTGGAGTTTATTTGAAGTACTGCCAGAAGCTGTCATATGGGATTTATATATAGTAATTATATTATATTTTCATAAATCACTCTGGGTGTGACGTCTACGGTAGTAGAGTGAGTGTTAGAAAAAAGAAACCAGTTAAAATATTATTCCCATTTTGGGAGGGAAATAATTATGACAGTCTTTGATGTTAGTAACTGAGATAGAGATAAATAAACACATTTGGGATATTTTTCAAGGAAAAGTACCCACGACTTGCTGATCAGTTCAATGAAGGTAAGGAGGAATAAACAACTCTCAGGTTTTGTAATTTTTCATAGTAAATAAGGAAAAATAACAGTAGAACTGCTTAGAGAGAGTTTTGTTTTGCCCATGTTGCATTCGTGATGCCTAATAGATATCCAAGTGCTGTTACCAGCTGGTATTTAATTAATTATTCAATCCTGGAGTTCAGTCAAGAAAGGAAATTTCGACTTGTGAGTCTTTGTCACGTAGACGTCATTGTACGGTTGAGATTTTCTATACATTGATTGATGGTCTCATTTATGTGACTTGAAAATAGTAGACAGAAAAATGGATGCTTCAATAAAAGAATGAGTAAATAAAAGACGATGGCAACAACCAATGGGCAGGAGAGGATAGGAAAGAATTTTAGGATCTGGGCAAACCACAAAAGAAATAAAGGCTATGAAGGAACTGAAGAGACGTAAAGAAAGCACAGACTGTTTGGTATACTGTGTGTGAAACAGGAATCTGATTATTAGATTTGCTTCTTTGTCCCTGGCTCATTCCTCCTTTATGGTTTCTCTGAAGAGAAACCTAGCACAGTCTGAGTTAACCTAGAGGGAGCAAGCAATTGAAGAAATCTTGTTGAAGAAAATATCACCAAGAAACAGATAAAGAAACTGTGCGTGTTTTAGCCAGAACTGAAATACAGACCTGGAAATATATTAGGAAGAAAAATTAAGATTATTAGAAATTAACATCTAAAACTTATTTTAAAATAAGATGCAGAATGTTTGATTATTTGCATTTTAGAGATTCAAAACCTAAAAGGGTGAATGACTGTTATTTTATTGAATGTATTCTAACTGGTTATGCTTAATAATTTATTTGTCCAACAAGAGGAGACTTTACTACAGCTCACTGAATAAAATTAGAAATCTCATTTAAATTCCATCTACATTTTGGCAATGAAAGCTCTAAAATCATATACACGTACACCTTAAATGCAGCCTATTTTCATCAAACCATGTGGAACATAATCAGAAATTGAAGAGTCAATCATAAATTCTGTTTCTGACAATCTTTATGATATTCATTATATCACTTTGAATTTTAATGTTTTGTTAATGATTTGTCCTAAACAGGATTGGGAATGATTTTCTGTCCTTTAGAGGTATAATACCACCATTGCTATTTATGTGCATTCAGTCACTGATACTTTTTCATTCATTTAACACATATTTTTTGAGCACCAGTATGTGTCAGTAACTATTCCAAGTGCCAGAGATACCGAATGGATACCTAAGCACCTGCCTGCAGAAGAAGCTGTAAATGCTATAGAAGGTGGAAGTAACTGCCTGTGTCTGGATAAAATAGTCAGAGGCTTCATAAGATGGCTTTTGATCAAGGTTTTAAAAAGAAACCAAGCAAGATTTCAGGCACTTAAACAGTCATTGTTGCTTGGAGAACAGGATGCATGAGAAAAGGAGCAGGGTGAGAGAGATATTGCCAGGAAGGTATCCCGAAACAGATTCTGAAGTACTCGGGGATTTTTACTTTATCCTCTAAATCCAGACTTCTCAGGTAGAGCTCTAAACTCTGGGGATGTATGTAAGGCTTAGTGAACATCGCAAAAGTAATTGAAGCTTCATCTTGGGCTGTCAAGTTTCCCTACAGATTTGTGTGCATTGTGGTATTGAATGAATGATATCTTAAGAGGGATAAAATATGGTGTAAAATTCAAGATTTACATAACTTTAAAATCAAAGAGTCAAATCTGAAAAAAGAAAACAAATATATGTCTTATTTGTAGGTATCTTGTCAAACCATCCTGATGTTTGAGATCATAAATTCCCTCTTTTCATCAGTTAAAACTGTTTAATAGATGAGCTTCAACATACAGATGAGGGTTGGGGAATCAGTTAAAGGCTGAAGTTATAGGGTATTTCATGACAGTTTTCTTTTAGAAATATAAGTTGGTAGCAGTAAGCATTCAGTTTGATTAGAGGAAGCTGGGGTCAGACAACTCAGAGATATATTTAGGGATCAGGACCCTAGGGAGGAGGTGCTGATCTAATTCACTTAATGTGGAGAGGAGAGCCATGTTTCTTAGACTTCACCAGAGAGTGAGAAGAGAATCATATTAAGAATATAAATTGATGTTTTATTATGTCCTTCCACTCTTTGGGAACTCCAGGGCTGTAGGAATCTTCACCAAGTGTCTTATCCATCACAAGACTTTAGCCTTGGGGTTGCCCTCAGGTTGACTGAAGTTTAGACAGTGTCTTCTCCTTTCTGTCTCTCCCTTTCTCACCCTCATTCCTTTATAGAAGCCAACAGGTCTAAACACAGACATCCTTCTCCTCCCTTTTCTTGAAGCATTTAGTTCAGAAAAACTTGTAATTTCTTCCCCTGCCCCTTTGAAGACATCTTTTTAAAGGCCTCTTGAAGATTCTACAGCTCAGGGCTGTCCCTCTCAAGGATCTGAGCACCACCCTCTTGTAACGCAATCACGGGGGAAGATAGCGCCCTGCTTCCTGGCCTCTGTGGGTAGGCAGGAGCACAACTTTGGCAAATATCTGGATCTAAGTTGTAAAACTGCCTCGCATCTTGAAGACTGAGAAAGTTTACTTTCTTTTGGGTAAGGTCAATTAGCAAACACATATAGCCTACGATCACAGGCCTTAATTTTAAAAACTCTCTCATCCTTTGTCACAGTGGAATCAAGCTCTCCCCTATTACCATAACCTTAAATAAAGTCTGTCTTGCTTGTTTAACTTTAGTGAAACTTTTGCTTTGATAATAAGCTTCTCAATTTCTAGAAAATTATGTCATCCTGGCCTGAATATTTGTAAAAAAGCAATTGTTTGCTGAAGTACGTAGTGTTTATTTTGTAGTGAAAGCAACATACCACCGGCCCCAGTATTTATTACTAAGTATAATCTAAAACTTATTTCCTTATCAAAAATTAGACTGGAGGAACACAATTGCCTGTAAGGAAAATCTGAATATATCTGTGACCAGTGGTTAAGAATCTGCCTGCCAAGGCAGGGGACATGGGTCCAGGAAGATCCCACATGCCGTGGAACAACAAAGCCCATGCGCCACAACTACTAAGCCCACATGCCACAACTACTGAAGCCCATGTGCCTAGAGCCCATGCTCCACAACAAGAAAAGCCACAACAATGAGAAGCCCATGCACTGCAACAAAGAGTAGCCCCTGCTCACTGCAACTAGAGAAAGCCCACACAAAGCAATGAAAACCCAATGTAGCCAAAAATAAATAAATTAACTAATAAATAAATAAATAAATAAATAAATATACTTGTGCCTCAGATATCCCATAATCCATTTCTAAATATAGTTAAGAAGAAAAATGTACTAAATTTCTACACAATTGTTTACTGGTTTGAACTTTGATGGGCGTAAAAATAGATCATATTGATGGAAACTTAAAGAAACAGATATGAAACTCATCTTGTGTCATCTGCAAGAATGTCTTGGTAATGCCCTCCATAAGAGGACCATCTAGTGACATTTCTGTCTGGCCTTAGTATCAATTGTCCTTTCTCTTGAGTCAATAATGTATTGTTATGTAATGAACACTGCAATGCTTTTCCTCTATACTGCCTGCTACAAATTTAGGATGAAGTTAGTGAACCAACTAAAATCTTTAAGATATGGCATTTTTTAGCCATATTTTCAAATTCATGTTATAAACCCACTATATTTTTCTCTCTCACTCTTCAAAGTTAAGAATAATTTCCTGTATTCTATTTCACTTGTTCTCAAATCTTCCCCAGGACAGGCCTGACTGGTATGCACAGATGAGTGGATGGATAATGAAATAGATTAATAGTCCATTTGTTGTGATTATAGGAAACAAGGACTGGTTTGCTTTAGTACTCCTGCCTCAGCTTTTTGGGGTGATTCTGAATAAAGCTCCTTCCTTGAGATTTTAGGGACCCAAAATTCTTGGCAGTAGACATTACAACAGACAGCATTTTGATAGGGAAATCCAGAACAGGAGATGAGGGGAGAATCACATGTCATTTGGTAATCAAATGAGTTATTTTATGAGCATGAATAACCAGAAATATATGGGGTGATTATATGAAGTAAGAGATCACTTTAAAATGAACGCAGTATAAAGAACAAATACATCTGACAGCAGATTGCTTGAATTTAAATTACAGTTCATCACTGACCAGGTGAGGGGCATAAGCAAGTTATATAACCTCTATTCACACAAATCCCACACATTTAAGTGGAAATAAGAACAGTACCTGCCTAGTAAGGTTGTTATGGGGATTACAGAAGTGAGTGGATGTAAGGATAGTAAATACTGGGTAATTCTGATCCAGCTGGTCTGACCTGGAGATAGATAGATAAACCGCCCAACAAAATAGGTGATTTTAGAGAACTTCAAGCTTTTTTTCTGAAAATCCCTTGCATCTAAAGTAATAGTAAGAGAGATGCACAGAAACTCAATAAAATGTTTTTCACGGTTGAAGAAAACAATCTATCTTTTTTTTTTTTTTTCCATTAGATGGAAATCTTGCTCTGTTTTGGCATATAAGCTATTGTAGTTATAACCGAGTGGAATAGAAATGCCACCTTCAGGCTCTCAAACAGTTCAGTGACTTTTTTTTTTTACTTTGCAAGAAATTGATAAAGATATTTCATAATCTGTCAGCTATTAACTTTTCTTAAAGGAGTTCTTTACATTTATTTCTCTTACTAAATCCACATTCCTGTTTTTATATGATTCTTTATTTTTATAGAAAACAACTATTATCTTATTCAAATATCTTATTCAATTAGAGATACTGATTATAAATTAACTAAAATATAGTTAAATGTGTTTATTCTAGTTAACTATAAAATCTGCTTTGCATAATTTAATAATTCATGAATCATGGGTAAATGTGTCACAGAAAGCTTTATATGTAGCAAAATAGAAAACTGAGATTTAAAGGTAACTTTAACTTTGTTTTTTTTTTTATTATAAAATTGAGAAGCTTGGGCTTCCCTGGTGGCGCAGTTATTGAGAGTCTGCCTGCCAATGCAGAGGACACGGGTTCATGCCCCAGTGCGGGAAGATCCCACATGCTGCGGAGTGGCTGGGCCCGTGAGCCATGGCTGCTGAGCCTGTGCGTCCGGAACCTGTGCTCCTCAACGGGAGAGGCCAGAGCAGTGAGAGGCCCACGTACAGCAAAAAAAAAAAAAAAAAAAAAAAAAAAAAATTGAGAACCTTGAATCCTAATTTACCTAATGATAGTAACAGAACTAGGCATTTTTATGAACTTCGCACTAACCTTTTATACTCATCCCTTTAAATTCAAGTATCTCATAAGAGATGAGATATTTTCACAAAATGTTATTGAGACTGTTACAGTCTTTAGAAACAAACAAAAAAATCAAATTGAGCAATGAACATGGTAAATGAAATCAAAAGAACTTCCAATAAAAAAGCAACAGACTCTCAGAACAGCTTTACCTTCAAGGCTGAAATGCAGACAAACATATTTAAATAGTTTCTTACTTTATTTCTTCTGTTAGTGCCTTAATTTGCTCATGCAAAATTTTAATTTTCCTTTTGAGTTTTGTAATTTAATTACAGACTTTATTGGTTCTCCATTGTCTGTATGAATCTTATTCTCATTAATTCCCTGATCCACCTTTCCTCTACATCTTTCTCTCAATAAATATTATTTTTAGCTCTTATGTTGACCATGTCAAATAATACCTTTAAGCTTCTATTTCTTAATCAAATTTATATAACTTATCCTGACTTTTATTAAATTTAAGGATATACTGCTCTTACTCTTCACTTTCCCAGTTAACCCTTTTCACCTCCAAAATTTTGTGTTTACTTTGACTCTATTTGAGTACATTAATGTAAGTATAATTAAACCATCTGTGTTTGCTTGAAAAAAGTTGAAAACAAGTCACCAACATTTACTTTATTATGAATATGAAAATACTCTTCACTGAAGAAGTGACACTTGAATTATATTTCTTTTCTGAATTTTCCTATGTTGCAACCCAAATCCATTTGAAGGACAATATTTCTACCTTTGAGATCACATAGCTTTTCTTTTTTTACATTGAATCAATTGTTCAAACTAAGTCAAAGTTTTGTTTATTCATGCCATGACCTTCTTTGTACATTTTAAAATGTCTGCTCAAATTTCTCATTGACTTCTTCCTTTGTATATAAAAAATAAATTAATTTATTAGTAAGTTTTACAAATGTAGTACAGCTTCACATCCACTTTATATGTGGAATGGAGCAACAAAACTATCCTTGAAAAAATAATTTCTTCAGCACTCACTGATTTCATGTTCTAATTTAGACAATGATATTTCCTAGCCATTATCATGTGATATCTTGTCACTGAATTCCCAAATTTATTATTTTCATTACTCCAAGTGTTTTTTTTTCTCCAGAAACATTTAAAATTTTCTGTTTATCCTTGATGTTTTGAAATTTTGTGGTAATGAAACGACAAGACTAGATCTTTTATTGCTCCTAAATAACAACTCATGTCTCATAAACTGTAGCATATTTCTTCTATCAACTAGCTAATGTTTCTTTTATCCCTGTACTTCCTTTGAATGATGGTATGCTTGAATTGGTTTTATATATGACTTCATTTTTCTCTCAGATTTTCCTTTACTACAGTTTTGTAATATAGTTTTTAGAGACTCACTCTATTTCCCTACTCTTATAATAGATTTTATTTTCACAATAATACTGTCAATACTAATGAGTCTTTTAAGTTTTTTTTTTGATTATTTCCTTTATTTATCATCATATTCTCATTTTGTGGATGTAATATTTGTCCATATTTCCCTGAGGAAAATGAGTGTAACTTTTAAAAAAATTCTCTATTGTCCATTGAATTTCCTCAGGAATGTAACGGAGTTGTTGACCTGTTTCTAGGACTCCACCATGAAGAGCCTCCTCAGCTTTGTCCATGTGTCATCATTACCTTACTCATATTAGCTTTCATCAATGTAAAATTCATGAAATACCCATTCCATGCAAGACAACTTCCCTTAATCAATCTCTTTCTTCTTGAAGATTATTTTATTTTTTTTAATTCCTTACTTTATAGAACTTTCCAGAGGGTAGAAAAATAAGTGTTTTGGTTAATTGTGCAATATGGAGCCATTAGTCAGAATATGTAATTAAATACCTTTAGATATGAAAATCAGAAATTTTTGTACTTATAAAGAAAATAGTAAACTATTATGCAATGATTGTATGCAAAAATAATGTAAATATATATGCATATGAATGGGAAAACTTTCAACAAAATTTCATGAAATTTGTTATAAAATATATAACACTCAGTATATAATATATATAAATATAAAAAATTCAAATTTTGAATTTTAAATGTTCATCCAGATATTGGAATACATAGAAAAATACACAGTATTTTCCTCATTATACTGGGGTTATATAGTTCTGTTGTCTTTAATATAATAGACAAACTAAATAAATATTTTTTTCTAAAACTACACTTGTTAAATTCTCTGTTTCAATTATTATTTTATTTTAATGACATTAATATCATAAATATGTTCATAATATGATGGCTTTATTTTCCTCATTTGTTTTTAAATAAGACATGCTCCTGGCACTTTGCTAAAGGTTATAATGCAAAACATGACAATAACATTGAATAAAATTGCAGTAAATAAATTTGTATATAAATACACTCCCTCCGCAAATAAAATTTACTGGTATGTGTTGTGATTACCAATATACATTCATTTCCTAAGTATCAGGCATGGAATAAATAATCTAAAATTATTCCTAAATTTTGCACCTGAGGAGAATTTAGTTAACTATTATTGTATATATGAATTATTATATTACTGATAATAACATTTTAATTGGAGAAGAATTTAGTTCTTTGAGGTGTTTAATTTGAGAAAACAATATGACTAGGAATAAATTTGACACAAATACTAGGAATTAAATCAAAAGCCAGGACCAGAACTATGGTTGTAAGGAATATGTTTACAGGAGTGTAAGAAAAGTCCTGAATGAAGAGGACACAGGAGGAAAACAGGATGAATGGTTAATGCTTGGGAAAATCCAAAAGGCTAGGTGGGAAAGAGAGAAAGAGAAAAATAAGTTAATGAAGATAGAAATGGGTGCCTAGAAATATGATTAAAACCCAACTTCATGTTATGCAACAAAAGCCAATGATTTGGAAACAAAGTTAACTTTTATGGGATTATTTAGTGTTTCAGTGGGTGCTAGTGGATTCTGACTATGATATGTAATTTCTATTGATCTATCTTCAAATTCACTGATTATTTATTCTGCCCCATAACATCTGCTATTAAGCCCAATTAGAAAACTGTTTTCTTCAGTTATTTGAATTTTCAAGTATAGAATTTCCCTTTATTTATTTTATAGTTTTTATTTCCCTGTTGGAATCCCATGTTTATTGTGTCCTTGTCATTCTATTTTAATTTAATTATTTAAATGTAGTTTCCTATAATAATTTTAACATATTGATATTTATAGCAGCTGTTTTGGAGATTTTGTCTGCTAAAGTTAATATCTAGAACCAGATTTGAAAATCTGACATGAGCAAGGGAAGCCAGATAGCAGACAAGGACACACTGTCTACTATCACAGCATCCATGGGAGGGATGTCCTGACACTGAGGAACACAGATGCTAAGGCACTTGAAAACTGGGTGATTGTCCTGATGCTGCCACCTACAGAAAAAAATGAATTATCCTTCCCTGTTTTCATCCATCACCAGCGTCCTTTCAAATCTCATGGTGGGTCCATGATACTAGCCAGCTTTATGTTGCATACTCACATTTAGGGGTATCTGAGACTGGGAAATAAAATATCTTGCATTTTCACCTTCTATATTGAGAGGTGGTCTCTAACTTTATCAAAGAGTCATTGAGTAGATAATTCTCCAAGTACAAGGAAGTTCAGATGATGAGTACCACAAGTAAACAGAAGACAAATCTCACTACATGTTCTATCCTTAAAAAATTTTTGCTAAAAACATATCATCTTTTTTTTTAAATTAATTAATTGATTTATTTATTTTTGGCTGTGTTTGGTCTTCATTTCTGTGCGAGAGCTTTCTCTAGTTGTGGCGAACGGGGGTCACTCTTCATCGTGGTGCATGGGCCTCTCACTATCATGGCCTCTCTTGTTGCAGAGCACAGTCTCCAGATGTGCAGGCTCAGTAGTTGTGGCTCACAGGCCTATTTGCTCCACAGCATGTGGGATCTTCCCAGACCAGGGCTCGAACCCGTGTCCCCTGCATTGGCAGGCAGATTCTCAATCACTGTACCACCAGGGAAGCCCTTTATCATCTTTTTCTCATAGGAAATATCTAAAGTAATTTTTGAAAATGAGAATAATTTAGCTTACATTAATCATTGGAAGAAGTCATCAAGAGGTTGTGACTGCCGGTTGACCAGAGAACTGGACCCAGGCAATCAGAGGTCCCTCATCCCCTCCGCTGTCCTAGAAATGTATGGTCTGCCAGCTATTCCCACATTAGGAGCTGTTTCAAGGATGAAGCCTTGAGAGAGTAAGGTGCTGTTAAGACCATCTGCACTAGACCCAGTTACAGCCTCTATATAAACTTTTAAGATTCTGGTGGTGAGTGCTGAAATCTAGTCATCATGTGGCACACAAGACAAGCCCCATAAGTGAGTTCCCTTGCGTATTAAACCTGCTGCCTTCCAATCTGGAAAGATCTGCCTCTTTCTTTGATCTCTCCTTGCCCTCTGTGTACTGAGGCCAATTTGTGAACCAACAGTAATTTAAAGAAACAAGCATGTCAATATGTATAACAGACAGTTTTTGAAGGAAAAGACATCAAAGGAAAGTCAACTTAATTAACACCGTACAGTTATGTATAAACAGTCATATGAGTTTAATTTTAAGAAGATAACGGACTTTTTGAACTCTCCTAGGTTCACTGAGATGAGAACCAAGCCACAGTTGCAGTCCCGTCAGAACAAAAACAGAAAGAGTAAAAGTCTAGTTAATAGCATTAGGCAATGTGTTGATTTTTTGCAGACACGTTGAAAATCTCATATATTCTGAACATAATGTTAGACTCAGTTGTAAGTTCCATCACTGACATGTTTATAATGAAGTAAATCCTTGGCTCGTTTCTAACTGAGACTGTGAGATTGAGGTAGATGAGTGCCTAAGTGATGCCTGGGCAAATGGGAGCACTTGTGTTGATCTTCACATACCTTTTCCTGCCTGTGTCAGAATGGATTTCAGGGTGGGCACACCTGCTAACCAAAATTATGATAATCAAATGTTAATTTGAGGTGGAAGTAATTCTTTATTTTTAGAAGATACAATTCATCTCATACACATGCATATTAATTTTTTCCAGGAGAATATTTGAACATATAATACCTGCTTGGATTATCTTACTACATCTTCACATCATCACAGAAATAGATATATTTAGAGTTGAATGAATATTTTGCTTTTGTAAATGAGCCAGTTTTTTAGAATTATTAGCTGTAAGTCCATTATACTTATGTTTAAAAGTTATAATTTTTTTTACACCACATCCATTCTGTTACCATAGTAACATGGTAACTCTTACAGGAGTCCTTGTCAATACAGTATATCACTTATTTTGATGAACTGTGATGTGTTAAAATATTTATGTAGTTGTGTGTGTGTGTGTCTGTGTGTGTGTTTTACATTAGGACGAAACGCTAATAATAGACAGACTTTTACTTTCCAAGATTGGAAAAAGTAGCAGAACTCTTAATACTTTCCTTATATGCAAGCAGATACCATCTAACTGCCATCATTACAAGTTAAAATGTTGCTCAATATCTAACTCTCATGAACTGTTCCTAATTCTACTCCTATGAGAATGATTGAGAAATAAAAGTACTGCATAACTTTTAGGCAATGAGAAAGTCATATTTGTTTTGAAAACCATGAATCCAACAGTGTTTTTATTTTTTTTCCTATTAAACCTAAGAGACTGGTTTTATGTGGTTAACCTTCTTAAGAATAATAATCTCCAGGAAATATGTGGCCACTTATATAAACTTAATGTATTATTTATCATGAACAAAAACTTGAGAAGATTTAAAATTACATGACAGATAGCAAGGTCTTTTGGAGAGATGAATTTTGGTATATCCTTGACTACAAAGAACAAACCCAGGTTTTTAATTGTGCCATATTTTTTTCACAAAGTTGATGCATAAGGCAAATTACCAAATAAATATTTTTAAGGTATAAACAAAGTTTTCATTTATTATTCTTTTTTTTTTTTTTTTTTTTTTTTTTTTTTTTGCGGTACGCGGGCGTCTCACTGTTGTGACCTCTCCCGTTGTGGAGCACAGGCTCCGGACGCGCAGACTCAGCAGCCAATGGCTCACGGGCCCAGCCGCTCCGTGGCATGTGGGATCTTCCCGGATCGGGGCACGAACCCATGTCCCTTGCATCGGCAGGCAGACTCTCAACCACTGCACCACCAGGGAAGCCCTCATGTTAACTATTAATCAGTGGATTTAAATTCATTTTTAGTGTTAGTGTTCACCTTTTCTTCACTTTAACTTGATGTTCTAATGTCATATTGTCACTTAATATTTTATTTTGTCAGTGAAAATAGTAATGCAAATAGATTTTCTATTTAATTACTCATGCTCTTTCCTATTTAGATATATGTAACAGTATTTTTTCTCCAACCCAGATTCATTTCACCATATTAGAGAAAATATATTTAATAATATTAGGAAGATTACCACTCATCTAATTTATAAGTACAATGTGTTATGTGTGAATGTCTTTTTTTTTCTATTTTTGTTAAATATTGGCAAAAAATTAGTTGTCAGAAGTCAATAATCAATTCAGTGTCAGTTTAGGCTACATTTTTTAGCTCTCTGCAAACTGACAAACAATGCAAGTGATATAATATGAAAAGTCAGTTTTAGCAACACAGTTGTAGGTGGAGCACTAATGGGAAATCTGCACTGCAGAATAGTTAAAAGGAAATATTAGGGCTATATAGTGACTGGACATTTCTGTTTTCCTTTCTTTCCATATAGTCCTGCTTTATAAAATTAATAGAAAAAAATGTGATTCATCACCTTGCCTCCAGAGCACTACATCTACAGAATTCATGGATAAATTCAAATGCATCTGTCCCACTGGTTTTATTGGTAAGTACCATTTGAAAACTGTGCCTTTATAAAGAGCATTTCACCCTGGGGAACATATGTCAGGATGTTATTGATTCACTAGTACTTCCTTTGTGTTCCTCTTTAAATTTCCTTTAGACTAACATTTGATTTGCATTTCAATAACCTGAAATATCTATTCTACCTCTAGACTCCAAATCAGAAGATAAATTAGTTCACATCTAAGCAGTCTTTATCCACCAACTCAGCAATTAGTCTGCATTTAGTAATTCCAAGAGAAGTTGTTGCAGTCTGTAGTAAGGTGAGCCCTGACACTAATATATGTGGCATTCTTATCTGATGAATTTCATCTCAAACATCATCCCCTTTAGGGTTAAAATGCTTGAGCAAATTTAAGAATTATAACCTGGCACCTGTTTGACTTATTGAAACTTAAAATCTGTTAACTTTTTTCAAAGGTACAAGATATGAAATAGATAGATGTAGATGAGTGTGCTTCACATCCCCGCAAGAATGGAGCCACCTGCATTGACCATGCTGGTAATCATTCCTGTCAATGCGTGGCTCCATTTAAAGGTAATGACCACTGAGAGAGAAGAAAAAGCAAACATAATTAACTTTAAAGAGCACTTATGTCTCTTGTCTGATCTCATTTCAATCTCCCAACAGCATTATGGGGCCTTCATTTCCTTAAAGTCAGCTTCTAAAGTGACCAACCAATTATCCCTTAGGCAGAAATGAGAGTGAAATGAGCTTTGTTTATATACCCACTAAAACAGTCAAGTTTCTTAGTTTTCTATTAGAAAGACCATCTTACAAGCAAATGGTAAAATAAAAAGTAAGGAAGAATATAAGCAGGCTATCATGTTATATTTGAAATATTGTTCCTATTATTCAATTTCTCATGAAATTGTCAAGGTTTGCTTTTTCTTTATTTCTAAAGTAACCATTTATCTGATTTTTGAATATAGCTATATTGTGCTTAACATAGAGTAAGCCATTAACTGATACTTTTAATTTTGTTTCAAATTTGATGATACTTTTTTAGCTTCAGCCAAGGAGTTATATTTTTTTTCAAAAGTAAAATGTATGGTTTGCCCTGTAAAATATACGTTTTTGTTTTGTTTTGGTTTGGTTTTTTGTGGTACGCAGGCCTCTCATTGTTGTGGCCTCTCCTGTTGTGGAGCACAGGCTCCGGACGCGCAGACTCAGCGGCCAATGGCTCACGGGCCCAGCCGCTCCACGGCATGTGGGATCTTCCCGGACCAGGGCACAAACCCGTGTCCCCTGCATCTGCAGGCAGACTCTCAACCACTGCGCCACCAGGAAAGCCCTAAAATATATGTTTTGATAAATTTTTGTGCAAACTAGTATACAGAAAGTCAATCACTGGATACTTCCTTGAACTTTAGTATAGTTTTCTATGCCATGGAATTTAAAAACTGTGTCATTCAGGGTTCTCCAGAGAAACAGAAACAATGGGAGTTATATCTATATATCTATAACTATATACTTACTCAGACAGACATGATCATAACAGCTTTCATTCTTCATTACTGTGTGGGTCAGTTCCTCATAATGAATCTCCATGATAAGATATAGTGCCATGATCTGCTGTCTGTCTGTGAGCTGAGACCCAGGAAAGTGGTGGTGAAATTCCAGCTAATTTGAAGCCCTGAGAATCAGGGGGGCCAGTGGCATGAATTCCAGTCCAAGTGCAGGAGAAAACCAATGTCCCAGCTCAAGCAGGCAGGCAGAAAAGGAACACATTTTTCCTTCCTTCATTTTTTGTTTTACTCAGACCCTCAGCAGATTGAATAATGCTCACTCAGTAGATGGGAGGATAATCTACTTTACTGGGTCCACTGATATAAATGCTAATCTCATCAGGGAGCACCCTTACAGACACACCAGAAAAAATATTTAATCTGGGCAGCCTATGGCCCAGTCAAGTTAACATACAATTAACCACCATGCTGCTCAACTTTATATTATCAACTGAGATATTCTTATATGTTGTACCTAATTTTCTTAGAGAGTATCTTCTGTAATCATTAATCAAATATATGATTGCTTGACTAACTTCAAATATTTAGTATATATTTAAACTCACTAAATTACAGTGTTCTTATTTGTTAAACGGAGATTAAAAATACTTACCTCGTTGATTTGAATGTGAATTAAATGAGATAAATCATATAAATACCACATTGCCTGCTGGAAATTAACATTCTTCAAGTATTTAATTGTAATTTTAAATAATTTTCTAACATATATATGTAAAATCTATACAGTAGGTAATATTTTATAATGTTTGGGTAGTAGAATTGAATACATATTTATTTATATATATTTAAAGACGCATAGAGAATAGTCTAAACAACCCCAATCAATAAAATACTTAGATTTTATTTTAAAAATAACAAAGTTTTCCCAGTGCTTAAATATTTGTTTCTTATGTCATTCTCAGTGAAAGGAACCAGATCTCCTTAGAGATCTAGCTGATTCTGGGACTATGACACAGAATGTACAAATGGGCGTGGAGAATTTTATAATACTAGAAAGCAATGAAGTACTCAGAAAACAAAACCATGAGAGTATCTCAAAGGAACACAGGAGCCAACTGAAGATGCTCTTAATGACCAGAATCATTTGAGCAGCAAAATACAGGAGTATTGGTTTATTATCCAAATTATAAAATAAATACTCATGAGTCCACACTGATAAAAGTAAATGATAGAATATATAAGTGAATAAATAGGAATAATAGACACATCTTCTATACAGAATTATTGCAAATAATTTGGACAGATACTTTGCACTCAAGGAGGTTGAACATAACTTCCCACCCCTTAAGTTTGTGCTGTAACTAGTGACTACTTTCCATAGGGTACAGTATGGAAATGGGGTGTAGGGGGAGAGTAACTTTTCAGAGCAGAAATCTGACAAAAACTGCCTAAGCCAAGTGATCAAAGTTAATACCAACAGTGATAAGTCATGTTAATAGCAAAACTTTCAATATGAGGTAATGAGAATGTCACTTTACCTTTATGATCTTCAGCTTGAAATCATATTGCCCCAGTCTAACCATGAGAAAACCATCAGACAAGTCCCAATTGAGGGACACTCTACAAAATTCCTGGTTAATACTCCTTACAACTGTTAAGGTGTCAAAAACAAGGAAAGTCTGAGGAACTCTCAGGAGACATGATGACTGAAAGTAGTGAGGTATTCTGGATTGGATCCTGGAAAGGAAAATGGCATTAGGTCAAAACTAAGGAAATCCAGATCAAATATGGGATTTAATTAAAAATTATGTATCAATATCAGTTCATTAGTTGTGAAAAACATAACATAATAGCACAAGATGTTTATAGTAGAGGAAACTGGTTGCAGTGTCCAGTTTCTCTTCACTATCTTTGTGACGTTTAAGTAAATCTAAAACTATTCTAAAATAAAGATGTTTAATGAAGAAACGAATGATTACAAATAAAAGATTTCTAATTCAAAGTAATTTACACTTGAAGAAAACAGAAAATATGTAAAATATAGTCATTTTAGGTAATCCTAAATGGTTTAACATTTTATATACACAATTTTATTTTGATTAATATCTGTGACTATTATAGAAATGACTACAGTCATATCTTGTTTTATTGCTATTCACAAATATTGCATTTTTCCCAAAATGAAGGTTTGTGTCATCCCTGTGTAAGCAAGTCTATTGGCACCATTTTTCTAACAGCATTTGCTCACTTTGTGACTCTGTGTCACAATTTGGTAATTCTGGAAATATTTTAAGCTTTTCATCGTTGTTATATTTTTTATGATGAGCTGTGATTAGTGATCTCTGATGTTACTATTATCATTGTTTTGGGGCTCCAAGAATTGCACAAATATAAGAAGGTGAACTTAATCAGTAAATATTGTGTGTGTTCTGACTATTTCACTGACTAGCCATTCCCTAGTTTCTCTTCCTCTCCTCAGGTCTCCCTATACCCTGAGACACAACAATATTGAAATTAGGCCAATTAATAACCTCTAAGTGTTCAAGTGAAAGGAAGAGTCATGTATCTCTTCCTTTAAATCAAAAGCTAGAAATAATTAACCTTAGTGAGGAAGGCATGTTGAAAACTGAGAAAGGCTGAAAGCTAGGCCTCTTACACCAAAAATCCAAGTTGTGGATGCAATGGAAAAGTTCTTGAAGGAAGTTAAATGTGCTACTCTGGTGAACACACAAATGATAAGAAATTGAAACAGCCTTATTGCTGATATGGAGAAAGTTTTAGTAGTCTGGATATAAGATCAAACCAGCCACAACATTCTCTTAAGCCAAAGTCTAATCCAGAACAAGGTCTTATTAATTCTCTTCTATTTTGTGAAGGCTGAGAGAGGTGGGAAGATATAGAAAGAAAGCTTGAAGCTAGCAGAGGTTAGTTCATGTGGTCAAAGGAGAGAAGTTATCTCCATAACATAAAAGTGCAAGGTGAAGCGGCAAGTGCTGATGTAGAAGCAGCAGCAAGTTATCCAGAAGATTTAGCTGAGATAATTCATGAGGGTGGCTACCCCAAACAATATGTTTTCAATTTTGTCAAAACAGCCTTCTTTTGGAAGATGCCATCTAGGACATTCATAGCTAGAGAGGAGAAGTCAGTGCCTGGTTTCAAAGCTTCAAAGGACAGGCTGATACTGTTGTTAGGGGTTAACGTAGTTTGTGACTTAACTGGAAGCCAATGCTCATTCACCATTCTGAAAATCCTAGGGCCCTTGAGAATTATGCTAAATCTCTTCTGTCTGTGCTCTGTAAATGGAACAACAAAGTTTGCATGACAGTACATCTGTTTACAACATGGTTTACTGAATATTTTAAGCTCACTGTTAAGGACTACTGCTCAGGAAAAACAAAGATTTCTTTCAAAATATCACTGTTCATTGACAGTGCACCTGGTCACCCAAGAGCTCTGATGGAGATGGACAGTGGGATGAATGGTTTTCATGCCTGCTTACACAACATCCATTCTGTAGCCCATGGATCAAGGAGTCATTTTGACTTTCCGGTCTCATGATTTAAGGCATACATTTTTGTAAGGCTATAGTTGCCATAGGTAGTGATCCCTCTGATGGGTCTTGGCAGAGTTAATTGAAAACCTAATTGAAAAAAGTTAATTGAACAAAGAATTCACCACTCTAGATGTCACTGAGAACATTCATGATTCATGGGAAGAGGTCAAAACATTAACATTAATAGGAGTTTGGAAGATGTCAATTCCAACCCTCCTGGATGACTTTGAAGGGATCAAGACTTCAGTGGAGGAAGGAAATGTAGATGCAGTGGAAACAGCAAGAGAACTAGAATTACAAGATGTGGAGCCTGAAGATGTGACTGAATTGCTGCAATCTCATGGTAAAACTTGAATAGATGAGGAGTTGCTTCTTATGGATGAGCAAAAAATAAAATAAAAATAAAAAACAAAATAAAAAACTTTTCTTGAGATGGAATCTACTCCTGCTGAAGACACTGTGAAGATTGTCGAAGACAACAAAAGATTTAGAATATTATGTAAACCTAGTTGATAAGAATAGTAGCAAGTTTTGAGAGATTTGACTCCAGTTTTGAAAGAAGTTCTACTGTGGGTAAACTGCTATCAAACAGAATTATATGCTACAGAGAAATCACTCAGAAAAGAAAGTCAGTTGATGCGGTTAACTTCATGATCCTGTTTTAAGAAATTGCTGCAGCCACCCCAACCTTCAGCAGCCACCACCCTGATCAGTCAGCAGCCATCAGAATTGAGGCAAGACCCTCCACCAGCAGAAAGATTATAACCTGTTAAATGCTCAGATGATGGTTTGAATTTTTTAGAAATAAAGTATATTTTAATTAAGGTATGCATGTACTTTTTTAGACATAATGCTATTGCACAATTAATAGTCTACAGTATCACATAAACATAACTTTTATGTGCATTGGGAAACCAGAAAAATTTGTGTGAACATGCTTTATTGTGATTTACACTTATTGTGGTGGTCTGGAACCAAACTCACAATATCTCAGAGGTCTGCCTGTACTAAGTATTTTAATTCACTAATTATACTGAAGAAAAGAAAAGAAAAGAATTTTCCAGTTAATGTCAGTGACTTACATTTGTAGAACACATTAAAATGTTTAATGAGCTTTCACAAAAAGCCATAAATATAACAGGACAAAACAAAAAAAGCAAAAACAAAGTTAAACTATTATAAAACAAATATGCCTAATAATGTATATAATATTTTTCTTATAATCATGTAATGTGGTAAAATTTATACTATAAATATATTATGCTATATAAAAACATAATTTTGATAATTTCTAAATCATTTTATATTTTTATACATCTGTCAGCTAGGAAACTTGTATCAGGATCTGTCTGCTTGGCTCTTACTTTCCTTTTGTGGCACAAGCTTAATTATCCTGCATATACATGAGATCATGTGAATGAGTTCTGAACAATAGAAAATGGAAGTTTTTATCTTGCAGTCTGATCCATAAAAATATCCTATAAATCTTTCACTCCCTTTTTAAAAAAGTTTATTGAAGTAGAGTTGATTTACAATATTGCATTTAATTTCTGCTGTATAGCAAGTGACCCAATCATATATATATTCCTTTTCATATACTTTTCCATTATGGTTTATCACAGGATACTGAATATAGTTCCCTGTGCTATACAGTAGGACCTTACTCTTTATCCATTCTCTATATAATAGTTTGTATCTTTTAATTCCAAATTCCTAACCTTTCCCTCCCCTACCCCATCACTCTTGGCAACCATAAGTCTGTTCTCTATATCTGTGAGCCTGTTCTTGTTTCATAAATATATTCATATGTATCATATTTTAGATTCCACAAGTAATATCATATGATATTTGTCTTTCCCTGTCTGACTTACTTCACTTAGCATGATAATCTTTAGGGTCACGCATGTTGCTGCAAATGGCATTATTTCATTCTTTTTATAGCTGAGTAATATTCCATAGTGTATATGTACCACATCTTCTTTATCCATTCCTCTGTCAGTGGACATTTAGGTCATTTCCATGGCTTGGCTGTTGTAAATAATGCTGCAATGAACAAAGCAGTGCCTTTCATTCCCTTTCTTTTTCTTCATTCTTGTTGGAAATGAGATATCTGAAAAACTAGAGAGAAGAGCCAGAAGACCATAGGTCCCTAAATAAATTCTCATGTAGAAAGATATCCATGGGCCAAGAACATTCCCATGCTCTGAGTGAAAAAACAACAAAGAAACAGAAAAGTTTGTTTTGTGTTAGGCCACTAAAATTAAAAAGGGTTTCTCCTTTATAGCACTAACATCCTTTACTCTAAGAATTACTCCTTTAATTAACATAAAGTAGTCCTTGAAAATATCATCAAAATTAAATTTTAAAAATCCCATGGATAAAAATATTTTTCAAAAACTGTGTGTAATGTAGTTATAAATTCAGTTTCTATGTGAAATTTTTGTAATTTTTTTTAAAATTTAGTAATTATTCTCTGATTGTTCTAAGTCTGTTAGCAATTGCACAATCTATTTCAAAAAGAAATGAAAAGAGCATACACACAAAAAAAACAGCAAAAACATTAAAATAGTTAGATTAAGTTTAGTAAATATTTAGTTGAGTCAATAATTCAGTAAGGTTAATTTTGTGTATTGACTAGACCCAGTTAACAAACTGTCCCATGGGGGATGTTCGAACCCCTCCCTGTTTGTACATCTCATGACCACCACTCACATCCTTTTGTGTACTGTTATTGGCTGTTTCAGGCAGGATTTAGACTGCATTTAACTGCAAAACCTAAATTATTAATTATCTGGATCTTTCAGAAAATGTTTGCTGACACTTGGTATAGAAAAATACTCAAATAACCTATCTTGTAAGCTATGTGTTCTGGCTTTCTGTTGTATAGTCCACGTTTCATCTATTGGTTCTTTACCTGTGGTAACATATATTTTGTTAAAGTAATGTACAAGGTCTTTCTTTTTATAGGAAATATATAATTCTCCTCCACTGTACTAAATTAATATTATAATTATTCCATCCTGAGTCAAATTTATGCCAGAAAAAATAATACATATAAATGTGAATTTATAAATGTATAAGATTTTTTTTAAATCTAAAAAATATGTATAGTTACTGTTTACCATATATGTGAATTTGTAAGGTATAGTTTATTTTAAGATAATACCCTAGTTCAAACATTTTGCCCTTTAGAGAGGTTATATTTCATTGTTAGTCATAACTTATTAAAACACACACTTAGAAAAAGGAATTTATCCAAAAGGTCAATTGTGATTATATAGTCCATTTATGGGGACAATGGAAAAGAATTAGAAAAATCTTTATATAGTTACTCTGGAGAGCTGAATAATGAAGTGCTTTTATGTGTGTTATTTTCTAGCATTATAATTACAGATCCTCCACAAATAGTCTAGCTTTCACTCATAATGTTTAATATTGTATATCTCTTTTGAAATCTGTAGAATTTGTTTGTTTGTTTTGTTTTTTACAAAGCACAATAAATAGGGAAAATAAATTCCTCTATATAATCCTTCTTCCATGAGGGGTTCATCTGCTGGTTAATAAGTTGTTAGTTTTGATTTAATCTAGGCTCCCTGGCAAGTTCTAGCCTTAAAAACTGAACCTAAAAAATAAATATTAAAAAATGAATTTCCTTCTGAAGTAAAGACCTTTATTATTTTGTTTTCTGTTTACTCTGAACTGAATTTTTCTTCAGCAATGAACAAACAACTTTAATAAATACCAATGGGTTTTCACCTTCCCATAGAGGTGATTCTTATGATTTTCCTGAAGAGAACCTAATGCTTTTCATTTAACAGAGGAGGATATAGACTACATACATGTTTTACAAGTTTGGAAAGCACAATTTTCTATTTTAATTAAAGCACAAAGATATAAATCAGTCATCCCCAATGATCGCTACTGTCCTTCACTAGTCTACTGTCATGGCCAATCAGTGCTCCCCAGTGCCCTCTACTGAGCCTTCTGTGCCCAACACTTCCAAACAATGCAGTGATAGTAATTTATCTTGCTATGCAAAATGTATATTAAGTGGGCATTTTTTATGTTTCCATGTGTGAAATAAATAGGGATAAATCGTGCCTCGATGTGTAAATTTTCCTTTTACATATGAAATATAAAAGAAAATTATCATTACACACACATACGCACACACATCTGGAGCTAAGTACACTTGTTCATCTTCCCTCCAGAATTAAATGCAATTGTTCATGTGGTCATGTTTTACAAATGCTAGTTATTACTCTTTGTTTAAAAGCCATAATCATTGCTAAATAGTAAGGCAGCTCTTGTCCAATCAGCAGTTTTAAATTCTAAAACTAATGTCCATGAAATATGATGGAAGTAAAGGAAAGTTGTGAAGATGACTACATATAATGAAATTGCTGCTTCTGGTAGAATTAGCTTGTGAAGCACTTAAAGAGGCAAAGCCTATTTCACAATTTGAAGTGTTTTCTTAGTAGATGAAGATGGTCATAACTCTCAAATTGCCTACATTGAACATTTAGTGACACTAAGTTAATGTGATTCTCTAGAAAATTATGACTGATAAATCCAAAATTTTAAGTGTATTATTTACTGGAAACTAAACTATTGATAATTTTATAATTCTTAAAATGATCCATTTGCATATTGAATTTCATTAAGTGTAGGAATTCTACAAGAAAATAATGTTGCATATATCATTCTTAAAGCAATAGTCTTTCTGTATCCATCACGTATTAGTGGTGAGAAATAAGTTGTTACCCTTTCTTTTCTAGAATATAAAAGTTTCCAAAATCTAACACAAAGAAAACAGGGCTTTGATGTAAATTCTTGTTTGGTTCTCAAGTAAGTAAGTGCTTAAACTAATAAGAATGCCATTTTAATAAGGCTAGGTATGAGCAAGTGGAATAGAAATATTGTCTGAGCAAATGTCTTGTCTGCTAAAGCTTTAATGACACCTGTCCCTAAATATGTAGCAATTAAGATAAAAAAAGCAGAAATGGTAATCAGCCATTAACCATGTTTGCAAAAGAAAGTAAAAAAAAAAGAATGAAAACTCAGCCCAACAAAAATGCTTTAGTGTGTTGAAAGTCAGAATAATAATGCTGTTTTGTGGATAGGACATTTTATGATGGGAACTTGTAATTAGAAAGTAGATTTAAGTACATATTTTTAAGTGCTTGTAAAGTAAAAAATCCACAGCAAGACTAAACATTCCTGGAGGACAACATATTTCAGCAGGGCTATACAAGCAACAATCTCTAATGTTCTGAAGATTTCTTAAAGGCAACTACAGACAATTTGACCATACTAACAAAAAGTCAATTTGCTTTAATTCTTTTAATGAAAGTAATAATATGAGTATTATTTTGGAGGGGTCAGATAAGTGGGATGAACTATAAAGTACTGAGTTCATAATAATAATCCAATAGAAAATAATATACATTTAATAGTTGATGTTCCTCCCCTTCCCCCCAAAAATTAAAGGAACATATCAAGCACCATAAAAATAATTTAAAATTTGTACCCAAATTTCAACAGAAGAATAAAAGCTGAATCAACAAGGTGGTTTTGCTATACCATTAAATGCACCAATAATCAAAATCAACCTCCAGATTCAATAATATGTGTGGGTCGGTAAATTACAGTTCATTATTTCAATGGAATATTAAAAGATCAAAAGTAACTTCAAGATAATTTTCAGATACTTCAAAACATTAATAAATTGTGATACAATTTTAAGTTCCAAAGAAGTGCAAAATTTTACATTATTTTTACAGCTCTGTAAAACGTTGATGTCATTAAACCAAAAATAAAAAGTACACCCTGGGATCCAAAGAAAGGCCAATGGTTTTCTGAAACTTAGCTTTGTTTTTCAAAATTCCTTTTACTATTATTTTTTAAACTTAGAAAATAGAGACTATCAGAACTGAGAGGCCCAGAGGAAACAAGCAGAGATTTTCTTAGAGAAAACCCAACTGAAAATGCCCATTGAAACAATCTTGTGTATCCTGCCATGGGGAGAGGAATATAAAGTAAAATCACAAGTTTGAAAAAAATAGTTGATGTTGATGATCTTGTCTCCCATTTGTTCTGTGTAGATTCAATTAAAACAAGAAAATGAAGTACATATTGGTTTGACAATCGGTATCAGACACCTTCTTGGTGATGACATCATAATGTTTAGTTTGATATAAATACTTAGATGCTGAGGCCATTTAGACAGCAAGAATAAAGGGAACCTGAGTTGAGGATGGGTACTAGTTATAAAGAGAATTGATTCTTTTGGCTTCATTTATTAATTTATTTTTCTGTTTTTAGAATTCAGTGGTATTTCATACCTTGGTCAAATATTTATTTAATTATATGATTTCAATTGTATTTCTTATTAATGGATCAGAACTATTATTTATCAGTTTGACACTCCCTATCCTTTTTCTTTATAACCTATATACTATTTAATTTGTATGGGCAATTACACTTGACTACATCTTCTGTAAAATAGCATACCAAGTGAAAAAATGTTGCCACTAACTATAAGTATGGACATATTATATTCAAAGTGCTATGGAGTTCAACTGATAAGACATTGTAGAATTCATCCCATCTCGGTAACCTAACACATGCAATGATAGAATGGCAGGCTTGTCAGATTCAGAGACAGGCTTCAATATAACCTACATTTTATACTAATCACTTTTGATTTGAATTACCAATAAGAAATTGGTAATTCCTAGGATTAAATTACCAACACACCTTTGACTCTCTAACAACTAGGGAAAATTATGACTAAGTTGAAAATTACAGATAAAGAATGGTTTGCACATATTTATAATAATTTGAAGTCTTTGCAAAATTGGAAAGTCATGATACTGTTATTTTTTTAAATTATTCCCTTCTTTGGATTTCAGGATATTACTCACACTTAATTTTTGGTGTTATTCAGCACCCTGTCCTCAATCCTTTCACCTTTTCACTATATATGCTTTTCAGATTGATCAAATCTATCCACATGAGTTGACAAATTCATTTCCAGCATGTGGAAAATGGACTTTTCCCTTCAAATTGAAAGAACCACATGTTGATGATTCATAAACTGTCATGCATATCTTAATACTATGAATGTTTCAGGAAGAATATTCAAATAAAGTAACATAGAGTGACCAGAGAAAGAAAGCATGGGAATTCAAAGTGCTCAAAGATGTTCAGTGAAGCCAAAATTTACCCTGAGAGCAATGAGGTTGGAGTATTAGGTACAGTCAAAATCAGAAATGCCATCTCAGGAATATTTGGGAAAATGCAGTTTCATTAAATCTGGGAGATTTAATCAAATGTACATTTTGAGAAGTCATCCTATACTGTATTTCTTCTTTTTCTTTTATAGAAGGGTTACATATGGAATAGAGAAAAATGTTAAGTGCTTGCAATAATCAAGCTGTTGTCTACAGTGTAGAAATGAAAACTACGTTTGAAGTAACTGGATGATTTTAGAAGATATTTAGGTAACAACCCAAACAGGCTAGGCTTTTATGATGTTCAGAAGTGTAAAACAAGGAAGAGAAAAAAATCATGCTCAGATACCCAGGGTGGATAAGGGAGTTATTGCTCTGGGGCCACAGGAGTAGAAGCCGTGTGTTTAATGAAGACAAAAAGCAGCAGCGCTTCGGACATACTGAGTGTGCAAGACTTTAAACTATTAAAGTAGAAGTTTCCCTTGAATCATCCTAATCTGTGTGCCTGAAGCAGAGAGGAGAGTTCTGGAGGGCCGTAGTTTCTAAGACATTATTTAGGAAGTGACAAAGGAAAGAATGACAAAGGAAAGACAGGCACTGAGGAAAATCAAAAATGTAGGGATGGATAGACAAGGAAATATACCATGAGAAGCAGAAGGAAAAGGAAGAGAAGAGAGAGTGTCAGTAAGAAGAAATGGTAAGAAAGTGTCAAATATTGTTGGACAGTCCAGTACGATTTTGTGTGAAAATTGCCCAGAAAAAAAGTATTACTAGAGAAGCATTGAAGACTTTCATAAGAAAAGTTTCAGTGGAGTTTAGTGTTGTTGGTGATGTTGGAGGGGGGCAGGGGAGGGTATATAGATGAAATGAGAAAGTGGAGGAAGCAAGATGAGATTACTCCCTGAGAATGTCTGCCAGGTCAGGGGGAAGGAGCTATATATAAGTCTAAAGGGGAGGAGTGTGAGACAAAGGAAACATTTTTTTTTTTCTCTGAGATTTTAATTGTATGGATATCTCCTGTTTTCTTTCCAGATCTACTCTGTGTCCAGGAAGTTAAACCATATTATGTATATTTCTCTTGCTTTCATTCGAGTTTGGCAAATGAGATCCCCTGTAAAGTAAGAGGAAAGGAGCAGGACACCGATGTTGATTCCCTCACTTCATTTGTGGGTTCCCATGAGCTGTTGTGCCCCTTCACCGACCACATCACATCGCTCCCAAGCCTCAGTCTCCACAGAGCCTCCCTGGCTTGGGTTCAAGTACAATCCACTCAACCCCTCAGGCTGACTGGCAGAAAAGATTCTACTATGTCCTTTGGTTTTTCGTATACCTGCCACTCATTTGTAAATAGTCTTCTATTAAAATAGCTTCAAATGTATTACTTCGAGTGGGCAATCTCATTCCTGCCAGGATGCAATCACACTTAGTAAGCTTTGTGTACTCATGGGATGATCTTAATACAAGTGTAAAGAAAAAATCTTTAGGAAAAAGAGAATAATCAACAGAGAGAGGGCAGTGTGGTAGGACAAAGATCTAGAAATCTAGTGGCAACATTAGCTTTAGACAGGAAGAGGGACGGATCTATCATTAAATAATAAATTAACCAAATGGAGAGAACAGATGGAGATATTTTTCAGAATAGAGATTATGGTAGAAATCTGGGGGAGTTATCATCTGATGACATCCATTTTCTCTGGAATTCAGAAGTGTGGTTGTTTTCTGTGAGTGACGGGAACAGTAATATAATTGAGAATTCAAGGAGAGTGTAAAATACTTCACATTTAATTGAATACCTATTTTCCTGCATGCTGATACATTGACTTTCATTGAAAAATGATCCTTGTAATCCTTCTCCTTCTACAGGAGCTGCTATTTTGACTAGAGTTTTCATCTTCCCTAAACCAGAATCAGGGACCATTCTTAGAATTTAGGTAGGGGACTTTGCGAAAATGCTGCTCAGACTATGTTTGGCATTGAAAATGTGAAATGTAATCCACAAAAATTGGCAGAAAGTTTCTCAAATTGGGGGAAGAGGTTTGAAGAAAGATAAGAATTTGAAGAAGGGGAGAAGCAGAAAGATAATGGGGGAGAGCTAAAGAGAGAGACAATCAAAGGTGGCAGAGCTCCCATCCCTAATGTATCTGGGCCAATTGCATTTTTGCCACTCCCATGGTTTGCTGTTTAAAGGAATAAATTTATCATTGTACTGGTGCTGATCCTACTGGGTTCTGCCTCTTTTCTCAAAAAAATAAAATAAAGTCTTCATTTGTGAAAACTTAGGCAGTATTGAAGTTCAGTCAAAAGTAGAGATCATAAATTTATGCTGGCATCAGTCTTCAGATATGTGTGATCTTCCTCCATCAGTGCTGAGCAGCTGAATTAGAGAGAATAAGAGAGTTGGATTAACCAGGAATTGAGGAAATTAAGGGAAATTTACTTTTTGTGTGTGTGCCAGTGAATGATAAGTGGAATTCAGCCCCACTTCTTGATCTTGAAGTTTCAGTGGTGTACACAAAATTGCTGCCCTGAAGAGGGCTGGAAGCAGTATGGCATAACTACAGTGGAGATGGTTTTAATGAAGCAAGAAGGTAAAGGCTACACTCAATAAAAATATAGGAAGGTTGTTAATTGCACAAGGAATGCAATGACAATAGCAGTAGGACGTTGGTTCATGAAAGAAGAAGCATAATACTGAATAAAGGGATTAGAAAAAATGCACTGTAAAGATTTTATGTTGGCAATTATCAGAGTTTTCAGAGATATGAGATAAACTAGACTTAAGAAGACACACACAAAAGGGGCAAGATTAATCCTAGAGACTCTGGTAACAGTGGAATAGTATATAGACAAGCCATTCATCAGATGGCAATTGTAAACTCTGAACAAATTACAAAAGCAACTATCTGAAAGCACTAAAGAGTGATCAGGAGCAGGCAGGCATTGAGAGGAGTCAACCCATAAATGAAAGAAACTCTAACTGGATAAAATTTGTGCTTATATGGCTTCTCACCTGAGGGTACCTTCAGTCTGCTCTGTATGGGCAGTGGAAGCAATGGTAGAAAGCTACAATTTTTCAAGTGTGAAGAGTCAGAGGACAGTCTGAGACTTCCATAATAGCATAAAAGTGACCCAAGAAAAGAGGGAAGAAAATATAAAGGAGCACTAAGATCTCATACGACGGTACTAATCCTGGTTAAAGCCTGAACAGCACATATGTAGGGAAATTCTAAGGTTCCCACGGAAAGCAACCAATAAAAATATGAAGAGCTAAGTAGTTTCAGCTGCTTCCAAACCAGTGATGCAGAATTTGGAATTTTAGTTCAGCCATGCTAACATCATACCACAATTAATAGCATCATTACTTAGAGAAACAAAACAGAATGCAAGGGCAACACAGAATATCTTCACAATGCCAAGAATGAAATTAAATGTTACTAGAGAGATTTCAGTATTAGAATACCTTCACTTTAAGACATCTTGAAGGAAGTTCTTTAAGCTGAAGGGAAATAGCACCAAATGGAAACTCAGATTTATAAGCAGACATGAAAGCCTTGAAAATGGGAAATATCTAAGCAAATGTACTAGAATATATAATTTTTCTTCTCTTAATTTATTTAAAACACTACAACTGTTTCAAGTGAATTTTACAACTCTGAATTGTGGGAAATATAGCATAAATATATATAATAGATATGACAACAATAGTATAGCAAATGGGGCAAATGGAACTATATTGGTGTGATATTCATATATCTTATGTGAAATAGCACAAATTAACTCTAAGTAGACTATACCAATGGAAACAATTTAAAAATAATGTAAATAGGTATGGGTATGATTAAAACCAATAAATTTGTTTAAATAAAAGTATTTAACAAAAAGGAAAAGAGGAAAATATAAAGTAGAATAAAAATGAAACAAACAATAGGACAAATTGAAAACAAAAGCCAAATGGTGGACAAAAATTCAATCACAGCATAATTACATTGAATGATAATCACAGCATAATTACATTGAATGATAATGAGTTAAACAAATCAAATGAGGTTCACATTGTCCAATTTATTTAGACTTTAATTAGTCTCAAGAATGCTCATAAATATAAAGGCATAGATAAATTGAAAAAATGATAGATGTATATTATTTTAAAGCAGCATAAAAATTGATGAAGCTATATTTGTTACCAAAAGTGGGGTCAGACTGCTCATCTCTCAAAAGCCAATAAAGGGGCAAGGCTGATAGAAATAAAAGTTTGCTTTATTTCAGATGCCAGCAACCAGCGCAGTCCTGTCCAAAGGCTGACACCCCCTCCCCCACCCCTGGCAATCAGTAGGCAAGAGCTTTTTATAGGCAGAGGGAGGGGGCTACATGCAGAAACAGCACAGTCAGCTCTGACAGTCATCTTGAAATTGGTCATGCAGTCGTCTGATCAGCATCATCTTGATTGTCTTAAGTACAATTAGTCTTCAGTTCCAGGGTTGATTTGTTCCCATTTCTCTGAGGCCAGTTCTCGGAATTGTGGCAGGTTATGTCATGGCTACAGTCTGGTCATCATGGAGTTAACTTCTTCCACCTGGTGGGGATTTCAGCATCTACAAAAAAGCTCAAAGTATGTGGTTCAGAATTATATCTAGAGCCCTTGAGTAGAAGATAAAGGTCCTTGACTTTGCTTACTGAGTACACTATTATTATTTGGTTTTGCTGGACTGTTTTCCTTGCTTCTGCATTTTCTCACTTTTCTGATCAAACTTAGTCTTTGACTAAAATTTTTCCACAGACAGAAGGCAGGCGGAGGACACTGGTGGGCGGGAGGGGTAGGGGCAAGGACCACAGGGTCCTGCTCGGTTTCATATTCATCTTAGAAAAAATACATTCAGGACCAGAAGTAGAATGTGAATATCACAGTAATAAAAGATTGATTCATCAGTGATTCCAGCAAGCAACATGCAGAGTGGGGACCACCCACCAACTGCACAGGTTGTTGTTGTAAGTCTCTATGTGGCTCAGTGATCTGTTCCATAGGTAAAGATAATTGAAACAGAAATTCCTATCTAGAAGTGCTCTCATAACTAAAACCTAATAAATGTGGCATGGGGGCGATTTGGGGAAGAGGATGCAAGGACAGTGAGGCAATTCTAATGACGTCCAGAAGATCAGTGAGGAAACTATCAGAGGCTCAACAAGGAGAAGGATATCTCGTATGACCACAAGCTCGCAAGATCCTTACCCGTGCTAAAGTGACAGATAGAAGATATGCACGGTGACCTCATAGACTTGGCAAAGAAGATTCCAGGGCACAATGTTGAAATTACCCAATAGTGTAGTTTAATGGACTTTGATAAACTAGGAGGGGAAGGAGATGAGCTAACGATGAGGCTGTTTTCAACCAGATTTTAGAAAAACTATTTTTAACCGAGGACTGCTGTGCTGGAAAATAAATATGATTGTTATTTCCAGGCTCTCCATCTGGCAAAGATTTTCAAAATGGGCTCAGGATAATGATCAAATCTAGGATATTGCCAGTAAAATTGGGCTTCATGGGCAAGATCAAGGGTGCATGGCTTTAAAACCCTTTGTTAAGACTATAGAGTAAGTTAAGGCAGAGGCATGTAGGCCCCCTCAACTAGAAAAAAAAAACATTTCTAAACACCTTGAGAACAGCGCCTAACTCTCACCCCAAGGTAGAGAGGAACTAATTCAAAGCAGTGTATGGGTCTGGCAGGAAGGAAGCTGAGAAAGTCATTGCTTAGGGCTTAGGGCAGAGCAGGGCTCACAGAAGGACTGGGGACCAGATTTTACACTGTACCTTCCTCCTCAGCTTTGTATATTGACAGTGTGGGTGAGCAGATAACTTGTCTTTTAATCAAATTGTCTCCAAGTCAGGACAAGCCAAATGCAAGCACTAAAACAGAGAAAATGTATTCAAGTAGCTTCTTTGACATGTGAGCTTAAATGATGGCCTAGATCGCAAGCTAGGGTTGCAAGCTAATTCCAATGGGGCAGAGTATTTGTGAATGAGAAGAATATACCTTTCACATCAGAGGGTGATTTATAGTTTCCAGAGATTGGATTGTGGTATTTAATTTCTTAAAATAGTCACTGATTACCCCTTTGGTCAACTGGGGCTGGTTGACCACCCTTCTGTCCTTGTGGTCCTCCATATAACTAGCTTAGGCTTCTTTACAACATGGTAGTCCAAGGGTAATCATATATATATTTTTTAAACAGGGGACTCAGATAGAGATGATTTGCCCTTCCAGAGGACCTTTGGCAAATCCTAGAAATATATATATATATATATATATATATATATATTTTTTTTTTTTTTCCGGTACACGGGCCTCTCACTGTTGTGGCCTCTCCCATTGTGGAGCACAGGCTCCAGACACACAGGCTCAGTGGCCATGGCTCACGGGCCCAGCCACTCCACAGCATGTGGGATCTTCCCGGACCGGGGCACGAACCCACGTCCCCTGCATTGGCCGGCGGACTCTCAACCACTGCACCACCAGGGAAGGCCTTAGAAGTATTTTTGGTTGTCAGGACTGGAGGGGTGAGAGGGGCATCTAGTGGTTATGTTATGGGTAGAATTGTGTCCTCAAATTTATATGTTGAAGTCCTAACCCCTAGTACCTCAGAATGTGACTTTATTTGGAAATACGGTCCTCTCAGGCATAAGTAGTTAAGATGAAGTCACATTGGTGTAGGATTGACCTTAATCCATATGACTGTTGTCTTTATCAAAACGGAAAATTTAAACAGACACACACTGAATGAGATCCCCAGCTGAACATGAAGGCAGAGATTTGGGTTATACTTCTACAAACCATGGAACATCAAAGACTGCTAGCAATCCGAATATTGAATGGGAGAGAGGCATGGAACAGATTCTCTTTCAAAGCCCTCAGAAAGAACCTAACCTGTCAACACCTTGATCTTGGATTTCTTGCCCCTCCAAAACGTGAGATAATAAATTTCTGCTTTTTAAGTCCCCCAAGCTGTGGTGAAGCCGTAGCAAACTGTATAGGTGGAGGCAAAGGATACCATAAAACACTTTATAACAGACAACAACAAACAAGGATTTGGTGAAAATATCAGTACTGCTGATACTGAGAAACCTTGTTCTTAGAGCAAATGTTTGGGGGAATGAACAAGAAACTGCCAGCCTCTTAAGAATTTTGTTGCAAAATTAGTAAGTAACACTTGTGTAGGGCAGACCATTCCCAGAGCTCATCCAGATTCAGGAAGAGGGCACAGTCCTTCCCTGCTCAGTCTGCACATGACCACAGAGTATGTACATGCCATCTACATGCAGAATCCACACTTTCCTCCAAGTCTTCTTCTGTCATAGCATCAGGCTTGTGTTGTGGTTAGAAAATAGAAATTTCTAAAAAGCCCTTATACAAAAGCTACAAAAGCATAGAAACTTAGGACTGAATTAAAATTAAGAATGTGTATGCAGAAAAGTGTAAAACACTGCTGAGAAAAATTTAAAAATATTTATACAGATGGAAATAATGTAACCTGATCATACCTTGGAAGAATATATCTATAAATTCAATGCAATGTGTGCTATAATACACGTGTGTGTGTTATTTTTTAATTGACAACTTGATTTAAAATAGGGAAATGTATGAACTTACTATGGCAAAACAATCTACTGAATAAAAGAACAAGTCTTTTGGAAGTTGTAATATCTGACTTCATGACTTAATATCAAAAGAATATTTTACCAGAAATAAAGGAAGAAAGGAAGAGAAGGAGGGAGGGAGGGAGAAAAATTGATCAATGAAAGTGAAATGAGATTCCAGAAATAGAATCATACTTATACAATTAGTTCATTTTCAACAAAGGATCTGAAGCAATTCAACAGGAAAATGCAAGTTTTTTCAGCAAATTGTAATGGAATAAGTAGGTATTTATATGGGAAAAAAATGGCATTGACTTCTACCTCGTACCCTACATGTACGTATTTATTATACTATACTAGAATATGGCCAGTGGTATTAGATGATTGGATGAAATTATTAGGGTTGAACAAGTAAGTAAATAAATTGTAGATAATGGGAACCAAACTGCTTACTGTCAGAGAAAAACATTGTAAATAAATAAGTGAGGAAGGCTGGAACAGTCCATGTGGTGATGGCTTAGTCAGAGATATCTGAATGGGTACTTGGTTCCTGACAGTATTTCCAAAGTGTTAGGTAGACTTTTGGACTGTGCTCTCTCTTCTATGTGTTTGAACAAATGTATTCAGCATTATAGTATCATACAGAGTATTTTCATTGCCTGAAAAATCCTCTGTGCTCTGCCTATTAGTCCTTCTCTCCTCATTAATCTCTGGCAACTGCTAATAATTTTATTGTCTCCATATAATTTCCTCTCTTCCAGAATGTCATATAGTTGGAATCACACAGTATGTAGATTTTTCAGGTTGACTTCTTTCACTAAGTAATATTCATTCAAGGTTTCTACAAATCGTTTTGTGGCTTGAGAGCTCATTTCTCTATAGTAATGCATAATATTCCATTGTCTGGATGTATCATTATATTAATTCATTCACTTAATCAAGGACATCTTGAGTTGCTTTCAACTTTTGGCAATTATGGATATAGCTGCTATAAACATCTGTGTGAATGTTTTCATATGGACACAAGTTTTCAGTTCCTTTAGGTGAATACCAAGGAACTTGATTACTGGGTCATATGACAAAAGTATGTTTATTTAAACTGCCAAACTGTCTAGCAAGTAGCTGTGCCATTTTTCATTCTCACCAGCAGTGAATGAGAGTTCCTGTTGTTGCACATCCTCACCAGCATTTGGTGTTGTCAGTGTTTTTGTATTTTGGCCATTTTAATACATGTTAAGTGGTATCTCACAGTTGTTTTAATTTGCATGTCCTTGATGACATGTGATGTACAGCATATTTTCATATGTTTGCTTGCCATCTGTATATCTTCTCTGGTGAGGTTTAATTATTATCATTTTTCTTAGTGAAGAAGCACAGTCTGAGGAAGATACTTGGGCAAAGATATCAGTTGCTGGCCAGGATCTATTATTTCTTAATTCTTTAGTTAAGAATTACTAAGAAGTGCTGGATGGAATTCCAGGGATATTCCTTAAAGGTAGCTGACCCAGTTGGGAGATGTGCTATGTCTGCCTTTCAACTTTGCTTTTTCTGCTGCCTGGAACTTGGATATGACGGCTGAGAACCAGCAACCATATTAGACCATGAGGAGTCTTTGAAGATGGAAACTGTGCCCCAGGATGGTAGAGCAGATGAACTGAGGAAGGAAGAAGGTTTCTAGAGAAGCCCCATAATAGCCACAGATTACTTATCCCCAGACTTCTTTTATGAGAAAGAGAAAGAAACATCTGTGCTGTATAACAGGGGTCCCCAACAGGTATACATGTGGCCTGTTATGAACCGGGCTGCACAGCAGAAGGTGAGTGGTGACTGAGTGAGCAAAGCTTCATCTGCCGCCCTCTTCGCTCCCCATCATTCACATTACCTCCTGAACTGTACCCCTCTACCCACCCCTATCCGTGGAAAAATTGTCTTCCAAGAAACTGGTCCCCGGTTCCAAAAATTTGGGGACCGCTGCTGTATAAGACACACTAGTTTTGGACATTTTATTATAAGTAAATATACTTCTGTCTGAAAGAGATGCAGTAACAGAAAAACCTCAACCTCTGGTGAATGTCCATGCCTATAAAATGTCCTGTCAAGTGAGGGCTAGGGCATATAGCATGGACTTAGCATTCTTCCTGGACCGTGACCTTATATTATAGACCTATAAAAGAAATGAGAAAGCACCTGTCCTACCTATGAGTGAGTGGCTCCTTGATGGGCCAACAAGGTGCCATACAGCTCAGACAGGGGAAGGGGGCACACAACGGAAACATAGGAGGAGTTACAGTAAAATTATGTTATGAAATGTGATACTAAATAGAGCATGTCTTTGGGATCCTCGCAAATATTCAGTAACAACTCTCTTGTGGGACAAGGGAGGAAACTGCTGACACATTTGATTGAATAAATTGATACATTTGTTCTCAAAAGGAATCATGTTAATTTATAGTTAGTAATATTTGATATATTCTAATCATGCAGATTTTAATGGTTTTCTAATGATAGATTCTAATGATGATTCGAATAGTATTTTCTAATCATATTACCCAGGGTGTGAGCTGTCCTGTGGAAGCATCCTTGATTGCTCTTCCTACCCCTGGTAACTAACTTGAGTCATGCATGGGTCTTCAATAGAATAGTCACCACAAGAAGCAGCTCTGAACCAGGCTCAGGCAACTCAGATCCAGCTCTGGGGCATCCTAAGCCACGTGTTTCCACAGGCATTGTATTAACAATGGGTGCTCTCAGCACTGACCAGAACCTCAGCATGACCTCTGGACCTCTCAGGGGTGGGATGTTGATCCATTCTTAACAAGAGTGTGCCTGGCTCCACTCAGCCTTCTTTGGACGCCACTCAGCCTCCTTGGGTTTCTACTCCCTAACAGTGAAGGATAGTGTGTCCATTGCTCCTTTAAATCACTCCCTCCAGGACCGACATCTCCCTGAATGTTGGATGCTCATCTTCATGGAGTCATGAACTCTCAGGGCTGCTGGAGACCCTACAAGATCATTTATTTCATTAAGGCCTCTCTGAAGGAAGTCTGTGGCTTCATAATAACCTACACTTCACCCATATGGGAGCAACCAAACTTACTAGATATGAAAAAGTAAGCAAATAAGTTATTTGCTGTTTAGGGTTGAGGGTTGAACTGCCTGGAATTATTTTATTTTTCTTCTTTTTTATATCTTTATTGGAGTATAATTGCTCTACAATGCTGTGTTAGTGTCCACTTTATAACAAAGTGAATCAGCTATATGTATACGTATATCCCCATATCACCTCCCTCTTAATTCTCCCTCCCACCCTCCCTATCCCACCCCTCTAGGTGGTCACAAAGCATGGAGCTGATCTCCCTGTGCTGTGTGGCTGCTTTCCACTGGCTATCTATTCTACATTTGGTAGTGTATATATGTCCATGACACTCTCTCACTTTGTCCCAGCTTACCCTTTCCCCTCCCCGTGTCTTCAAGTCCATTCTCTACATCTGTGTCTTTATTCCTGTCCTACCCCTAGGTTTTTCAGAAGCATTTTTTTTTCTTTTCTTTAGATTCCATATATATGTGTTAGCATACAGTAATTGTTTTTCTCTTTCTGACTTACTTCACTCTATATGACAGTCTCTAAGTCCATCCACCTCCTACAAATAACTCAATTTTGTTTCTTTTTATGGATGAGTAATAGTCCATTGTATATATGTGCCACATCTTCTTTATCCATTCACCTCTCAATGGACACTTAGGTTGCTTCCATGTGCTGGCTATTGTAAATAGAGCTGCAATGAACATTGTGGTACATGACTCTTTTTGAACTATGGTGTTCTCAGGGTATGGTATATGCCCAGTAGAGGGATTGCTGGGTCATATGGTAGTTCTTGTTTTAGTTTTTTAAGGAACCTGCATACTGTTCTCCATAGTGGCTGTTATCAATTTACATTCCCACCAACAGTGCAAAAGTGTTCCCTTTTCTCCACATGCTCTCCAGCATTTATTGTTTGTAGATATTTTAATGATGGCCATTCTGACCAGTGTGAGGTGATACCTCATTTTAGTTTTCATTTTCTCTCATAATTGATTGATTATGAGAGATTGATTATGAGAGATCTCATGATTGATTTTCATTTATCTCATAATTAGTGATGTTGAGCATCCTTTCATGTGTTTTTTGGCAATCTGTATATCTTCTTTGGAGAAATGTTGATTTAGGTCTTCTGTCCATTTCTGTATTGCATTTTTATTTTTTTCATATTTAGCTGCGTGAGCTGCTCGTATGTTTTGGAGATTAATCCTTTGTCAGTTGCTTCAGTTTCAAATATTTTCTCCCATTCTGAGGGTTGTCTTTTCATCTTGTTTATGGTTTCGTTTGCTGTGCAAAAGCTTTTAAGTTTCATTAGGTCCCATTTGTTTATTTTTGTTTTTATTTCCATTTCTCTAGGAGATGGGTCAAGAAGGATATTGCTGTGATTTATGTCATAGAGTGTTCTGCCTATGTTTTCCTCTAAAAGTATTATAGTGTCTGGCCTTACGTTTAGATCTTTAATCCATTATAAGTTTATTTTTGTGTATGGTGCTAGGGAGTGGTCAAAATTCATTCTTATACATGTAGCTGTCCAGTTTTCCCAGCACCACTTATTGAAGAGGATGGCTTTTCTCAAATGTATGCTCTTGCCTCCTTTATCAAAGGTAAGGGGACCCTATGTGCCTGGTTTTATCTCTGGGCTTTCTATCCTGTTCCATTGATCTATATTTCTGTTTTTGTGCCAGTACCATACACTCTTGATTACTGTAACTTTGTAGTATAGCCTGAAGTCAGGGAGCCTGATTCATCCAGCTGTTTTTCTTTCTCAAGATTGCTTTGGCCATTCGGGGTCTTTTGTGTTTCCATACAAATTGTGATATTTTTTGTTCTAGTTCTGGGAAAAATGCCAATGGTAGTTTTAGGCATTGCATTGAATCTGGAGATTACTTTGTGTAGTATAGTCATTTTGACAGTGTTGATTCTTCCAATCCAAGAACATGATATTATCTGTCCATCAGAATTGTATCATCTTTTATTTCTTTCATCTGTGTCTTCTAGTTTTCTGCATACAGGTCTTTTGTCTCCTTAGGTAGGTTTATTCCTAGGTATTTTATTCTTTTTGTCACAATGGTAAATAAGAGTGTTTCCTTAATTTCTCTTTCAGATTTTTCATCATTAGTGTATAAGAATGCCAGAAATTTCTGTGCATTAATTTTGTATCCTGATACTTTACCAAATTCATTGATTAGCTCTAGTAGTTTTCTGGTAACGTCTTTGGGATTCTCTATGTATTGCTTCATGTCATCTGCAAAAAGTGACAGTTTTACTTCTTTTCTGATTTGGATTCCTTGTATTTCTTTTTTATCTCTGATTGCTGTGGTTAAAACTTCCAAAACTATGTTAATTAATAGTGGTGATAGTGGAGAACCTTGTATTGTTCCTGCTTTTAGTGGAAATAGTTTCATTTTTCACCATTTAGAATGATGTTGGCTGTGGGTTTGTCATATATGGTCTTTATTATGTTGAGGTAACTTCCCTCTATGCTTACTTTCTGGAGGGTTTTATCATAAATGGATGTTGAATTATTTTGTAAGTTTTTCTGCATGTCTTCAGATGATCATATGTTTTTTCTACTTAAATTTGTTAATATGGTGTATCACGTTGATTGATTTGGGTATGTTGAAAAATCTTTGCATTCCTAGGATAAACCTCACTTTATCATGGTGTATGATCCTTTTAATGTGCTGTTGGATTCTGCTTGCTAGTATTTTGTTGAGGATTTTTGCATCTATGTTCATCAGTGATATTGGCCTGTAGCTTTCTTTCTTTGTGACATCTTTGTCTAATTTTGAATCAGGGTGATTGTGGCCTCGTAGAATGAGTTTTGGAGTGTTCCTCCCTCTGCTATATTTTGCAAGAGTTTAAGAAGGATAGGTGTTAGCTCTTCTCTAAATGTTTGATAGAATTTTCCTGTGAAGCCATCTGGTCCTGGGCTTTTGTTTGTTGGAAGAGTTTTAATCATAGTTTCAATTTCAGTGCTTGTGATTGGTTCGTTTATATTTTCTATTTCTTCCTGGTTCAGTCTCAGCAGGTTGTGCTTTTCTAAGAATTGGTCCATTTTTTCCTGGTTGTCCAATTTATTGTCATATAATTGCTGGTAGTAATCTCTCATGATCCCTTGTATTTTTGCAGTGTCATTTGTTACTTCTTTTTTGTTTCAAATTCTATTGATTTGAAATTTTCCCTTTTTTAATTGATGGGTCTGGTTAATTGTTCATCAATTTTGTTTATCTTCTCAAAGAACAAGCTTTTGTTTTATTGATCTTTGCTATCATTTCCTTTATTTTTCATTTATTTCTGATGTGATTTTTATGATTTCTTTCTTTCTGCTAACTTTGTTTTTTTTTCTTCTTTCTATAACTGCTTTAGGTGTAAGGTTACATTGTTTATTTGAGATATTTCTTGTTTCTTGAGGTAGGATTGTATTGCTATAAACCTCCCTCATAGAACTGCTTTTTGCTGCATCCCATAGGTTTTGGGTCATCATGTTTTCATTGTCATTTGTTTCTAGGTTTTGTTTTTGTTTTTGTTTTTTTTTGATTTCCTCTTTGATTTCTTCAGTGATCTCATAGCACTGTGGTTGGAAAAGCTACTTGATATGATTTCAATTTTCTTAAATTTTCCAAGGCTTGATTTGTGACCCAAGATATGATCTATCCTGGAGAATGTTCCATGAGCACTTGAGAAGAAAATGTATTCTGTTGTTTATGATGGAATATTGTATAAATATTAAGTCCATCTTGTTCAATGTATCATTTAAAGCTTGTGTTTTCTTATTTATTTTCATTTTGGATTATCTGTGAAAGTGGGATGTTAAGGTCCCCTACTATTATTGTGTTACTGGCGATTTCCTCTTTTATGGCTGTTGGCATTTGCCTTATAAATTGAGGTGCTCCTATGTTAGGTGCATAAATATTTACAATTGTTATATGTTCTTCTTGGATTGATTCCTTGACCATTATGTAGTGTCCTTATTTGTCTCTTGTAATAGTCTTTATTTTAAAGTCTATTTTGTCTGATATGAGAACTGCTTCTCCAGCTTTCATCTGATTTCCATTTGCATGGAATATCTATTTGCATCCCCTCACTTTCAGTCTGTATGTGTCCCTTGGTCTGAAGTGGGTGTCTTGTGGACAGTATATATATATGGGTCTTGTTTTTGTATCCATTCAGCCAGTCTATGTCTTTTGCTGGAGCATTTAATCCATTTACATTTAAGGTAGTTATCAATATGTATGTTCCTATAACCATTTTCTTAATTGTTTTGGGTTTGTTATTGAAGGTCTTTTCCTTCTCTTGTGTTTCCTGCCTAGAGAAGTTCCTTTAGGATTTCCTGTAAAGCTAGTTTGGTGGTGCTGTATTCTCTTAGCTTTTGCTTGTCTGTAAAGATTTTACTTTCTCCATTGAATTTGATTGAGATCCTTCCTGGTAATCTTGGTTGTAGGTTTTTCCCTTTCATCTCTTTAAATATGTCCTGCCACTCCCTTCTGGCTTGCAGAGTTCCTGCTTAAAGATCAGCTGTTAAACTTATGGCAATTTCCCTGTATGATATTTATTGCTTTTCCCGTGCTGCTTTTAATATTTTTTCTTTGTATTTAATTTTTGGTAGTTTGATTAATATGTGTCTTGGCGTGTTTCTCTTTGGATTTATCCTGTATTGGACTCTGCACTTCCTGTACTTGATTGACTATTTCCTTTGCCATATTAAGGAAGTTTTTAAATCTCTTCAAATATTTAATTAGTCCCTTTCTTTTTCTCTTCTTCTCCTGGGATCCCTAAAATTCTAATGTTGGTGAGTTTAATATGGTCCCAGAGACTGTCCTCAATTCTTTTCATTCTTTTTTCTTTATTCTGCTCTGTGTTAGTTATTTCCAATATTTTATCTTCCAGGTCACTTATCTGTTTTCCTGCCTCAGTTATTCTTCTATTGATTCCTTTTAAAGGATTTTTAATTTCATTTATTGTGTTGTTCGTCATTGCTTGTTTGCTCTTTAGTTCTTCTAGGTCCTTGTTAAATGTTTCTTGTAATATCTCCATTCTATTTCCAAGATTTTAGATCATCTTTACTATCATTACTCTGAATTCTTTTTCAGGTAGACTGCCTATTTCCTCTTCATTTGTTTGGTCTGGTGGATTTTTACATTGCTGATTCAGTTGCTATGTATTTTTCTGTCTTACCTTTTTGCTTAACTTACTGTGTTTGGGGTCTCCTTTTCACAGGCAGCTTCATTTTTCCCGTTGTCTTTGGTGTCTGCCGCAGTTGGTAAGGTTGGTTCAGTGGATTATGTAGGCTTCCTGGTGGAGGGAACTTGTGCCTGTGTTCTGGTAAATGAGGTTGGATCATGTCTTTCTGGTGGGCAGGACCACACCTGGTGGAGTGTTTTGGTGTGTCTGTGAACTTAGTATGATTTTAGGCAGCCTCTCTGCTAATGGGTGGGGTTGTGTTCCTATCTTGCTGGTTGTTTGGCATAGGGTGTCCAGTACTGGAGTTTGCTGGTCATTGAATGGAGCTGGGTCTTAGCATTGAGACAGAGATCTCTGGGAGAGCTCTTGGCGATTGATATTACCTGGGGCCATGAAGTCTCTGGTGGACCAGTTGTCCTGAACTAGGCTCTCCCACCTCAGAGACTCAGGCCTGACACCCGGCCAGAGCACCAAGACCCTGTCATCCACATGGCTCAGAAGAAAAAGGAAAAAAAAAATAAAAGAATGAAAGGAATAAAAAGTAATAAAATAAATGAAGTTATTAAAATAATAAAAAATACTATTAAAATATAAAAACAAAAAAGTAATTAAAAAAAGAAAGAAGAGAGCAACCAAGACAGTAAACAAATCCACCAATGATAACAAGTGCTAAAAACTATATTAAAAACAAAACAAAACAAAAAAAATGGACAAACAGAACCCTATGGCAAATGGTAAAAGCACACCTATACAGACAAACTCACACAAAGAAGGGCTTCCCTGGTGGCGCAGTGGTTGAAAGTCTGCCTGCCGATGCAGGGGACATGGGTTCGTGCCTCTGTCCAGGAAGATCCCACATGCTGTGGAGTGGCTAGGCCCATGAGCCATGGCCGCTGAGCCTGTGCATCCGGAGCCTGTGCTCTGCAATGGGAGAGGCCACAACAGTGAGAGGCCTGCGTACCCACCCCCCCCAAAAAAATAGAAAACACACAAAGAAGCATAAATATACACACTCACAAAAAGAGAAAATGGAAAAAAAAAATAAATATATAGATATAAGAAGAAATAAAGAGAGCAACAAATCAATAAACAAATATACCAGTGACAATAAGCTCTAAATACTAAACTGAGATAAACATAAAACTAGAAACAAATTAGATGAAGAAAGCAAACTCTAAGTCTACAGTTGCTCCCAAAGTCCACCGCCTCAATTTTGGGATGATTCGCTGTCTATTCAGGTAGTCCAGAGATGCAGGGTACATCAAGTTGATTGTAGAGATTTAATCTGCTCCTCTTGAGGTTGCTGGGGAAATTTCCCTTTTCTTCTTTGTTCTCCCAGCTCCTGAGGTTCAGCTTTGGATCGGGCCCTGCCTCTGCATGTAGGTCACTCTCTGGCATCTGTTCTTTGCCCAGAAAGGAGGGGATTAAAGGAGCAGCCGTTTAGGGGGCTCTGGCTCACTCAGGCTGGGGGGAGGGAAGGGTATGGAATGCGGGGCAAGCCTGCTGCAGCAGAGGCCATTGTGACATCACACCACCCTGAGGCACCCTGTGTGTTCTCTGGGAAGTTGTCCCTGGACCCGGGACCCTGGCAGTGGCAGGCTGCACAGGATCCCGGGAGGGGAGGTGTGGATAGTGACCTGTGCTTGCACACGGACTTCTTGGTAGCAGCGTTAACATTTCATACCCATCTCTGGTATCCATGCTGATAGCTGTGGCTTGTACATGTCTCTGGAGCTTGTTTATGTGGTGCCCTGAATGCCCTTTCCTCTTTCACCCCGAAACAATGGTCTCTTGCCTCTTAGGCAGGTCCAGACTTTTTTCTGGACTCCCTCCTGGCTAGCTGTGGTGTATAGCCCCATTCAAGCTGTGTTCACGCAGCCAACCCCAGTCCTCTCCCAGGGATCTGACCTCTGAAACCCAAGCTTCACTTCCCAGCCCCCACCTGCCCCGGCGGGTGAGCAGACAAGCCTCTCAGGCTGGTGAGTGCTGAGTCGACACTGAACCTCTTTGCAGGAATCTCTCTGCTTTGCCCTCTGCACCCTTAATGCTGTGCTCCCCTCCGTGGCTCTGAAGCTTCCCCCCAGCCAACCCCAGTCTCTGCCAGTGAAGGGGCTTCCTAATGTGTGGAAACTTTTCCTCCTTCACAGCTCCCTCACAGAGGCGCATGTCCAATCCCTATTCTTTTGTCTCTGTTTTTCCTTTTTGTTTTTGCCCTATCCAGGTACGTGGAGAGTTTCTTGCCTTTTGGGAGGTCTGAGGTGTTCTGCCAGCATTCAGTAGGAGTTGTATAGGAGTGGTTTCACATATAGGTGTATTTTCGATGTATTTGTGGGGAGGAAGATGATCTCCATGTCTTACTCTTACACCATCTTGAAGGTCCCCCCATGTTTTTCTTTTTATCTGCTTGAACACTTATCTCCATCAGACTACCAATTCTACATCATGTGCACTCACTGTGTATGTGCTGAAAGAAAGAATTCTTACTTTTTCTTTCTTGAATAGCTAATATTCTCTAAATTTATAATAGTTAAATAGATAAGAAGCCCAGATTCATATATCATGTATATCTTAATAGAGAAATCATCCAGATTTATACATTCATTAAGACCCATTTATTTAAAAGCAATTCACTTTCTCTGCTTCAGAGATTTTAGTAGGTATGATGCATGCCTTTCCCCATGTTGTTTTAAGTAGGTAACATGTAATTGCTTCATCTTTGACATTTGATGGTTTACATGTTTGATATAATAGATTTAAGAGAACTCAGTGCTCTTAAAATTTGCTGTGGCCAAATATGTTTAACAAATATATATTTTGTGGATGATGCACATTTATTTTCAACGTTATGATGGACATAAATATACTCTGTAAAGTCTACTGAATAATTTAATCTCTAAGATATTCAGAAGAACATTATTTCTTGGAAATTTAAACATGACAAAATTTCTCATAAATAGTAATATTTTTTTGCATACAAGAAGAGTTTTATTGTATAGGAGTAAGATATAGGAATTCATCTGTTTCTGTTCAATTCAATTTTAGGTTTTATCCTAAATTCACTGCCCTTAATCACCCTAGTTGTGCATTTATGCCATGAAATTGCTGAAATCATTTGACTGTTAATATTCAATGAATGCCTAGAGGTTTAGCTAACTTTTTTCAAGCTTATTTAAAGTCATTTCAGAGCACTCTCAAATAAAAGTGAATGTTTGTCCCTAGAACTTAATATCTGGGATATTTTTAAAAAGCCATGTATATATGCTGCTTGCATAGAATCACAAGAATTAAAAAAGTAATAATTTTCACCAGAGCCTATTATGCTCAACTGATGGACAACTCAGAGATTAAATATGAAACAAAAGTAGATTTTTTAATTTAAAATTATTAACATGAAAATACCTGAAATTCCTTAGATTAAAAAAAAAAAAAGCAGATTTGAGAAACATGAGGATGAGCACTGCGCTATGACTGAATTCACAACCTTGGGGCCTGGCGGCTGGGGTCAAAGGATGGCTCCCCTAAGAGTGGGGATAATAACACCTACTCACAGATTCCTTGTGAGGATAAAATGAGTCAGCAAATGTAAATTACCTAAAATAGTACATGGTCTGCTTTCAGGTCCAAGTGGTTTTCATTATTATATTACCCAAATCCTGTGTCAGGGTTTGCCTCATACAGACTCATTAGTGAGTCAAAGCTCCCTAAACATACAAGCCCCAGAAATACTTCTATGACATTGTCGTCTTTATTCTGTATTAATTTACTCTGAGTAGAAATTTACAGAAGCTACCAATTCACATTTATTTTCCAAAGTAAAATTAGTTTTTAAAATCTCATGACAAAACAAGCCCACTTGGGCTACTAAAGTTTATGTTATAGACGAAGGCTGAGGGATATGACAATAGGAGCCTCTTTTAGTCTCAGCCAGTATTGTTTTGTTTTTCAAACTTACCCTCACCAATTATTTTTACTTAAGATTGCTTAATTTATTGAATCACTGTGTCCCATATCTTAATCTGGAATCTAAATTTAAATTGCTTGTCCCAGGAAAAATATTCTTGAAAACTTTAATCCTGTCAGTGGTACTAGGATATGGGATTGGGAAAACGACAAGGCAAGGACCTAGCTGAACTATTAGAATGTGTTCCCTGATAAATGCTACTGTTCTGCTTACAGAGCAAAGACTTTCTATTAATTTTAAGTGAATCCTATTTCCCACGTTGTGCAACATATCACAGCACTGGGATGCAAGGGGTTGTTGGGCCCAAGCTCACCTGCTCCTCATCAGACTAACAACCAGCATCTTGAAGTTTGTATCCTGGGATCAAAATAAGCAGTACTGGGCTTCCCTGGTGGCACAGTGGTTGAGAGTCCGCCTGCCGACGCAGGGGACACGGGTTTCCCCGGTCCGGGAAGATCCCACGTGCCGCGGAGCGGCTAGGCCTGTAAGCCATGGCCACTGAGCCTGCGCGTCCGGAGCCTGTGCTCCGCAATGGGAGAGGCCACAACAGTGAGAGGCCTGCATACAGAAAAAAAAAAAAAAAAAAAAGATTCCCTTCCATTTGGGATGACCTGAGACCAATCAAAGTATAGCAGGAATATCAGTTAAAATTATTAAAAAACGAAATATTATCCTTCTATAATTTAATAGCTTTGAGATATAATTCATATACCATGAAATTTACCTGTTTCATGTGAACAAATCAGCAGATTTTAGCATATTTACAGACGTGAGCAACCATCACTGAAAACTAATATAAGAACACTTCATTGCCCCTAAAAGAGACCCTGTACCCATTAGCAGTCTCTCCTCATCTTCCTCCCTGGCCCCAAGCCTAGGCACCCACCAATCTGCTCTTCTCCTCTAGAGATTTGCTTATTCTGGACATTTAATATAAATGGAATTGTACAATATGTGATCTTTTGTAACTGGCTTCTTTCACTCAACATAATTACTGATAATGTAGGATTTATACCTGTAATTTTGCTATTTTTTCTATGTGTTTGATCTTTTCTTGTTCCACTATCCTCAATTATTGTCTTCTCTTTGTATAAAATAGATATTTTCTAGTATACAATTTCGATTCCTGTGTTCATCCTCTTAACCACAGACTATATTGTGTGGATGGCTGAACTTTTTGTAAAATAGATGGAACAAAAAAATATATAACAGGACAAATGTAATGAAAGTGGTGGTGAGACTGGCTTAAGAGAGATGATGTTCAATTATATTTCTTTAGAAACACAAGTGATGAAGAAGGGGAAAAGGATATGAATATTTCATCCATGCCTCTATGGAGTATCTAGCTTCATAAAAATGTATTATAAAGGATTAAAAATATTCCTGTTAGACTGACATTATTATCAATGGATTTGTCTTAATCTAAAATTTACATTGTTTTAAAATAAAATCTTAAAAAAGCAAGACTTTCTTGCTTTGTCTCATATTGTCTTACATCTCTGTCATTTATTCTGTTCCTCAATCTGTATGCATTGAGATAATCTAATAAGATTTCTTTTTTATTTCCAGAATTAAAAATGATACACAAAAAGATATTTTTTTACCTGTGATTTTTTTAAAGAATAAAACTTAAGCTAAGATGGCAAAAAGAAAAAAAAATACAATTTTTAAAAACAAACAAAAAAATCAGAACTAATAGATGACAAACATATGCATTCAGGGTGAAACAAAAATTTTTGTCAGGATGTGAGCAACAAAAGAAGCCTTGAATAGAAATTACCAGGTAGACTTTATTAAAGAAGAATTTCGGGAACTTACATCCTCAATGGTGCAGTTTCAGTGAAGGATCAGAACGTGGTCCTTTAAAAAGCTTATAAACAAAAAAGCCTTATGCCTCATTGACATCAAAGCACATTGTTATTGGTTGACTTGTGTTCCCCCCAAATTCATGTATTAACATACTAACTCCTTAGTGACTTAGGATGTGACCTGATTTGGAAATAGAATTACTTCCTAAACAATTAGTTAAGATACTCTGAGGTTTTACTGGAGTATGGAAAGCCCTACTCCAATATTAATGGTGTGCTTATAAAAAGAGGAAATTTGGACATATGCTCATAGAGAGACGGACCTGTAAAGATGAAGGCAGACATCAGGTGATGCTTCTGTGAGCCTTCGAACACCAAAGATGGACAGCAGACCACCAGAAGCTGGGGGAGGCCTGGGACAGACTTCCCCTCACAGTTTCAGAAGGAACCAACCCTGCTGACACCTTGATCTTGGACTTCTTGCCTACAGAAATGTGAGAACAATAAATTTCTATTGTGTAAGCCACCCAGTTTCTCATACTTTGTTATGGTAGCCCTAGCAAATTCATGCACCCTGTATTATACATTTGTGGTAACATTGTAGATATTTTCAAATATGAGACAGTAGACATAAGTGGTCTCTTATGTCTAGTTTTAAGTAAAAGTCTCTTTTATTGAGACCCTCACAGCCAAAGACCACCAGAAACTCAACTGTAGTTGAACAGAGTTGAGTTTCTTGGCTCCACACAGTGGGGAAAGAGCATGCCATGGACCATTTGGGAGCATTTTAGTGCTAGGGTTTATTATGGCATTTGGGCTTGTGTTTAGTAAATTTGGAGATGGTTCCAGGAAGTTTGGTTTTTACTCTACATTGAGTGTTGTTAGAAGGTGGAGTATTTTTAAAATACTTAACTTGAAGATAGGAAGAACAGATCAGGCTAAAGCTGTAATTGGTTAAAGAAGCAGCAGAAGGACTTTCCTGGTTGTGCAGTGGTTAAGAATCTGCTTGCCAATGCAGGGGACACAGGATCGAGCCCTGGTCTGGGAAGATCCCACATGTTGTGGAGCAACTAAGCCTGTGCACCACAACTATTGAGCCTGTGCTCTAGAGCCCGTGAGCCACAACTACTGAAGCCTGTGCGCCTAGAGCCCATGCTCTGCAACAAGAGAGGCCACTGCAATGAGAAGCCCACGCACCGCAACCAAGAGTAGTCCCTGCTCGCCGCAACTAGAGAAAGCCCACACACAGCAATGAAGACCCAATGCGGCCAAAAATAAAAAATATAAATAAATAAATAAAAATTTAAAAATTATTTTAAAAAAAGAAGCAGCAGAAAAGGCAGGAAGGAGGAGTGTTGAACCATTTTGCGGTTGGACAATATTCTTGCTTTGTGATTGGACAGACATGGGCATGGAGGGATCTTATTTTCATTTCATGGACACAGAGAAACCTTGTCTGATAATGGTGTTCCATGAAATGAGTTACCTTCAGCAGAATAGCACAGCCAGATTTTAGAGCCAGTTCAGCTCAGCTATCCCCAGGAAGGGGCTGCTTTTTTCTCTCTCACTTTAATTAGCCAAAAAGTATTTTATTAATATCTATAGGAGATAAAATAATTTTGTTACATATTTAAAAAGGAATTAAAAGACCATATCTAAACATGGATTTTAATACTTTATTCATTCTTACTTGAAGGTATGTTGTTTCTAAAGAATAATAAAAATTATCTGAAAAGAGTAAATTATAAAATTAAGCTGAAAATAATTGAATTGATATGTTTGAATTCAGCCTGAAGTGTCGACCTGTTTTCTTAAGTAAAAAATAAAATAAAATGAAAAAACTCAGGCAACAAAAGCAAAAATAAACAAGTGTACTACCTCAAACTAAAGAGCTTCTGCACAGCAAAGAAAATATGCAGCATATGAAAAAGCAAGCTACAGATTGGGAGAAAATATTTTGTAAACCATGTATCTAAAAAGTTAGCATCCAAACTTTATAAGGAAGTTACACATTCATTAGCAAAAAAACAAACTATCCAATTAAAAATGGGAAAAGGAAGAGATGTTTTTCCAAAGAGGACATACAAGTGGCCAATAGGTATACATAAAAAGGTGTTTAATGTTACTAACCATCAGGGAAATGCAAATTAAAACTATGAGATATCACCCCACACCTGTTAAGGTGGTTGTTATCGAAAATAATAAAAAATAACCTGTTGACAAGGACATTGAGAAAATGGAACCTACACTTGTACACTGTTGGTTGTAATGTAAATTGGCATATTTCCATTATGGAAAACAGTACGGAACTACCAAATGATCCAACAATCCTCTTCTGGGTACATAAGCAAGGGAAATGAAATCAGTACCTCAAAGAGATATCTGTACTCCCAGGTTCATTGCAGCATTATTCACAATAGCCAAGATATGGAAATAATCAAAGTGTCTGTGGAAAGATGGATGGATAAGGAAATTGTGGTTTGTATATGAATAATGTTCAGCCTTAAAAAAAAAAGAAGGTAATCCAGCCATTTGCTGCAACATGGATGAACCTTTCACATTATGCTAAGTGAAATAAGCCAGAGACAGAAAGGAAAACACTACATGATCTTTCTTATATATGGAATCTGAGAAGTAAGATACAAAAATTAGAGAGTAGAACAGTGGTTACTAGGGGCCTTAAGGTGGGGTAAATGTGGAGATGTTGGTCAAAGAGAACTAAGCTGTGGTTCTGTAGGATGAATGAATCTAGAGATCTATTATACAGCATGATGACTGTAGTTAGTAATACTCTAGATTTCTGGAGTTCTCATCACACACACACAAAATGATAACCTTGTGAGAAGATATGTTAATTAGATGATCACAGGAATCATTTCACTGTGAATACGTACATCAAATCATGTTGTACACCCTGAATATACACAATTTTATTATTGTTTTTTAAAAATTATAAATTCTCATATACAGTCATGATTTGTAAAATACATCTACATCATTTACTACGAGTAAATGAGGATTATGAGAGAAATCATATCTCCCATAAAAATCATGGCTCAGTGTTCCTTGAACTGCATGAAATTTCTGGCTAATAGGTAACAGTAGCCTTCTTTGGGCATTTACAATGCACAACAAATACATTACCACCTAATATCCATCAAAGACATATAGTATGATCTAGCTTTTCTGTTTATTAAAAAGCACTTCGGAATTTGGATAGTAGATTCATAATGGGTTTTAAGAGGATATAAAGAGTAATTCTTTAATATTTTGAGGTATGCTTCATTAGGAACTACTGTTTACTCAATCCATGTATCACTTGCTCTCATTGCAGAGACAAAATTTATAATATCCAGTCTGATTCTTTCAAGTTTTTCTTGCAGATCGCAGAAGTTGGATGACTTCATTTCCATGTCATTTATCTTTATAGTGGATGACATTATGCCTTTATTACTGCCACACCTCCTATATGACTCCTATAGGACAGAAAAGTAGCCCCTAACCTATTATTTACTAACTTATAACATTGCCACATTTCTATAAATATATGAATTCTGCTATCACTTTAAAATTTTAAATGTCATTTTTCTTTAAGTTTATATAAATCATCATAAATTAAAATGCAAACTACTAGACTAATATGGACTCAGGCTTAGCATCTTCACATTTTTATAAACATCTACATTCACTTAGACCTTTTAAAAATAGTATTTTTCTTTAAGAAGTTTAACAACATCATAAAGAACTTGATACTGAAAATGATGCATATACTCAAAAGTAACATACTAATTTGATAGATGCAAATTTCAGCCAGAGGAAAAATAGTTCAGTTAAATGCACATTACTACTAATAATGCAATTTTAGTGGAAAGCTCAGCATTTATGATTTTGCAAATTGAAGGCGTAGTTGTAAAAAGAAGCTAGTGAAAATAGGTTTTTAATTTTTCCTACCAATGACGTATGCAAATAAAATGTATATTATCTTGGTTTCTTAATTGTAAATTGTGTCAACAGCATATAGTTTTCAGGAAATAAAACCTCAGGGGAAAAATAAACATTATATATGTATTTAAGTACAACTTGGAAATACAATGTGATTCTCAGTATAAAAAGGCCAACGATACTTCATTACCACTATTTAAGGTCATTTTTAAGGTTTTAACAGCTTTTCAGTGTGTACAGATCCAAGTCCTGTGGATCATAAAGCATTTTATGATCTTCTCTCAAATTACAGAGATATCATTTCAAATTAGTGAAGTTCATTTAACACATCCTCATTTTTCTCACATATTCACTAACATTATCACATAATGACATTAACATCTTTGACACTGGGGTGCATTTTTACAATAATGATATATTAATCACTTTGTCAGAACTTAACTGGCAATTTTTACACCCTTGCATTAGTTTCCTTTGAGTGCTGTAACTAATTGTCACAAACCTACAACAGTACAAATTTTCTTTTTTATAGTTCTGGGGCCTGAAGTCTACAATAAGACGTTGGCAAGGCTGTGCTCCTCTGAAGACTTTCCTACCTTTTCAGGTTCTAGAGACTCCTTGAATTCCTTGGCTGAGATGCCTTCCTTTTATCAGCCCAACCTCTTGCTTTAATCATCCTATCTTTTTCTTTCTTTCAATTTCTTGCCTCTCCTTTGCAGTACCCTTGTGATTACTTTTGGGGCCCACCTGATAAACCAATATAATCTCACCATATCAAGATCTTTATTTTAACCACATCTGCAAATACTTGCTTACCATATAAGGCAACATTCACAGGCTCCAGGAATTAAGGCCCGGATACCTTTGAGGGGAAGGCATTTTTCAGTTTACTACAGTACCCTTAATGGCACGTACAATAAAGTCTCTTAGTCAATGGCCTCTTATGATCAATGAAATACAGTAAAATTCATCTCCTTCCTTGCTTTGTTTTCCCTTGAGAACTATTTGATTTCAATTCCCTGGACTTCTCACCTCTGGTCTTCATCTCTTTGTAGAATGCCCTCCCTACCCCTCTATCTAGCCTTGATAATGTATGTCACTATTTTAGGACTCACTTTATTTTTTAAAAAATTTTATTGGAGTATAGTTGATTTACAATGTTGTGTTAGTTCCAGGTGTACAGCAAAGTGAATCAGTTATACATATTCATATATCCACTCTTCTTTAGATTCTTTTCCCATATAGGCCATTACAGAGTATTGAGTAGAGTTCACTGTGCTATACAGTAGGTCCTTATTAGTTATCTATTTATATATCGTAGTGTGTATATGTCGATCCCCATCTTCCAATCTATCTCTCCCTCCATTCTCACCCTAGTAACCATAGTTTGTTTTCTACATCTGTGACTCTATTTCCGTTTTGTAGATAAGTTCATTTGTAGCCTTATTTTTAGCTTCCACATATAAGATATATCATATGATATTTGTCATTCTCTGTCTGACTTACTTCACTCAGTATGACAACCTCTAGGTGTATCCAATAGTACCTCTTCAGGAAGCTTTCCAGTGTCACTTACAATGCCTTAGTTACCCTTATACGTGATTGGATTAGTTTTCTATGCTATATAACACGTTATCAGAAACTTAGCAGTTTAAAACAACTCACATTTATCATCTCACAATTTCTGCAGGTCAGAAGTCTGGGTGTGACTTAGCTGAGTTTCTGTTCCTGGTCCCGCAAGGCTGAGGTCAAATATTTGCCTGGGTTGTGAGCTGATCTGAGGCCCAGATTCCTCTCCAAGCTCACTGGTTGTTGGTAGAACTTAGTTTCTTGCAGTTTTGAGGTCAGTTCTCTGGCCTCACTTTCTTACTGGCTGTTTACCTGAAGGTTCTCAGCTCCTAGGAACCACAGGCTCTTCCCTGCCATGTGGCGCTCTCCAAAACACAGTCTTCATTCTGCTCCTTCCAAGCAAGCAGGAGAATGAATGAACTTCTTTTCAAGTCTTAAAGTCTTTTAAAGTCTTACCTGATTTGGTGAGACTTACCCAAGATAATCTCTCTCTTGATTAACTCCAACTTGTCTGATCAGTTGACAGTAATTATATCCACAAATCCCTTCCACAATATAATGTAATATAATCATTGGGGTGATGTTCCATCACATTGGCCAATCTCACCCAACTCAAAGGGAGAGGATTCTACAACCCAGGTACGCTGGGGGTGAGGATCTTGGGGGCTCTGTTAGGATTCTGCCAGCACAGAATCACAGTCACCACTGTGACTCCTTAGCATGAGAAACTGACCACATGTACCCGTCATGACACTGCATTGATTTAAACCACTCATTGTTTATAACCCCAATATCTACCACACTTCTTGCCACATGGTAGGGACTCATTTAATATTTGTATAACAAATAAATATACAAGTCAGCACGGCATTGAGGGTACAGTGAACTCATGCTTATTCTGTAAAACAGATTCTTGTATGAGTATTTTCTCGCATATGAATATATTATTCTTCAGCACTTGAATGTATTATATGCATGAAATTATTTATGAAAGAGACAAGCTAAATTAACTTCCTACTAGCAAAGCAAAACACCTTTTCTCACAATTAAATATTTAGAAGTAGGTAATTAGAACAAAAGGGTGTGCATGAGAGCTTAAGGATAATTCATTTTTTCATGTGTTTCTGGCATATGTTTGTTCAATGTCATTTCTCTTATTTTACAAATAAATATACTTTCATTATTATAAAATAGTATCCAGAAATGTATCATTTGCAGTACACTTCAATCTCATCATAATGGTTTAAAGACAAAGAACAGGCTTTTTTCTTATTTGAATTCTCCATACTGCCTACCATAGCTCTTGCAAAAAATATCCACTTAATGTATTTTTTGTTGAAGGAAATCTTTATTTCTATGCTATTTGGAAGTAGTGTTGTATTTTTAGTTCTTTTTACCATCCTTAGAAACTTGAAATCCTTCTATTCAACTTGGTCCAGTTTCTATTGCTCTTATTTTTTGGACATTAACTATCATTTGGGGTTTTTCACTGTATATAGATCATTGTCTTCGGTAGTTTCTAGGGCCCTTTGGGACCACCATAGTTTTATCAATTGCCACTGTACTTTTAAACTTTGAAAACTTTATCCCATATCCCAATTCTCTCTATTATACCCTGATCCCTATAGTTGTGAAATTACTGATAAAAGCTGAGCAGTTAAAGGACATAATGATTACAGGACATTCTCTTCTCTGAGGTAGTCAGCTAGGCATTTTTAGAACGTATATGTATACTTATATGCTACAATTTGGAGAATAAATGTTATCAATTAAATACTTTCCAAAAAGTTAATATCCACATATATTAACTATACCTGGAAAACTGACACCCAAATAATGATTTTGCTTTATGAACAATTTGATGATGTTTACGCCTCACTTTTTATTTCATCTGGATCCCCTTGGGTCAAGTCAGCTTATTTCTTATCTCCAAATACTTGTGTGCATTTCATCCAATGACAATCACTTTATCTCTCTATATTATCTGAGTAAAACTTAAAATTTAGTTTCAGGACTGATGTGTTGGTCTTAAGATTGAAGGCTTATTACAGTGACATTTTTTCATTGTTTATTTGTTTTGAGAGTAGCAAGAAATCTATCAAGCAAAGCTTATAATGATTGCAACCTCCAGGGTACCAGAAATAAAACATAAGGAAGCATCAAATCATTAATAATGTACTTTCTTAATTGCAATGTCTTCAGAGAACATTATTGAACAAGAGGTGAGAAGTATGAAGAAACAAAATAGTATTTTAAAAATGCTGTCATTTAACATTGCTGCCTGCTGGTACTTTGTTAGATGAAGCATAGTAATCATAAATAACATTTCTTTCTTAAATTGTAATGTAGAGAAAGAGAGAGGATCGCAATGATAATATGGAAGATAATTATGAGTCATTGCCTAGAGACTAAATTGGATGCATTTATGCAGAAATATGCCAGAGGGAACTTGTTCATTGGATATGCACTGACACTGATTCTTTCCTTTGAGTTTCTCATTGTGAATTTGGACCTTGTGAAACTAGTAATCCTTGTGAGAATGGATCTGTGTGTAGAGAGAAAATGGATCTGGAAGCATTTCCCCTTGGGTACCAGTGTCAGTGTGGGAGGGCTTTGCAGGTCCCCAGGGTGAGATCACTGTCAGTCCTGCTTGCATGGACCTGGTTATGACCTTGAACTCACTCAGCCACAGCCATTCTTATAGAGCAGTCAACTAAGACTCTCTCTGATGGAGGAATGGAATAGTTCAGGATGCAACCATGGCTATCTAGTGAAGGTTATCGGCCTTCAATATCAAAATGAGTGCCAATTATTTTCACAAAACACTCCAATTCTGACAAATTAATTTATATTTATGTGGGTCATAATGGTAACAAATGAGAAAATTTAATGAGATGTGACCTCTATGTTCTGGTGTGAGAATTAACCATTTTTCTTTGTTTTTTAATGGTAGATTTTTTTGAAGTATTTATGTGTAGGTATGGGAAAGCACTATTTACAATGATTTAAAATTATTTTAGCCCATCTATTACACACACACACATACTTTTTCCTACTGAAATATGTATTCCTGAAGGAATATAAATTTACAAAGGAAAAAGAAAGAGGAAGAAAAAATGGAAGGAAAGGGAAAAAAGGAAAAAAGAAATATTGAATGTTGGAACATGGATTATTCTGTGGAATAACATGCCAATAATGGATAATTTTATTAGGACACAGGAAAATCAAGGCATAAAATAGCCCTGTGAAGTGGATATGGCTAAGAGCCATGAGTGAGGAAAAAAAAAAATGAAAAAGAAAGAGACAGTGAGCTAGAAGGAGTTGGGAAAAAATGTCCATCTTATTTTGCCTTATTTAACCTCTTTTAAAATATATTTTTGCAATTTTTACATGATCCCTCATTAAATGAATAAATGGTTAAAATAAAGTAATGTATGAAAAAGCACATTTTGATAGAAAGGTATTTTGTTTTTAAATGGTATCATTTAAATGAAAGTGTGATTTTTAAACCAAATATCTGCAAATGCATGTCCTTAAGAAGTGTAATAATTTTTTTAATTGGGTGAAGAAGCCCAGGTTTAAAATAACAGGTAGAGGTGGGGCCCTAACAAACTGTAATATCTACATAGATATTAATATAGAATTAATTGTTCTAATACTGTGTCTTCTAAGCAAAATATATATTGGGGTTGTGGGCCACCACTTTGCTACTCCTGATTTAAACCAACATTACTGTCTTTTTTTTTTTAGATTTTGGTACTTAAAAGATTGTGTTTTAAAATGTGTGAAATTCTCAGATTACCTTGAAATAATTCACTATTATCTTATTTCTGAGTTCAAACCCAAAGGATTTTGGGGGTGTTGGGAATTGTTCTCAAATTTCTGGGGCTCACTAGAAATAAGGAAGTCATGGCTGTATGCCTGAGAGAGAGGTCAACAAATTTTTTAGATCTAGATAGCCCTAGTATCAGGGTAATATATGGTTATATATGGCCACTTCTTATATGTTCTGAGTGACATAAATATATATATAATTTTATAAGTCTCTGTAAATATTTCAATTCTTAATTTCTTATACTATAAGAAAATACAGTTGCCAAATATGTTACATATAATACAATGCTACCTATTAAATTTTTGGAGATCATACATTATATACTATGGAAATGTGAATTTTGGATACCTGATATATTGATGTATTTTATAATAGCATTATCCATAATATATTTTGGACAATGTCCAAGGAGATTTAACTACTAGAGAACTAAAACATTTATTAAAAATTATATCACACATGTAAGCTGATATCAGCATAAAACTATGACACTGTATTCTTAACACTTTCTCAAAAATAAAATAGCATGGGAAGCCAAAATTTTGAATTCACATTAGTAGTAGTATTTTTACATGACTATATATGAGAAACAATTATTAATATGTATATGTCAATTTATAAATCTCAAACATTATGTGGTTATTCATCACATTGGCAGTACATTATTAAAATATTCACCTCTGTATTTTAACCACAAAGTTTTATGTTACCAGAAACTTTGACTCAGTACAACTAAAGTATGATGTTTCATGTTTAAGTATAGAATGAATAATACATACAGATTAATAGAAGTCTTATCTGATAAAAATTTCAATTCAAAATAGTAGTATGGAATATTTATAACCAAAGACTGATACAAATACAGTGACTGTATTTTCTGGTAAAAATAATAACAACAAAACAAGTCAATATGCTTAAAAAGTATTTTCTGATAAAATGATGATTTATCACATAGTCCATAGTTAACAAATTAGACGTGAGAAAAACAATTTGTTTATTTGTTTTAAACTTTAAACAAATTATGTTTGTTTATTTTCCCTACGGTATCCAATTTAATTTTCTAGGTTCTCATTGGGCCCATAGCTCATTTCTTAGATTCCTAACCCAGAATAGTTAACATTCAGAAAGTAAACTCTGTCTTTCAGACCCTTTGTTAATTTCAATTTATCTTTTGCTGTAAGTTTTCTTATAAAAGAGTTTATCATTTATCTACATGGAGAACATCTGCATCTATGCTGACATTAATTTGACTCCAGCTGTTTGTTACTTGCCAATTTGCATCAGTATCCGACATGACTTATAATCATGAACATTTTAAAAAATATCATTATGACTCATGGTACTCCACAATGTCTTAATTACATATTGTATCGCATTTGGGTTTAATTTGTTAACATACCTAATGCCCTATATACAATATAAAGATACACCAACAGATACGATTTTATTTCATTAATTTATTTATAGCTATAGCTGTATATTTATTAATCATTTATTTTCAATGAGATGCTAAAAACTAGGTTTCTTGATTAAAAAAAGTAAAGTAAAAGAAAAGTAAAATCTTGTCTAAAGAGCTGTCAACTCTGTCTCCCTTGACTCTGGTTGGTGGCCATGGGCTGTCTTGCTTTCCTTCAAGGCCACAGTTACATTTGTTGTGCAGAATCCTGGCTGCAGAAACCTAGAAGCCACACAATGCATTGACAAAGCTGTTTCCCCCCAGGACCTACTCGTTTAATGAGAGTAGGATCAGGAACAGGCATGCGGCACAGAGTCAGTGCGACTGCTTTGTGGGTCTCGGGAATTAAGTACTGGATCCGTGCACTTTGACTTTATTAACAAATGAATAGAGAAGATTATCTCATCTCATTGAGAAAACATTTATCTCCGACACCTTATTCTATCTTGGTTTTCTTTAAAAGAGTTCTAGCAAAGGGCTATTTCAAATGTTGATTCTCCTATCACGATGTGCGCTCGAAATTCCCAAACATCCTTCAGGCTGACGTCTTTCACTCCATAGATTTACTGACTAACCCTAAGACTTCCTTTCCAATGTTTTCTTGATTGGTGCCATTAACATTGATGTAGTGGTGGTTGGCATCCGCGAAATGGTGGGAAATTGCCTTCTGGAATTCTTGACTTTTGTTCCGAACCAGATTCATGGACAAGCAAAGGATGAAAGAAAATGGTGTCTCTCTTCTCCTTCATGATGTGCACCCGTGTATTATTTCTGTCATAGTCTTGGACCCCGTGGAATATGATGTTAAACCCTCCCTCTCAGTGGGAATAATCGTGTGGTTTCAAGGGACCTTTGTGTGTCCCTGGGAGCACAACCAGGCAGCCATTGCTCTGGTCAATGTTCTCCATGGCCTTCCAGGCACAAAAGATGCTATTGCTGGGTCTTAGGGGAAATAGTGCAGACCCTTGTGCAAAAGGTGATGGACGGGATGTCTTCTGCCTGAGTCTGGAGGTTTGTTTATCAGCACTGCATGCATGGCCATAACATTGGGTCCAGTGAAGCACTCCACATATTTCAGAATTTCAGGGAGGGTGCAATACATGAAGAGTTCCTTATCTTCTTGGAAATCTTGGACCTTGGTAGTCACTTTCTCACTTGGCATATATTGTGATTTTGCAATGGTCTCATCTTTCATCACCATCAATCCCAGTGGTTTTACCTTTTTGCAGATTCTGTCAAACTCATCCCTCAAGTGTTGAATATCAGCATCAGTCACCAAATTTTTAATGACAAGAAACCCATTTTCTTCATAAATTTCTCTGTTCTAGGCTTAGAACTTTATTTTCACGAGTATACTGAAATTGTTGACTATGGAAACTGGCAGGAAAAACAGCCCCTGAAGTGGGGTGAGCTATGATGGCCTCGGCTTGGCGGTGCCGAGGTATCACAACAAGATTTGCAGACAGGGGAGGAGTGGTCCTTGTCCGTGGCCTTCGGGGGAATACCGGTGGCTGGGCCTTGGCCCCACTTAACTCTGAGAGCAGCCCCGCCTCCCCGAGGCTAGAGAGGCTTCAGTGCTTTTGTTTTTAAGACAAAGGGAATAAATCTAACTTTTTCATACCAGTTCTTTTCTGAAGCACATAATAATATATTGTTTTCGCCTCACTTGCAATAACAGTGAAGTGTCAATCTCTTTATGTATTGACATTTGCTAATCTGAAAATTTGTGAATGAAATTATAACTTTTCATAAAGGCTGGATATAATGCTTCAAATCATTTTGAGAGCATTAAAAAATAATCAATGGCTAATTGATTTTAATGTGATCCCAAAATTCAATTAAGTCTTTTGATTAAATTGATTAGTTACAAGGCCTTCAGTAATGAATATATAGCAAAAAAGTTTAATCTAAATCATGATGCATCAGCTAACAACCAAGCTCATGGTTAAAAATGGCACTGTAGTGATTAGACACAAAATGAAGTCCTTTGGGTATGTCCATTCCAAACAGCCTACTTTTGTTTATGTAGAATAAGATTTGCCTAAAAAAATTTGTTACCCAGATCTTTACTTTTTATTACACAGATTTTAGTCTAAGAATTTATTGAGAATAATTTAACATTACATTTAGGAAAGTGGTTCAATGTGATGGGTGTCAGTTTTCTCTCCTTTCTACAATATGGTAGATTATAGAATTGTTTTCCTTGTATAATCCAAGAGGAATATAGAATTTTAGTTCATTCATCTGATGATTGTATAATTCTTTCAATGTTTTCCCCTCAATTGTCAATTTTGATCAGCTAATATGTCTGTCTGAAGCACCCCATTTCTTCATCTCTAATCTGTTGTTTTCAGTCTGTCATGGTAGTGAAACACATAACCAAATTTGTTAGGATTATATGCAAAGTAAAAACAAATGGATCCCAGAAAAGATTTGTTGATCCACCTGAGTAAAGAAATACTTGAGCTTTAGTACTTTGGACTTATGATATCTACTTTGGAAGCTCAGACATATTTTTCCTTCTTTCTTATTCCAAGATTCATTACAGAGAAGTGAATTTTACAGATGGTTGAGTTTTGAGGTTTAGAAATCTGTGGAGCAGTGTGAATTTCATAACTGTTGTCTAACAATGTAACTAATCGGAGAGAAATTTTCCATTTTCAGAGTCTCTGGTAAAAGTGGACAGTTCACAGTTCCTAGAAATAATCCAGTTTAAAAAATGATTTAGAATTGGTTGAATACAATTTCCATTGCCAACATTAGCCAAAACACATCAATAAATAGGTTTATTTTCAAAGCATTATCAGACAGGTTAAGCGTCAAAGTATTTCAATACCAGCATTGTACTTTTATATTATTGTTTGTTGTATTTACGTCACTATAACTAGAACTCAATTCTGGGCTTCACAATTTATTTCTGAGAATTTAGTGAATAGTTACACAGTAATTTATTTTTTTTTCCTAAAAAATATTCTTTCTACCATTTACATGGATGCCATTTTTAAGTGGTTGAGTCTATATAAGACTGTTTTTTAGAAAGATTTCATGTTGTGTTCAGATACTGTTTTTAAGATAATAAGAGAAAAAACACACATCTTCCTTCAGAAGAACAGGTTGACTTAACAGTATATTATTAACTGACAAGAGCAGTGACCAAAGAACTGTAAATCCTTCATCTCCATCAATGAAGAGCTCCATTGTGTTCTAACCCTGTGTCCTCCCAATCCCCCATTTGTCTGTGAGGAGTTTATCAATTGTGAAGAGTGTAGGAAATTTTGAATAAGAGAGTGGATATGTATATGTGGAAACAAGCATGTGCGCAAATGTGCATACACGTCAGTGCATACACACAAAAGAGAATACGTCTTTGTTCTTTAGCCATTTGCCAACCATCCTGATTTAAACAGATAGCAAGAGGTTTCCAGCATCAAGTTCTGGAGCCCAGGTTAACTACTTCATATATGAACTTGTCTTGGTTATAATACATACAGATTAATTACAGCTAGCAGATAAATAGCTTCTTTATGTAAACTGATGAAAAGCTTTTGTTAAGAATAACAGAGAGAGGTCTTTGCATTTTCTCGATTATAATGGGTCAGGTTGTGCAGCATGCCTTTCACAACCAAAGGCTGCTTGCACGTAGGGGACAGGCCTTTGAGGCCCACAGCTTCCCTTCCTAGCTGTGCCACCTCAAACAAGTCACTTATCCTTTCTAAGCCTCACTCAGCTCATTATAATAATGCACATATTAATAACAGTTACTTTGCAGGATTGTTATAAAGATAAAATAAGATACTGAATGTAAAATACTTAACACATTGCCTGCCATGTATAAAGCAATTAACAAATATAAACCATATTTTTTTATTCTGCTGAGGAGTGGGAGGATTTAATTGTGGCTGCAGAAAAAGAGAGAGACAGGGAGGAAAGGAAGGAGGAAGGGAGAGAGAGAGAGGATGAGAGAGAGGGAGAGACAGAGAAAATAAAGGATAGATGAATGAATTGAATTGGCAGGTCTTTATCTCTATCTCTTTAGCTTATTTTAGATTTCTCATAGACTAAGAATCCCATAGATTTCCACATCTGTGATTCTACTCCTGTTTTGTAAATAAGTTCATTTGTACCCTCTTATATGTGGAATTGTTTAGATTCCACATATAAGCAATATCATGTAAGGGGGGGATGAATTAGAAGATTGGGATTGACATATACACACTACTATGTATAGAAAAGATAACTGACAAGGACCTACTGTATAGCAAAGGGAACTCTACTCACTACTCTGTAATGGCCTATATGGGAAAAGAATCTTAAAAAAAAACGAGTGAATATATGTATAATTGATTTACTTTGCTGTACACCCGAAACTAATACAACATTGTAAATCAACTATACTCTGATACAAATTTTAAAGAAATACATATAAAGCATATTACGTACACACACACACAAGAATCTCATAGAGTCTGTACTCATCCCACGATTCTATGGATTTGGCAACTGCTGATAGCTTTTATTTTACATGATCTCAGGCTGCTGGGATTCTCGGGCAATCCTTTAAGACTTGATGTGAGATTGGTACATTTCTGATGAAATGCTCTGCATCTGATGGACACAAAGCAGAACACGCCCACCTGCCTCTCTTCAGACATCTGTCTCTCTTCAGACATCAAGCCTTTAATCTGGCTAACTCCACCTAAATTTTAGTGCCACAGCCTTCCAGGTTAGTTCCCCTGATTTAGTTGCTGGCCTTCTCTGCCCTCTCAGAGAAAGAAGATCTCCTGTCATCTAAGTGCTACACTTAAAAGACTAAGATGAAAAATCCATCTTCTATACTTAAAAATAATCTGGAACAAAAACTCAAGAGAATCCCATGTGATTGATATAGATGTAAGTGTGAATGAGTATATGAACATATATACAGACATATAGGTCTAGAGTGTTATTACTGATCCTGTCACTCTTAAAATATATATATATAATAAAGGCCTAATTGCATGTCAGAAAATGTAGATCCCACTATTTTCTGTGCTGTGGTGTGCCTTTCTAGGACTGCTTTTATAGTTTACCGGTATATCATAGAAGATGTATTTTACAGAGAAAAACACAAGCCTCTTGGAAATAAACCAGGTTTCTCATGGTCACACTGTGATGTAAAGCAGAGTTAGAATGGTCTGCAGATCCCGTGCCTCTCCCATATTTTCCTTCTCTTCTAGACCTCGCTGAGCCTCTGTAAATATCAGAGCCTGAGTTCAGTTGCCCACAGGACTCACAAAACTAAAAAGGATGAGAATCCTGAGATCAAATCAGTATTTCAGAGACTCCATAACACACCACAATCACCTGTACCATTTCTGAAAATACCTGCTAATTGGGACTCACTTCCTGGGGATTCTAATTAAGTAAATAGGAACGAGGTGTTAGGCTTTGTGTTTTTAAAGTATATCACAGAAGATTCACATGCAGAGCCATAGCTCATAAACACAGGCTTCTGGTGGTCACTGGGCTGCCTGGCCCGAGCAGCACTCAGCATCCAGCCTGTGCTCACCTGGATGGAAGCCAGCGCTCAGAGGACAGACCCTTTCAGGGAATGGGCTGTTCACAGGTAATGCAGCCAGAGACTAAAATTAAAGCGCCAGCTTCTTATCTGCAGATTAACTGGAACTGAAAAGAATGTAGAGCTAGAATAATAAAAAGTAAATTTAGGATTAAAGTAGAGACTTAGGACGCTAATCATTGCTTTCTCTCTCAAGTGGAAACTTTCTATGGAAAAAATAATCTCCTTAGTTGGTTTTGACAAGCAAGTCCAAAGGCCCTAGTTATCAAAGGAGTGGCTGTTAGATGACATTGGTTTGGAAAGAGTTGGCTGACCAGTTAAGAGAGAAAATATTCAGAAAGGAAAATTCCAGAAAGTTCCAGAAAGCAAAATTTGAATTTGCCTCCCAATAGCAACCATTTACATAGCGTTTAGTATTTATAACTATTTACCTAGCATTTTCATTGTATTAGGTATTATAAGTAATCTACATAGGATTTAAAATATACAGAAGGATGTGTGTAGGACATATGAAAATACTACACCCTCTTATATAAGAGACTTGAGCAACCAAGGATTTTGATATCCTCAGGAGTCCTGGAACCAATCCCTGGAGGATACCGAGGGATGACTGTACACAGTTTCTACTAAATTATGATTTGATATTTGCAGGGTACTTGGAGTTTGAGAGTGTGAAGCCAACCTCTTGCTACCCAACTGAGATTTTCTTCCAAGATTTGAATGGGAGCTTCAGATACAAATCCTATGTGATGTAAATTGGACCTTTAATTTTATAAGCAGCCTGGAGCAGACTGAGAACTGCTGTTCATTTGTTCTTGCTAAAGCTTGACAGAGAACCAGAGCTGTAGAGGGAATATTGGTAAGAGAAGATACAGTCATTTCATCAGTAGTTGCAGTAAGAGAAACTTACAGCATCTGGGTACAAGTGCCCTGGACGTAAGAGAGGTAATGGAACACAGGAACGTCAGTTCCTAGGCTTACAAGCAGGTTACTAGAGAATAATTTACTTCTGAACCAGAAACATAGTATGGAAAACATTCACAATCTTATAAAAATTGACAGCTTTCCTCTTTGGTGGGATACTCAGCTGGCAAACTAATTTAATGGCTATAGTGACTGGAGTGAGATATAACCCTGTAATTGTCGTACAATGCATTTTAGAACTTGGTATGCTATTTTACATATGGTAAGAGAGAGATGGGCTGAATCAGAATCAGCCAGGTCACGGAGCATAAAAAGCATTACTGGAATGGCATGGAAAATTAAGGAGGAGTCTAGCGATAGGCACTGAGAGGCAAGTGAGAGTTGGTGGTAGTATCATGAGATGAGAGGAGTCTAAGAGGAAAAATTCAGAGGACATTGCTGTCCCTCACTTCTTAAAGCAGGGATTTATTGCCTTGCCACAGATTTTTGAAGTCCAATTTTCATTCTTCAGATGACTGGGAGTATGTCAAGTGAATGACTTCAATCCAGAAATTACCCAAGGTGATAACATAAAAATGTATTTATACAAATTAAAGCTTGAATACTAGAGCTATTTATTGAAGATGCGTTCTTACTAAATAAGTTAAATTTAAATTTTGAAGTGTAAAATTTCTCAAAATTTGGCTTTTAAGATATTTTACTAAATGTTCTGTATACACATAAGAGTGAATGAGTTTTATAATGGCAAAAGGTTTTAAGGTATTGTATTTTAATCCAGCTATAAATATATTTTAATAAACTCAAAATGTACCAAAAGAAATTAATTTTAATTACAAACCCCTCAATTTAATAAGAAAAATTCCTAAGAGAAAAGTAACTGCCCCATGGCTTCTTTTTCATTACTGAGGATTGGAATAATATACTGATCATCAAACATCAAAAAATCCAAAGATTTTGAAAACATTTTCTAAGGATATGAGCCCCTGGTCACTCTGAAGTGGTACCAATTACTGCACTTAAGCCACCAGGGAGTTTGTTCTTACTGTGTTCTAGTGGACACAGAGAGAGGAAATTTTTTTTCTTAAAATTTGCCAATCTAACTAGCTAATCAATGGATTTCTTTCATTTGTCCTCTCAATTTTTTTTCTTAAATTTTGTGTGATGAATTGTAATAAATATATCCACAAATACACTAACTCTTTGGTCTGAATTTTAAGTATATTTTGGCATCCTAAGACAAACTAAACACTTTTAAAAATAAATGAATTTGAACCAAATCTAAAACAATATTAAAATTAAAACTATAAAAATCCAAGGGAATATAATGTAGAAAAACATCTTCAATTTGTTACATAATTGTCCAATTGTAATTTGGCCCTTATTATTGTCTCTAAGGGCAAACGAATGAATAACTCATGCAAATCAAAATTCAAAACCAAACTATAATCAGTGTTGTTATGATTTATGTATAGATGTCTGTAAAACCCTAATACAATCAGATCTTATTGTAGAGCAAGTTATGTATCAATCATTATATATGCCTACTGAGATGTTCCTGTAGAAAAAAAAAATGTTTGTTTTTTTATTCCTCCTTAGATTAAAAGTTTGACTTAATTTAGATAAAAGAAGACAAAATTGTTCCAAGTAAATTCTTCTAGAACTGTTTAGATTGTGGAGGGGAGCAGAGAACCATAAAAAGCAGGAATTAAATAAGGAGGGCATCTCCCCATTCCTCCAGACTGGTGACTTAACCATACAAGTGGGGCCAGAGCCTGAGGTGCTTACTGAGGGGCTTAATTAGTCAGACCTGAAAATCATTTGTTACTTCTTGTTCATGCAATTAACAGGCAGACAGAAGAGGAGAAGTTCTAGCCCTAAGCAAAGTCATAATACTTCTGTGGGTTAAGACCTTTTGACAGGCTCCTGGTGATTTTTTGACAAAAGCAGTCTTTAGTGGCCATCTGCTTTTGCTCTCAATGATGACTTGTGATTGCATCAGTCTAACTGCTACCTACTGGACCAGTTTATACGAGGACTGTCCTATATCTGTGTAGTCATAAAACAGGAGATACTCCTTGTCACATAAATGCAAAAGCTATACCAGAAAATTAATAAATGTGATGTCAAGGGAGGAACCAATATATATTCATTTTCTGATCTTGATCAAGAGTTATAGATCCCATGAATTTTACAAATAGTTTATCATTTCTTTGTTAAAGGGAGAGAGAATCTGAAAAACTCTTGAAAACTTGAAATTTCCAGAAGCTAGGAAAGAAACTTATTTCTGCTAGCAGAAACTTGTTTTCTTACAATTGGAGTGGTGTTGGTGGGGGTGGGCTGGAGGGATGAATGACACTAAAACCTGGATTACATCAGAGGGAGAAGCCCACCAGCAAAAGAGACACTGGGCTGCAGTGTAAGATGCAGAGGTAGTTCAGATTTCTTTACTGTGCAAAATGTCATAAATCCATTGTAAATAAGTTTATAAGAAATTATATATTTTCCAATTTAAAGTTATGTCTTATCTAACAATTATTTATACTAATTATTTTTTTTTATGTTTTCAAATAATTCCATGGTCTTATTTTTCTTGTATACTAAGATTGATTACTATACAGAGTGCGGAGCTACCTTTTGAAATTCTCTAAGTAACATTTTAATAACATTAAAATCCAATTGCAAAATTATTGCACATTCTTTTGAAGACAGTTTAGAAAAATAGGAAAAAAACAGCAATTTTTTTAAAAAGTTATTTTGAATTTTATTACTAAAAGAGCCATAACCAGTATATTCTGTTCCAGAAAACTATATGGAAAATACTGTCTCATATATTTTAGTTTTCAATTGATCATTCAATAACTTATCTACTCCTTTAGAAGATAAGTCATCCAGTGGGATAATTAGTCCAGAATGGGGTCATCTCTTCTCCATCCCTGGAAGAGTAAGAAGGAGGATGGTTTGTGTGGAGGCCTAGGGACTAAATCTGTCCTGAGAGGACTGTCTTTGGGTTCTGGTAGTTGTTCTGTAATGGTTTATGTTTGAATTACCTTCCAAATTTAATATCAGGAAAATGGTATATTTGAATCAGAATGTCCATCTTCTTTTGAATAACCAGGGTATTTGGTAAGTCCAGGCCAGTTGTGACATACAAAGCCTTCCTGGAGTTGGTGACCTCTCCGTGCTTTAGACACTGTTCCCCTTTGGTGCTTTCTCAGTTTACTAGTACCTGATGGCCTCCACCAAACGTCTACAGTGCTGGTGTCTGAACCCTACAAAATAGTGAAAGCTTGTTCCAAACTGATCTTCCTCTGTTCCAGGGATTTATGAGCTCTCCATTTAAAGACTGGGCTACAGGATATTTTTCCACCAAGACCCAAGCTGTGGAAGTTACCCTTACATAAATAAAAAAAAACTTAGAAACAATAACAAAGAAAATGTTCTTTTCCTGGTAGAAAATCAGCATGTCCATTTTACAGTAACCTCATTAATGAAACTACAGGGGAAAGAAAAAAGGGTGGAATCTTTAAACAGGTTTCATAGTAGAATCACAATATCTTTTAAATAATGATTTAAATTTTGTGGCCAGCAATTTTTTTCATCTTATCCTTTTAATGTACTTTTCTGAGCACAATTTTTGTGCATAGTGTGGGAACTTAAGTGTTGTAGTAGACTCAAATGAGTGTGTATGTATTTATTATCTATCTGCTTATCCTGACACAAGTAGCTCATATGCTTCCTCATTTCTTATATTCATGCTGAAGAATGAGTAGACTAATTGACATAATGCAGTGATCTATCTTCTTTTATGTTTTCACTAGAGAAAAAGTACACTCTGCTGAAACAGGTTCAGATAAGTAAGTCTCTCTTACTTCACAGTGTACCTTATTCTGTGTAGGCAGCAGAGATTCCTGTTGACATTTGGCCCATAGATGACCTCTTTCAGAGCTAATTCCTGTGTAGTTATACTCTGCAAGTATATCAAAAGATGAGGTGTAGTATGAATAATTTATCTTTTAAAGGATCCAGAATATCAATGTGAAGGAAAAGTAAAACTGACATGAAATTCATAATATGATATCTATTTATTTAATAGATCTATGCTTGACAGCCATTTCTCTGGTACTGACAAGCATTACAAGGATTTTTTAAAAAACACTTCCTAAATATATTTAGATCTTGTTAACAAAGAGCTGAAAAATAAAAATTCTATGTAAATCACATACAAACATATTTTAATTAGTTATTATTATTATATTAACATTAATTATTATTATATGTTATTTATTATACATTATTTTAAAGGTTATACATTATTAATAATTACATCTGGGGTTTTGCTGTAAAATTCTAATTTATTAAGTATAAATTCATTGCAATGAAATGGTTGGAAAATTTTTGTATAAATTATGTTTATACATTTTCTAAGACATCTACCATTAACTCTAAATAATGATATCTACTTTAGGTTATTAATATTTAATAAAATTAAGTTTTTAAAAACTCTTCAAAATCATTTTAAAATTTTCTGTATATATCCATAGTGGTTGAATTCAATGACAATGGATATCCATGGCACTATTGGGTCAAACTTTTGTAAACAGTCTCCAAACCTCTTTGATTTTGATTCCCTAATAAATAAATAAAATATTTTGTTCACATTTTTCTAAAATATGAATTATTCGTAAATTACATGCTACATGACTTATTCCACTAATACAATTATAAAAACATGCACACGAAATATCAATAAAAATTTAATACAGTAAATAAAAATAATTTTAAATGTTGTATTGTTTATTATTAATCTGAAATGTTTGTTTATTTTTAATTTATTATAATTGACTCATGAGTGCAGTGTAATTCAATGTGCCATCACCTATTTTTAATTGTTGAATTTTGGCATAGTCATCTGAGTCAGCTTCTAATTTCAATTTGTGAAAATACTTGATTTTAAGAACTGACCAAGATGAAAAAGATACCATATGGTGGTATGTAATCAAAGATAGAAAAAGTATAACATGAGTTGTGCTTCCTAAATCCTTATATTTACATTTCAACTACACTTACTAATTACATAAACCCTGCAGAGAGAAAGGGGAGATAGTGCTGCTGGCTTGGTCTTCTCTGCTCCCCTTTTTTTGCTACAGGTACTACTGTGGCTGATATTCCTAAAATCTATGATTATCTGGTTTAACAAGGTACCTCTTACTAGAGTGAGGTGATTTATTTGTTGTTGTAATTCTTTGGAGTCACTGCAGCTGGTACCATCTGACAACAGCTTTGGCAGGGCAAGCTCTCTCCTTCATCTGTCACTTATAATGCCCTCTTTACTCCATGACACATCCCATCACTCTCTTCTAGCCCAAGAGGAAACCTTCTTGAGAGTATCCCTTTAAAAATGGTCAGCAATATTTCTTCCATTTCTTTGGATTCCACTACTATTGAGGCAGTAAAATAAAGTAGCTGAGATCTCGGGACTGAAATCAGACTGCTGTGTTCAAATTGTGGCTCAACCACCTATAAACTGTAACTTTGGTCTAATTATGTCATTTTTCTGTGCTACAGTTTCCTGAGCAATATGAGGAAATATATGGGTAGAATATGGAAGTAATTGCTATTTTTGTGAGGTGATCAGGAAAAGTAAAAGGAGATATTGAAGTAAAGAGCTGAAAAAAGTGAGTGAGGGAGTGAGCCATATGGATGATCTTGGGAGAGTGCTCAAGGTGAAGGGAACAGCAGGTGTCAGATTCTCCAAGGAAGAGCATGTTCGGGTCGGCAAGAAATAAGGGAGGTGAGTGTGGCTAGAGTGAGAAAGGATGGTTGAGAGTTGATGATTCAGAAACAAGGAATGGAGGCAGATGACCACAGACCTAGCAGGTTCTCACAAAGACTCCATTTTTTACTCTGAAAGAGGAGAAGAATCAATGAAGGACTTTGAATAGAAGTTTGACAAAGTCTGACTAAAGTTTTTTCTTTTCCTTGCATTTAGTTCTTTGCTCTGCCACACTGCATTCTAATGCAGGGAGCTTACCTGTCCTATTTCCCCACACAAGCTTCCTGAGAGCCAGGGTCATTAATCAGTCATCTTTGAATCTACAGAGCCTACTACACCACCTGGATTAAAATAGACGCTCAATAGTTATGTGCTGAGGGGATGAATTAAAAAAGGAGGAAAATTAAGCTCTGAATTAGTCAGCTGAGCACAGTAGAAAGATCTGTGTTCTGAAATTCAGTACATATGTAGTATTTGCTCAGAAATACTGGCTTTGTGACCTTAGGGCAATTCTGTAGTTACTGATTCACTAATCAAACCTTTTTGATTTGATTCTATGGACAAAGTATGGCATCTCTTAAATTACCTGGGTCTGAGTTTTCCTGTTTTTACAGTGAGAGCTGTACCTATCTGTAAAGCCCTATGCTCTTTCAAGACCTATTCTCATTCTAAATTAAGGGTATCATGAACCTCAAGAAATTTTTGTCTTAACTCACTCAAATGGATCACTTCCCACGTACATTTTAATGAAATTGAAGACTAGAAACTATATCCCAGCTATTAAAGCCTTAGGCCTATTGAGAAGTCATTAGTTTTATAAAACTTTAAAATGATTTCTCCCATTCAATTTGACATTGCTAATGATCTTGAGTCTACTTTTCCTCTTGATATTCTTATATTGTCTAATTCATAAAACTTAACAAAGCATATGTCACATATAAACTTACATCACTCTTTAATGTAAAAGAGATAGGGACACATTAAAATACATGCATTAATGCAGCTGCATAAAAACAACTATATTTGTTACCATCAGACATGCTGTGATATGAATTCAGCCACTAATTATTAAAATACACATTTAATAATTCATGTTTCATTAATAATGTACCATAAAAATACAGCATATAAAGGAATATATTATATATTTATTGTGGCATTCTGGAGAATTATCTTGAGGCTAAAGATTAATTTAAAAATATGATCATCCTTATCACACGTTCTGGGCTATTTCATGAAACAGCCACATATTCTGTTTATGACCTAGTTTTAACTTGGCTCCTCTGAAATTTTTCTGCACTATTTTTAGTGCCTTGAGGGAGTAGGGTGGGATTTAAACTAAGATCATTTTTCCATAATCATTGGACATTACTGTAGCACATGGAAATAATAATAAAATTTAGCATTGCCGTATTTTATGTGGAGGGAAAGAATAAGCTTGTAGTACATTTTCTGTTACTGCCCCTTACAGGGTAGATATCCTGTCTGTATTTTTTTTCTTGATTGGCAAAACCAAAAACAATGGAAACAAAATGTGTCATTTGTTTTACTTGACATGTGTTCTATTATATACGATTACCTGGGACCATAGTGTTTGGTGGTGTCCCCGAGGACTGCATGGCTCTTAAATAGTGACATCTCAAGGAATGCCCACAATGGTGTTGACTTCATCTTATATGGAAAATAACTTGCGATGGCCCAAGAATGGCAGCTTACAATTCTCAAAATTGTAATGCATGTTTGTTAATTAATCTAGGTAACTATATATCTTTGAAAATATCCTTCATTTTTCATGAGACTGTATTGCTTAAACATATTTTTATTGCATATCAAAAGGAGTCATTTTGATTATATATATATATATATATATATATATACAATAAGTATTTTGCTCAACTTTTTGACCTTGACGTTGGTCCTCATGGGTTATTTAATTTTCTTTATCCCCCTTAACATATTCTAGTCTGTCACTGGTATAATTGACAGGACCTACCTGTCAACAACTGATCTTTGCTTTTTCCCCTCACTCTTAACTTATAGTCTGATGCTTTCCGGATCCATGCCCTGATCTGGTTGCCCCTGGAAACTTGGAAAACCTCCCAGCTGCAGCCAATGTCCATCTTTAAGCTTGTTCTAAATAATTAGTTTCACATCTTAGCTTTCTTTGCTTCAGGTCTCCAAAACTTGGTGGTGTTTTTTTGTTGTGGTGGTTTGTTTTTCTGGTAGGGCATCTACCTCAATTGTGGAAGATACACTGCTTTTACTTTTATTTCTATTCTTTTCTTTAATGATAAGGTCTTAAGATCCTATAAGACAAAATGTGTTTCTTTACCCAGAGAAGTTTTTGGAAATGCAAATTCTCAAGCCTCATCTCACATCTATTGGATCAGAAACTCTGCAGTGAGGTCCAAAAACCTTAACAAGCCTTCCACAAAATTCTAATCTCACTAAAGTTTGAAAAGTACAGCCATCAGGCTTTTGTGTCATCTAGGATTTTGAACTTCTTCTTCCAACCACAGTGGGTTTGACCTTGAATTTTTTCCTCTGGGTACGTCCTGATTCAAATTTGCTTTCCTGCTTCTGAGTAATATTCTCATCTGGGACACCACAGTGGGGAAAGCCTGGATTCTTTGCTACCAAATATTGTCCATAGTGAGCTCTCCTCACTTCTATATGTTTTAAAGTAAGTGCTTTCCTAGGACCTTTGATTAACTCTAATGGGATAGATTCATCTCAATCTTTCCCAGGCAAGGCCTGAGAAACATCCCGTATTTATGAACTCTCCTTTTAAATTCTTAGCCCCCCAAAACAAAGAAAAATAGTACTAAGTGTAATGTATTTCCCAATTAGTTTTACACTATTAGATGTCATTAGGAAAGCGACTGTGATTTCTCTTCTTTTCCATGGGAGATAGTCACCTAACTTTCCTAAGTCATCCTGCCAGATTTACCATGATTTTAGCACTTGTAATATTAATTAATACGCTAATATAGTTTTATTTACATATTTTGGGAAATTTATTTCCATCTCATTTTAATTTCACATTGGCTGCTTCATAAAATTATTGAAACACATTTGAGACGGAATCATACCTCTCTTTTCTCTCTACATGAATGGAGATGGATCTCATAACATATAGTAAATATTAGTTGACAAGATGTTTATGCTAAAAATAGGTCTTTGCATTATGAAATAGGCTAATACTATAAATTTATAAGCCATTCCACTTTGAGCATACCGCATTTTATATTCATCACATACTGATTTTTAAACTACTGACAAGAAATGTTTCCCAAAAAGCAACTGTGAAATATAACTGAACATGTCTAATCTGACAACTTCTTTACATCGCCACCTGGTTTTCAGCAATAATTATTTGTATTCTTAGTTCTTTTCCTTTTTATTTTAAAACGCACGTGTTTCACTATAATGCATGCATTTAAAAGCAAATAATAAGTATAAAGATAGTCAAATACGATTTTCACTTTAAGTAGTTTATTTAAAAATGTTACTTGAACTTAATGCAATAATTAATCTATAGTTATTACTTAAAATATAGCTTAAAAAGTTTTATCAAACCATTTATAAAAATTATAATAGCATATAAATATTCTCCAGATTTTAATACAATATTTGGCTCTAAGTTATATTTCTTTAACATAAAATCTATTTTCAGTATAAGTATTACTGAATGATTATGTTTTGCTTAGTAAATTGAAGGAAATTTTATGAAGTAGGAAAATCAAAAGGAGGGATTTTTAGGAGTTTATAAAAGGTACAGAAATTTACTATGTGACCTCTCTGATCTTAACAACCCTTCATTTATATGCAACATCCACTTTAGCTATGTTTTCAGTAAATGACCATTTGTTAACAGTCAGTTCTTCTTCAGGGGTTTATTAGTTTTAAAGGACAATTATTTATGTGAATGTGATATATATGGGGAAGTTGGAATTGCAATAGAGAAAGAAAAACTTTTTAAAACAAAAAAAATATCCTAAGAGATGTCTCCATCTCATATGTTGTAGACACATACATTTTCGGAATAACCAGAGGTCTTTCCTCTTGGGAAATACTCCTTATTTCACAGAGAGGATAAATTGTTGCTTTGAGTCCTGAATTAAACATTATTTATAATCATGCACTCTTTTGTAAGGAAAGCTGATTTTTGCATGCAAACTAATACAGATGGGCATTGTTGGAAACAAAATTATTATTATTATGTCTTATTCAATAAACCAATAAACAGTAAATTTTTTAATCAGCCTTAGAAATTCTCAGATAGATGACAGGGTAAGCAGATAAATAATAATAAAATGTGTGCAGTTCCCAACCCAATCAATCTCAAATGCCATTTTCAGAGAAGTAAAAAGATTTAGGGACTTAGTATATTTTACTAAATATATATGAGAGACAAAATCATTGATTCTGCCTTTTATTCTTTGGGAAAATGTGGTTTCAAGTGAGTTTAACTATTAGCCTGCCATATATTTTTTCTCTTACATAAAATGGACTAAGAGCCTTTAGAATTAATTTTTTTTTAAATTTTATTATAGATTTACAATGCTATGTTAATTTCTGCTGTACAACATAAATCAGTTATACATATACATATATCCACTCTTTTTGAGATTCTTTTCCCATTTAGGTTATTACAGAGTGTTGAGTAGAGTTCCCTGTGCTACACAGTAGGTCATTATTAGTTATCTATTTTATATATATATGTGGAAAGAATGGTACAAATAAACTTATTTACAAAACAGAAATAGAGTCACAGGTACAGAAAACAAACTTATGGTTATGGTGGGGGAGGAGAAGGTGGGGGGAGGGATAAATTGGGAGATTGGGTTTGACATATACACACTACTACATATAAAATATGATTAATTTTAAAAATTTTAGAGCCACACACACACCAAAATATCCATTCAACATAGTATTCTTACCCACAAAGCTATCACCCTTATATGGGAAGTTAATTTCATTCAATTTAATTAATATTTTTTTAAGGACTTATATGTTAAAAGTCTTCATTCTTTGTACTGTGAGATATACATAGACTAAAGAGATAATATTGCTGACCTCAATACACTTATAAATTATGGGAAAAGTGAGAGAAAATTATGTTCATATAAATAATAGCAATTTAAAGTAGAATGTAATATGTATAAGAAAAAAAGAGTGTATAGATTGTTTTGCAGGTTAGGGGAAGATTTTTCTCCCAGAAATATTTGACTTTCGTAGAAAAACAGCATATTGGAGCAGAGTCACTCTAATGATAAATAATAAAGAGCATAAGTACCCTTCATAATGGTGTTGAAAAGCAGATTCTCAGAGGTCATCTCCAGGTATTTTGATTTGGTATTTCTGGGCTGGGGCCCAGGAATCTTGTCACTTTTAACAAGTACCTCAGGTGATTAGATCAAGCCACTAAAGTTAACCTTTTGAGATCATAGGAGTTGCCTTGAATTTTAGTTTATGGAGCTTTTGTTTTCCTTTACTTTATGTAAGTCCTCCTAACAATCTTTAAATAAATTCTCTCTTGTCATATGTTTTCTTTCCTTTGGTTAACTTAGCCAGGATTTCTTTCTGTTGCTTAAGCTGCCTATACAATTTCTGAATCAATGTCTCTGGCAGTTCCTTAAGGCTATTTTTTTTAATCTACATAAATATTTTTAAAAACCTAAATATTGTGTTAATGTACATATGAATTCTTATGACTACTTAAAACGCTCATATATTTAATTTGATGATGTAATTAAATGCAAAATGCTTTTTCATGCTACTGTTAATATACTTTTCTCAATGTATGTTTGTTCCCTACATTTTAGTTATATAAAACTTGATGTGGTTTTGAGAAGAAAAGAGGAATTTTTTAATATATTTTATTCTATCCTATATTTTAATTTTATATATTCATATTTAGACAAAAGGGCATTTTATCACTTTCACCTGGAAATGATAGTAAAGCTCATTAAAAAAATGAAAAACAATGTGCATATTATGAAAACAATTTAGGTAATATTGGGAAATAAATATTCATCATTTGGTTTCTGCAATCATACTTTAGTATACAGTTTGAGTCTTCAAGACCTAGGGCAGAAGCTAGCACTGACTTCAGTTGATAAATGTTTCATGAATTGCTGACATCATTTGCTGACATCAAAACCAATTGCTTTTGGTTTATTTGCAAGATCAGCTTGTACGCTGATTCAAATATAATCAAAGCTCAAAATGTTGTGCTCTGAATTGAAGGTAGAATGGTAAGCAGTATGCACGCCCTTCCCTCAGGACTCTTACATACGCACACACACACACACAGAAAAACTCTTTACCATAAAATGTGATTAAAAAAATATCACCTAACCCACCAAGCTAAATTATTTGTTTTTGTTAAATGTGTGTTGTAACACTCTCGGGACCAGCTGTTATATCTCCTCATGGCACAGACTCTGGTGATTTTATACACAGTGTGTATGTGTGTGTGTGTATGTGTGTGTGTGTGTGTGTGTGCACATGTATGTGTGTACATATGTGTGTATGTGTGTGTGTTTTCCTCCTTCTCATTGTCTTCCTAGCAGATTGTGAGCCTGATGGTATTGTGATCTGAGAGACCCTTTCTCCCTTATTGATTACTGTGTGCCTGGTGCTTAGAATGTGGAAGGGTGTCAGTAAGTATCTGTTAATTGACTGAACAAGATGCCTTCTATACTCGTGTTTTACGAAAGGCTGAGCTTCCCACAGGTGTATTTTGTCAAAGAAAACTGAGTTTTCAAACCTAACTACTCTTGCCTCTTATGAAAATAACAATAACTATATATATATTTATAGGTACACAAACATATATACATGTATATATGGCAGCATATAGTATATACTATATATAAAATATATACTATTATATACATATATAATATACATATATACATATATGTATATACTAATACATAGACATATATAATAGCAGCATGAAATAGTAGTGAAATCTGATCCATATTTATTGCATAATATCATGTGTTTTTTGTTTTTGTTTTCTTTTTTTTCGGTACGTGGGCCTCTCATTGTTGTGGCCTCTCCCATTGTGGAGCACAGGCTCCGGACGCGCAGGCTCAGCAGCCATGGCTCACGGGCCCAGTCGTTCCACGGCATGTGGGATCTTCCCGGACCGGGACACGAACCCATGTCCCTTGCATTGGCAGGTGGACTCTCAACCACTGCGCCACAAGGGAAGCCCATAATATCATGTTTTTAAATGATATGTGATATAAGAAAAATATTTAGTAATTAAAATGTCTACAGATTTTTCAATCTGCAGTTCTTCTCAATCACTCATTTAATTTTGATTCATGTAAATTAGAGGTGAATTGGGAAAGTGGGCTTTGACTATAAAGTAATTACACAGAAGATCTGGAATACTTAACATTACCATTCATAGTCAACATATATTGCATTCCTATGCAAATAGCTGCTTTACTAAAGTCACAGGGTCCCAAACTGAGTGGTGCCAAGGTGACTCCACTAGTCCTTTGAGGATCCTCTGTTGGTACAATTGTCTATAGTTTTCACTGCCTCTGTAAGTGTGGGGCTAGGCCAGTGACCTCTATGTGAAGGAAGATGTGGTCTGGAAGTCTTGTCATGTGATCTTGACACCTCCAGCTAGGCGGGGCTAAGTCCTAGTGGAGTGCAGGTGCATGTTATCTTGCAAGACAGTGATCTTGGTGTCATCTTCCAACAAAGGGAGGGATAATATTGGATTGTCCAAAAAGTTCCTTCAGGTTTTTCTGTAACATCTTACAGAATACTTGCACTACTACACTGGGTTCTGGGTTCATTCACACTACACCTACAGCCACCACAGTCCTTTTTCTCCAGGTGACTCACAGCCAGCTCCAAAATGCCATTTTTCAGTCCACGTGCTAAACCACTTTGGCTCTACCTCTTTTAGATGGGACTGCACAGGAAACTGTTTAAGAGATGAGATTTTTCATGTAGAGAGTTTGTTGTGAAATCCTCTGGGAGCAATATCTGTGAGGGAGTAAAGGAAAGAGAAATGGACAGAAAGGCAAGCTGAGCTGTGATGCTGTAGCCGAGATCTTAGGCAATCCCACAGAAAGCACTCAAGCTGGGGTGCCCTTCAGAGATGTCTCGAATGAAGGCCAAGGGGCTTGGTCTTGTACCTCTGTATAAACCAGTAATTGGATGTGGGATGGCTTGGCGGGTGGATGGTGTGACACAACATTGGCCAAAGCAGCTCTCATCAGGCAAGGACAAAGCCTAGGGAAGGACCCAGCTGTAGATTATCACCTGGAAGCAGGGGTTAGAGGAGGGCTTCAGAGAGGAAGGGGACTCTGGGTGGTCCATTACAGCACCCACAGCAACAGCCCCGGGGGCTGACCAGTAAGGTAAATAAACATTAACCAAGCAATCCAGCCTTTAGTAAGTAGAATGTGAAAAGCTAAATTGAGTAGCCTAGGTGACCTAGCTGATGTGATTATTTTACTTTATTTTCTAGGAAAAAATACTGTTTCATGCCTCTGTGCAAAGCAAGCAAGCACCCTCTTTCTCTCTCATTGATAACGATAATTCAAAACCAGAAATTCTCTATGTCTGTGAGTCTGTTTCTGGGACTAGCAGATGAAAACTATTATATACAGAATGGATAAACAGCAAGGTCCTACTGCATAGAACAGGGAACAATATTCAATATTCTACAATAAACCATAATGGAAAAGAATATGAAAAAGAATATATATATATATGTATATATATTCATATATACATATATATATATGAATCACTTTGTTGTACACCAGAAACTAACACAACATTGTAAATCAACTATACTTCAATTAAGAAAAAACAGATTGATTGAGAGAGTTATATTTAAGTCAGTATACAGAAGTTTTAAAATTAGAGAAATCTGCAAACATGTTCCTTTATTTAATGTGTGAACAGAAAAAGTCATATAACTATATTTTGAAATAATAACAAGCATTAGCAGCATACTCTTTTAAGAAAAGTAAGTTTTGAAAATATAAAATCTCAATAGTTGGCAAGGCTGTGGAAAATTGATATAACAACTGTATCAGTAGGTAGTTTAAAAATTCCAGTCAAGCAAACCTTAGTCAAATGTATGTTTTAGCAGATGTTTTATATATTTTTAAAATTTTTCTGTGGGAAATAAGGAGTAAAAATCTATATTTTAAAAAAACAGAAATAGAAGTTAATTTCATGTTCAGTCAGTGACTATTTCTGGGAGAGATCTAGTTGAAAGCACCGCAGCATCTTGAGGAGAGGGAGAGAACTCATCATTAGGCTGTTTTTATGGGCAGTAGTTTTCTCACTTGCTCTTAAGGCCTCGTTCCTTCAGCTAATCACCTTTGGGGAGTCTGTGCTTCCTGCCAAGCTCTAGACTCTGGGTATGCAGAGCTGAGCTGGGCACAGTACTTTCCACACGCCCAAATTCACATTGAAGAGATAGAGTGATAATTTTAAAAAGTTAATAACACACAACAAGAGATGCAACAGATATATGAATGAGTGTAGAGACCCAAAGATGGAGCAGCCATTGCTCCTGCATTGCAGAAGGGAAAGAAAGAAACAAACAAACAAAAACATCTTCATGAAGCTTAGCTTCTTCTTGAGGGATGCATAGGAGCTTGCCAAGCAGAGAATTAGTTAATTTTACAGTGCACATTTATAATGGTGGTAATTCTCAGTGTAGTTGGAGTGCCTGGTATACTGGGTGGAAAGTTGAGCAGTGGTAAAAAAAGAGAATGGAGTTTTGGTGTCAGACTAGAAAAGACAATTTATTCCAAAACATAGAGTTTAGATTTTGTCCCATGAGTGGTAGTAGCTAACAGGGTCTTATTCAGAGCTGAGTAAAATGATTGTGTTTGATTTTTAGAAAGGTTACTCTGGGTCTTATGAAGTAGGAATGAATGTGGTCTGAGACATAGATTAAATAGAAAATAAATGCCATAACTGATGCTAAACGTAATAACCCTGTTGTATGGTAGTGGTAGCTGACTATAAATAAATATCTAAGGAAAAATGAGAATAATTTAATAGATTAATAGAATGAAATGTAGAATGTAATGGAATTTAATTTGAAAACCAGGTTTTGTTTTTGATGTGCTCACCAGAGGTCTAGCTTTGTGTACAGAATGCCAGAGGGTAGACAGATGGACAGTAGGCAGACTGAAGAGATCCAGGACTTAATCCCTGGAACTGTGAGAGTTACTTTATAACAGGGTAACAGGGACTTTTCATAAGTGATTAAAGTAATGGTCTTGAGAGGAGGTGGTTATCCTAGATTATTTGGATGGGCCCTGAATGAAATCACAAATACACTTCCAAAAGGAAGTGAGAAACAGAGATTTGAAAACAGAAGGAGGCCGTGTAAGGATGGAAGCACGAAGTTACACTGTTGACTTTAAAGGTGATGGAAGGGGCCAAGGAAGCAAGTTCTTCCTGGAATCTCCCAAGGGAGCGCACATTGTCATAGGTACTTGTCTTCACTAGCAAAGTGACCGCATGACCTCTGTATCCTCACATAAAGAGGAATGGATATTTGACTTTGCATTCAAAAGTCACTCTTATTAATGGTGTTAGTTCCAAGGCTTGGCAGTTTAAAGAGACTATGCTGTATTTCATTCCTGAAATAAAACATCAGGTATGTTGAACACTTGACAAAGCCTAAGAGAAATCCCATAGTTCTTCTGTTTGCTGGATTTTGACAGAACATAGTAACAAACAAGTTTGGAGTCTAGTTTCTCACAGCTAGAAGTAATCTATCAAACTATTAACATATTGGAAAAATGAATCATCCCTTCCATTTTCTGGATACTTTTCTAGGTAAATAATGAAGCAAAAACCCAGAATAAATTCTGCTTTATAAGATATCATTAATTCTGTCTTTTCCCTAAGGGAAACATTAAGTAACTTTCTGTTGACCAGATTGAATAAAATTCCTTGGCAGTTTGTATCCATTTCTCAACCTAGTTAAAAAAAAAAAAAAGGAAACTCCTAAAAAAAGCATTTTAAATGAGTTATTTTCAAAACATACACACGTGCACGTGTGCACACACACACACACACACACACACACAAATTTTTAGCAGCCAGTAGACTACAAATTACTATATGAAGTCCCAGATTTTTAAAGAGGACAGAACTTTCAGCAACAAATGCTAAGCCATAAATTGCTTCACAATCTATACAAATCTAATATATAACATATGTTCTACTCTAGAAATGGTTCTATTTATGTGTGTGTGTGTGTGAATATATATGTGTGTGTGTGTCTTAAAATTATTCCTGCTCAAACAATCTTTTAAAAATCAAGCAGTCAAGTTGCATATAAAATCAATGCAATTGCCAAAATACTTCGAAAGAGACTTGGTAATAATATAAATGTGGAAAAAGTTAGTGATAAACTTTAATAAAGTGTATGAAACTCATGGGTAGTTGTGAGTAATTTAGACTTAGAGAATTCACCTTTTTGAGGTATGTTTTGTCCCTTAATTTTACCTTCCTCATTTAAAATTAAGAATCAAAAGTTTGAATGATCTTTATTTATCCCATTACTCTTCAATGTATACTGAGCCATTCAATGATGGCTAAGCCATCAGCCATTTTATAAAAATATATCAATTTATTTCCTTACATGATCTGTAACATACATTTTATGCAAAAAGACCTACAGACAATAGATATTTTTATGTTATTTTATGGTCAATAGAATGATGTATCTATATGAACACTAGAGTAATTTTTTAGGCAAATATTCAAGTGGAGATATTTTGTTTGTTTTGTTCACTAAATAATCACAAACACCTAGAATACCAGTCATATCATACGCATTCAGTAAATATTTGTGGAATTTTAAAAAACCTATATTTTTTTTGTTTCTCTTGTGTTTTTCTTTATTAATATTATGACAATGTGATTTAATAACATTCATTTATTACTCTTGAATATGAGGACAAATGGTTCTATGTAGAATTAATTTTTATGAGCTCAAATGTTATTAACGTGATTAGTATAAACGTTCCATGCCCTTGCGTCTTAGGGACAAAAGCTAACTTTATAATTCTTTGCATCCATTCAAGAAAAAAAGTGTATATTTTGGTGATTTGTTTGCTAGTACTAGCCACTGTAATAGAAAATTTCCAATATTCACCTTACCAAATATAAAATATTTTATCAATAAATGTTGAATAAAAATGATCATATTTGAATAATCCCAGTGGAAGGGAAATAAAAGTAAATATAATTATTATAATTTAACATGAGTTTTAAAATTGACACATTTTATTAATAACAAAACAAAGCCATAAAATATCTAATAGTTTAATGAAATCAATTGAAAATGTTGAGATAGTTTAATGAATAAAGAATACTGCATAATAATTTCATTATAAAAAAGTATTAATTTCTTTTAGGGAAAAGAAATCAGAAAGATGTTAAAGATCATAATTGCTTTTGAATTAAATGGTGGAAGTAAAAATTAATTTACAATTTACATAAATACATATTATTTTTGAAAATCTTATTTAATATCTCATTAAGGAAAATTGGACTTTAAAAATATTTAAACTCCCAATGACGTATATTTAATTTCCTATATTTTTGAAAGTATCTTTATTAAGAATCTTCAATAATAGTGATAAAGAAGGGCAGGAGCAAGATGGTGGAGGAGTAGGAAGCAGAGTTCACCATCTTCCACAGAAACATTGAAAAAACATCTACAAGTGGAACGATTCATACAGAACAGCTACTGAGCACTGATAGAAGACCTCAGACATCTGAAAAGACAAGAAAACCTCCATGTAACTGGATTGGACAAAACAAAATAGAATAAGAAGAAATCAGGACAGGGCCTGTGCCCCAGGGAGGAAGTTGTGAAGGAGGAAAGGTTCCTGTACCCTGTGAAGTCTCCTCACCAGCGGATAAATTAGACTGACAGAGGGTGAGTCTTGGAGTCTAAAAAAGGGGAGAACAGCAACTGGTTTGTGGAGGGCAAAACCGAGAGTAACCTGCATAGAGGGTCGGCACTGCCACCCTGTGCTTCCCAACCTAAGACACCCCACTGTCGGTGTGGGTGGCAATCGGGGGCTGAAGCTCAGACTCCGAAGTTTAGTCCCAGGGAGAGAACCAGGGTTAGCTGCAGAAGCAACCTGAAGAGGTCGGCCCATGGCAACTGAGGGTGTACTAGGAAGAAGCCTGGGCCCACCAGAGAAGCAAAGCACCATTACTGGGAGGCGCACAAGGAGAGGGGCGGGACCACCATAAGAAATTCTATCATTGTGAGCACTCCCAGGCAACAGGACACCACCTACAGGAGCTCTGGGGGCAGGTGTGAGTTGCTGTCACCATCTTGGGCTCCAGAGGCAGGCACTGGATGCCTCTTCCAAACTCGTGAGCAGACACCAGGTCCTACTCCCACTAACTGGAAGGGCATGGACAGCTCTGCCACTAGGAATTGCATCAGTGAGCCCCAGAACCTGCCCCTGCTGACCTTGAAGGGCACAGAGAGTTTCCACCATTAGAAAATCCATCAGTGGGCCACAGGACCCACCCCTGCTTACCCGGAAGGGTGCAGAGAGCTCCTGCCACAAAGAATTCCACCAGTGGGTACTAGGACCTGCTCCACTGTCACAGGAGGGCATGGATAGCCCCCACAACTAGGAAATCTATCAGTGGGTACCAGGACCTGCCCTGCTGTCCTGGGAGGGCATGGATAGCTCCCTGCACTAAGAAATCCACCCAGGGGTGGGGCCGAAACCACAGCTGAATCCCAGGAGCCATGTGACTAAGGAAGAAGCACTGAAATCCCTCCTTGCAGCTGTGTGAACCATGGAGTTACTCCTCCACTGATGGCTCCTAAATTCAGTGCCTGCAAAACATCTATAAGGACAACAAGTGCCCCTGCAGCAGGGATGGGTTGGGCTTTAGCAGCTTTGTGGGCATGTACATGCAGGGATCAGGCCAGGCCAAAGCCTAAACTGCATCCATAGTTCCACAGTGGGTCCAGGTGCATGACTACTGCAATCCTAGGACCTGACCTCAGTGGATCTGCTTTGGTGCCTGGTGAAAACAACACCTGAGAGACACCAGAGCCAAATGCCAGCACACCCACAGTTAAGGTGGGTCTGAGAGCAGTCCCAACAACAGTGTACTACGTGAGCCCTCACAATGGGTGAAAGGGAACACAACAGAGCACATTCACAGGAGAACAGCTGCAGAGGAGGAAGAGTCAGTGGCTTCTCTCACAGTGAGAATGCTCCAATCCCACCTACCTCACACTGAGGATCAGAAACAAAGCTCAGTAATAGATCTGGGACCTCTACTCCAACAGCTAGGAAGCAGACCCCCTGCCCCCACCAACAGGGCAGTGACAACCACAGAGCAAAGGTGAGGCCCCACACAATATCCAGGGCAGGCTCTTGTCACTACAACATCAGGTCAACTCCTTATCAAGGGGTAACAGCACAAGCCTCTGGACCAACCTGACCCATCAGGGGGCAGATGCCAAAAGCAAGAGGATTTACAGTCCTGTAGCCTGGGCAAGGGAGACCACACAGTAAGTTTCACAAAATGAGATGACAAAGAAATGTTGCAGATGAAAGAGCAAGATAAAACCCTATAAGAACAACTAAATGAAGAGGAGATAGGCCCCCTACCTGAAAAATAATTCAGAGTAATGATAGTAAAGATGATCCAAGACCTCAAAAAAGGAATGGAGGCATGGATTGAGAAGATACAAGAAATAGTTAACAAAGACCTAGAGGAACTAAAGGACAAACAAACATAGATAAACAATAAAATAACTGAAATGAAAAATACACTAGAATTAATTAATAACAGAATAATAACCGAGGCCAAAGAACGGATAAGTGAGCTGGAAGACAGAATGGTGGAAATCGCTGCTGTGGAATAGAAAAAAGAAAAGAAAAGAAAAAAGAATGAAAAGAAATTAAGATAGCCTCAGATACCTCTGGGACAACATTAAACACACCAACATTTGAATTATGGGGTCCCAGAAGAAAAAGAGAAGGAGAAAGGGCCTGAGAAAATAGTTTAAAAAATTAAAGCTAAAAACTTCCATAACATGGGAAAGGAAATAGTCACCCAAGTCCAGGAAGCACAGAGAGTCCCAAACAAGATAAATCCAAAGAGGAACATGCCAAACCAAATACTAATCAAACTAACAAAAATTAAATACAAAGAAAAAATATTAGGGACTTCTCTCATGGCACAGTGGTTAAGAATCCGCCTGCCAATGCATGGGACATGGGTTCGAGCCCTGGTCCGGGAAGATCCCACGTGCCGCGTAACAACTGAGCCCATGTGCCACAGCTACTGAGCCTGTGCTCTAGAGCCTGTGAGCCACAACTACTGAACCCATATGCCACAACTACTGAAGCCCGTGCGCCTAGAGCCCATGTTCTGCAACAAGAGAAGCAACTGCAATGGGAAACCCATGCACCGCAATGAAGAGTTGCCCCCGCTCACCACAACTAGTGAAAGCCCACGTGCAGCAACAAAGATCCAACACAGCCATAAAGAAAGAAAGAAAGAAAGAAAGAAAGAGAGAGAGAGAGAGAGAGAGAGAAAGAGAGAGAGAGAGAGAGAGAGAGAGAGAGAAAGAAAGAAAGAAAGAAAGAAAGAAAGAAAGAAAGAAAGAAAGAAAGAA